>NC_056447.1:38352799-38721549 GCF_018296145.1 Oncorhynchus tshawytscha
ATCCCCAGTCTAGAATTGGCTCATTCATCTTGGTAAAATAAAGGGTTATTTATTATTTTTAAACATGTTACTAATTACAATTTGTATTATATGTTAGGAATTAGCAAAATGTACAATATGTTACAAATCTGAAAAATGTACTATATATTATGAATTTGCAATATGTATGATTTTTTACAATTCTAACTAGGTGACTAATGTTAGCTAGCTGGACGTTTGCGTTATATGCCCACCCATCCACCCCAACTTTTGTTTTTGCCTTAAATAACCATATGTCTTATGTAACCATACCAAACGTAACATACACTACATGACCAAAAGTATGTGGACACCTGCCCGAACATCTCATTCCAAAATCAAGGGCATTAATATGGAGTTGGTCACCCCCTTTGCTGCTATAACAGCCTCCACTCTTCTTGGAAGATTTCCCACTAGATGTTGGCACATTGCTGCAGGGTCTTGCTTCCATTAAGCCATGAGCATTAGTGAGATCAGACACTGATGTTGGGGGATTTAAGCCTGGCTCGCAGTCGCGTTCCAATTCATCCCAATGGTGTTCGCTGGGGTTGAGGTCAGGGCTCTGTGCAGGCCAATCAAGTTCTTCCACACCGATCTTGACAAACCATTTCTGTATGGACCTCGCTTTGTGCACGGGGGCATTGTCATGCTGAAACAGGAAAGGTACTTTCCCAAACTGTTGCCACAAAGTTGGAAGCACAGACTTGTCTAGAATGTCATTATATTCTGTAGTGTTAAGATTTCCCTTCACTGGAATGAAGGAGCCTAAACCATTAAAAACAGCTCCAGAGCATTATTCCTCCTCCACCAAACTTTACAGTTGGCACTATGCATTTGGGCAGGTTGCGTTCTCCTGGTATTTGCCAAACCCAGATTCGTTCTTTGGACTGCCAGATGGGAAACATGATTCATCACTCCAGAGAACACGTTTCCACTGCTCCAGAGTCCAATGATTACCATGCACACTGCCAAGCGTCGGCTGGAGTGGTGTAAAGCTTGCCTGGAGTGATGTAAGTATTGCAACTGAGGACAGACTATTGTTTACTCGCTACGCACTTCAGCACTCGGTGGCAAACTGACTTGTTGGAAAGGTGGCATCCTATGACATTGCCATGTTGAAAGTGTCACTGAGCTCTTCAATAAGGCCAAGCAATGAACTTGGGTGGCCAAGTAAAATAACCTGCGGGCCAAATTCGGCCTATGGGCCGCCAATTGGTGAAACCTGTTCTATAGCCTATTAGTTAGAAAGGTACTGTAACTTCAAACCACATTTTCGCTAAGAGCAGCTGTTTAGCTAGTTTAACAAAGGTTAGCCATGTGTTGGCAAAATGTATGTCCAAGTCAAGAAAGCCTTTACATGGGTGCTTTTTCAAAGCCTATGTCAGATACTCCAGTGAGTATAATTGGCACCAATGAGTGTAATTTGCTCAATATTAGGACTTGAAAAATAAAGTTGACATAATTTGACATTAGATTCTCTCCTCTGTTAATACTGTAGGTATGTAATTCAAAGTTTGTTTGTTCGGTTGCTAGCGATATTCATAAAAACATGGGGGGGACCAATCCATATTTTAGCGGACCAACTGCAGTACCTCACGGGCCCTAGGGGGCATACCCCTGATCTACAGACAGCTGTGATGCTTTCAAACACTTGCTGCCATTCATCAATATGTTACCGTTTTCGCAACAGTCGTTTTAACAGATGGCCTCGAATGTTCTCACCTAGATTCAGGTTGATTCATTGTTTTCGCTAAGATTATAAGGTAGAATTTATTTTGATCCACACACTAGTTGAGTCAACTGTTATGACTTAGAAGAAAATATTTATATATATTTTGTTCTATTTCTCTAGCACAGGGCTCTCCAACCCTGTTCCTGGAGCGCAACCCTCCTGTAGGTTTTTGTTCCAACTCTAATCTAGCACACCTGATTCTAATAATTCCATGGTTGATTAGCTGAATGAGATTAGTTACAACTGGTTGGATTGAAAACCTACATGAGGGTAGCTCTCCAGGAACAGGGTTGGCGAGCCCTGCTCTAACGTCTTCTGTTAGTTTATATTTCTGCATGAGCTTTTCGATGGAGAATGCTTCTCAAAAGGAGGCTACTGCAGCAAATAGACTTCAAGATGACGACAATTATAATTTTGCCCCTTTTTCAAAGCACTGCTCTCCTTCTGTCTTTTCCACAGATGTGCTGCTACACTGTTTCAAATGTCAGGGAACCCCCTGAGCCCATTTGTCAGAGCTTGCTCTCCTCTCCACTGCACAATAGCAAATATATGCTAAATGGGATCCTTGGGACATCCCTAACTTTAATCCGTACCTTAACTGTTTTAAATGTCAACTTCAATGGGGTGATGTCAGAGCTGGACGTCACCCCATTGCAAGGATCTCACTTAGACTTTTCCGATAGCAAATATCTTTCAGTGAAATAGAAGTGAATGGTAAAATCAGTTTGACTGTTCAATGGAATCATTGGTATGTTCCCTTGTCAGGCATATGTTTAATGTCTTTAGTGGCTTTTTTTTCACCTTTTATTTAACCAGGTAGGACAAGTTGAGAACAAGTTCTCATTTACAACTGCGACCTGGCCAAGATAAAGCAAAGCAGTGCGACAAAAACAACGGAGTTACACATTAGATAAGCAAACGTACAGTCAATAACACAATAGAAAATCTGTATACAGTGTGTGCAAATTAAGTAAGGAGGTAAGGCAATAAATAGGCCATAGTGGCAAAGTAATTACAATTTAGCAATTAAACACTGGAGTGATAGATGTGCAAGTAGAAATACTGGTGTGCAAAAGAGCAGAAAAAATACAAATATTGGGAAGAGGTAGGTAGTTGGTTGGATGGGCTATTTACGGATGGGCTATTTACAGATGGGCTGTGTACAGCTGCAGCGATCGGTAAGCTGCTCTGACAGCCGATGCTTGAAGTTAGTCAGGGAGATAAGTCTCCAACTTCAGTGATTTTTGCAATTCGTTCCAGTCATTGGCAGCAGAGAACTGGAAGGAAAGGCATCCAAAGAGGTGTTGGCTTTGGGGATGACCAGTGAAATATACCTGCTGGAGCGCGTGCTACAGGTGGGTGTTATGGTGACCAGTGAACTGGGATAAAGCGGAGCTTTACCAAGCAATGACTTATAGATGACCTGGATCCAGTGGGTTTGGCGACGAATATGTAGCGAGAACCAGCCAACGAGAGCATACAGGTCGCAATGGTGGGCAGTATATGTGGCTTTGGTGACATTAAATAGCAGGGCTCTAAATTAACATCTTGGGAGTGAGCCTGATCTGCTCTAGAGGTCCAAATTGGAATGCAAATGTTTCTTCATATTTGTGCTTTTGGAATGCTTAAGCACCAAAGCTGAAGAACTGCTTCTCTTACGTTCACTCAGGTGTATAGTCCGAGTAACGTTAGAATGTGTGGTTTATGCCTTCTGAAAGAATAGCAATAGCCTAAGTGCTCCAACCAACTGAACAAAGCATGCATGTAGTGAAACAGACACTTAACAACTCCATTAAAAAAAAATGTATTCAGATGCTTGTCATCACATTCAAACTTTTTATCTTAGCTCATAGCAGCCTCTAATTTTCTCGGATACATAATATTTTGTATTTGTGGCTCCTGTCTTGTTGCAGTCAGTCAACCCAGTCCTTGCTCCGGCCAAACGATACGCCACTGCTACAGATGTTAGTTTCTTCTCCACGATGAGTCTGGATCTGAGTATCTACCCACGGATTTCTAGAAAGCAAACACATTCTAACTGTTCAGATTGGTCCCAGAAATCGATGAGTCGGGCCAGAGAAAGACCACGTGGGTAAAGATGTGTTTTGACACTTTGTCGTTTGCTTTGATACTCTGATTAGAAATGATCCAGTCGCTGATGACTTTGTTTTGTACATCACCACAATTGACTTTAACAATGGCAGTCAGACTGAATTATGAAGCAAACAGATCAGCAGAAGTATTCAGTTCAAGTCATCAGGCAACCTGTCTTGCACCATGTGCATATGAAAATGCCATAGAGAATTGAGTATTTTCACAGTTAACGAAGCATATACATACATACATACAGTTGAAGTTGAAAGTTTACATACACCTTAGCTAAATACATTTAAACTCAGTTTTCCACCATTTCTGACTTTTAATCCTAGTAAAAATTCCTTGTCTTAGGTCAGTTAGGATCACCACTTTATTTTAAGAATATGAAATGTCAGAATAATAGCAGAGAATGATTTATTTCAGCTTTTATTTCTTTCATCACATTCCCAGTGAGTCAGAAGTTTATATACACTCAATTAGTATTTGGAAACATTGCCTTTAAATGGTTTAACTTGGGTCAAATGTTTCAGGTAGCCTCCCACAAGCTTCCCACAATAAATTGGGTGAATTTTGGCCCATTCCTCTTGTCAGAGCTGGTGTAACTGAGTCAGGTTTGTAGGCCTCCTTGCTCGCACACACTTGTTCAGTTCTGCCCACACATTTTCTATTGCATTGAGGTCAGGGCTTTGTGATGGCCACTCCAATACCTTGACTTTGTTGTACTTGAGCCATTTGCCACAACTTAGGAAGTGTGCTTGGTGTCATGGTCCGTATGGAAGACCCATTTGTGACCAATATTCAACTTCCTGACTGCTGTCTTGAGATGTTGCTTCAATATATCCACATAATTTTCCGTCCTCATGATGCCATCTATTTTGTGAAGTGCACCAGTCCCACCTGCAGCAAAGCACCCCCACATCATAATGCTGCCACCCCCGTGCTTCACAGTTGGTATGGTGTTCTTCGGCTTGTAATTCTCCCCCTTTTTCCTCCAAACATAACGATGGTCATTATGGCCAAACGGTTCTACTTTTGTTTCATCAGACCAGAGGACATTTCTCCAAAAAGTACGATCTTTGTCCCCATGTACATTTGCAAATTGTAGTCTGGCTTTTTTATGGCGGTTTTGGAGCAGTGGCTTTTTCCTTGCTGAGCAGCCTTTCAGGTTATGTCGATATAGAACGTGTTTTACTGTAGATATAGATACTTTTGTACTTGTTTCCTTCTGTATCTCCACAAGGTCCTTTGCTGCTGTTCTGGGATTGATTTGCACTTTTCATTCCAAAGTACGTTCATCTCTAGGAGACAGAATGTTTATCGATGTTTATGGTTAGGTACACATTGGAGCAACGACAGTCCTTTTTCATGAATACGCACCTCATCGATTATATGCAACGCAGGACACGCTAGATAAACTTGTAATATCATCAACCGTGTGTAGTTAACAAGTGATTTATGATTGATTTTTTTTTATATAAGAAGTTTAATGCTAGCTAGCAACTTACCTTGGCTTCTTACTGCATTCGCGTAACAGGCAGGCTCCTCGTGGAGTGCAATGTAATCAGGTGGTTAGAGCGTTGGACTAGTTAACTGTAAGGTTGCAAGATTGAATCCCCGAGCTGACAAGGTCAAATCTGTCGTTCTGCCCCTAAGCAAGGCAGTTAACCCACCGTTCCTAGGCCGTCATTGTAAATAAGAAAGTGTTCTTAACTGACTTGCCTAGTTAAATAAAGATTAAATAAAGGTGTTAAAAAAAAGGGCCAAATCGGTGTCCATAAATACCGATTTCCGATTGTTATGAAAACTTGAAATCGGCCTAATTAAATCGGCCATTCCGATTAATCGATCAACCTCTATTATAGAGTAAGAAAGCAAGGCTCAAAAAGTTTGCATGTTCAGTGTCGTTAATGGGGGGAAAGGGGTTTAGTCAAGGCATATGAGTCAACTCGAGATCAAATCCTAAAAGGGAAGCAAGTCTTTCTACAGCTCTTTAAATGACCTCTTCGGTAGATCCAGCACTGGCTGAATCAGAGATTTGTATGTTTATGAGTATCTTTAGATTTGGATTTATTTTGCCAACTGGATAAACATTTACTGTCCCTCACTGGCTGTCTGATGCTACACATAGGAATTGGTGCCAACATCGTAAAATCCTCTTTCCTATACAGAGCACTTTCCAGCCAGAGAAACAATGCATCGCAACGCGTCTCAGCTCGAAGTCAGAGCCAGCTCCCAGAGTTGCATGGCTGCCATAAATGCTTCTTTTCTTCACAGATAAGTGGCCCTCAGGACAGTATTTTTCTGCAGCATGTACCAGGAGATTGCCTGCCTAACAGAGAGAAACCAGAGTTCAGCATAGGACAGGGTTTTGTATGTCAGGGTTGTGTTCATCAGGGCACACATCAGAAAACGTTTTAAAACGTTTCTCAACTGAAATGAAAATGAGCATTTCTTATTGGACAAGTCCAAGTTGTCCCTCACTGTTTCAGTCCATTTTCTTCTGTTTGGTTCCTGATTAAATATGACCTGGGAATAGCTTAGTGCTCTCTGCTGTGTAGAGGATGGGTTGTGATGCTTACTTAGCCTGAAGAGCCCAAAGCTGATGGATCTGAAAAGCCATTAATGAGAGTCTCTCTCCCTTCTTTCCCTTGAGCTCATTACTCTGCCCCAGTGGATTGCATGCCAGAAGTTTCCTCTTGAGGACAAGAGCATTTGTGAGTGACTATTGAATAATGTTTTTACTCAGAGGACTGTAGGTCTGAAAAGCATATTCAGTCAGACAGCTGCCATTACTGTGCAGTGTGTTGTGTCTTGGTATTGTCATTGTGATTTTTTTGCACACTTTCCTGCAGTCTTTGTAAGCTTGTCAGTTCAAACCCCTTTCAGCGTCAACAATAGCTGATTGTGTCTTCTTGCACTTAGTAGAAGTGGCGCTTATGGAACGCACAGAGACTTGATGTGTGTGGCAGGGTTTCCATTAGGAAAAAGTACAACGTGCCCGGGAAGCATCCAATAAAACTTCATTTTCAAAATGTTCACATTTTCAAACATTTGACAGTACCTGTCAAAAGTTTGGACAAACCTATTCAAGGGTTTTTCTTAATTTGTACTATTTTCTACTTTGTGGAATAATAGTGAAAACATCAACTATGAAATAATTCTTTAAAGTTGCCACCCTCATGCTGAGCACCTGTTAGCTGAGTTTCCTTCACTATGTGGTACAACTCATTCTAAACCATCTCAATTGGGTTGAGGTCGGGTGATTGTGGAGGCCAGGTCATCTGATGCAGCACTCAGTCACTCCTTCTTGGTCAAATATCCCTTACACAGCCTGGAGGTGTGTTTTGGGTCATTGTCCTGTTGAAAAACAAAAACAAAAATCGTCCCAGTAAGTGCAAACCAGATGGGATGGCGTGGCGTGTCACTGCAGAATGCTGTGGTAGCTATGGTGGTTAAGTGTGCCCTGAATTCTAAATAAATCACTGACAGTGTCACCAGCAAAGCACCCCTACACCATCGCACCTCCTCCGCCATGCTTCACAGTGGGAACCACACATGCGGAGATCATCCGTCCATTGCTCGTGTTTCTTGGCCCAAGCAAGTCTCTTCTTCTTATTGATGTCCTTTCAGTAGTGTTTCCTTTGCAGCAATTTGACCATGAAGGCCTGATTCACGTGGTCTCCTCTGAACAGTTGATGTTGATGTGTATGTTACTTGAACTCTGTGAAGCATTTATTTGGGCTGCAATTTCTGAGGCTGGTCACTCTAATGAACTTATCCTCTGCAGCAGAGGTAACTCTGGGTCTTCCTATCCTGTGGCGGTCCTCATGAGAGCCAGTTTCATCATAGCGTTTGATGGTATTTGCAACTCCACTTGAAGAAACTTTCAAAGTTTTGGAAATGTTCCACATTCACTGACCTTCATGTCTTAAGGTGATGATGGACTGTTTCTCTTTGCTAATTTGAGCTGTTCTTGCCATAATATGGACTTGGTCTTTTACCAAATAGGGCTATCTTCTGTATACCCACCCCTACCTTGTCACAACACGACTGATTAGCTCAAATGCATTAAGAAGGAATGAAATTCCACAAATTAACTTTTAGCAAGGGACAACTGTAATTGAAATGCTCTCCAGGTGACTACTTCATGAAACTGGATGAGAGAATGCCAAGTGTGTGCAAAGCTGTCACCAAGGCAAAGGGTGGCTACTTTAAATCATTTCACATATAAAATATATTTTGATTCATTTAACACTTTTTTTGGTTACTACATGATTCCATGTGTTATTTCATAGTTATGTCATCACTATTATTCTACCATGTAGAAAATAATGAGAAAAACACTATTGAATGAGTAGGTGTGTCCAAACGTTTGACTGGTACTGTCTACGCTGAGTGTACAAAACACAAAGCTCCTTCCATGACATGCACAAGCTATGATCCGTTATTGATTTCACTTGTCAAATAAAAATGTATTTGTCACATGCGACACGTCATGCGTAAAACTGAAAGCGTGATCCACCACATTTAACCATGGAAAGAGGTCTGGTGATATGGCTGAATGTGTAACCATTGTAGTTGTTATTCGCTCCGCAAGGCAATCAAACAAGCGAAATGTCGATACAGGGACAAGGTGAAGTCACAATTCAACGGCTCCGACACATGACGTATGTGGCAGGGTCTACAGGAAACCACTGAATACAAAAACAGCCACGTCACGGATATCGACATCACGCTTCCAGACACTAAACACGTTCTTTGCCTGCTTTGAGGATAATACAGTGCCACTGTTGTGGATCGCTAACAAAGACTGCAGCCTCCCCTCTCCTCAGTGGCTGAGTAAAACATTTATACTTGTTAACCCTCGCAAGGCTGCCTGCCCTACACGGCATCCCTAGTCGCGTCCTTAGAGCATGCGCAGACCAGCTGGCTGGTGTGTTTCCAGACTTATTTAATCGCTCCCTATCTCAGTCTGTTATCCCCACATGCTTCAAGATGGCTACCATTGTTCCTGTACCCAAGAAGGCAAAGGTAACTGAACTAAATGACTACCGCCCCGTGTCATCATGAAGTGCTTTGAGAGGCTTGTCAAGGATCATACCACCGCCACCTTACCGGCCACCCTAGACCCACTTCAGTTTGCATACCACCTCAACAGGTCCACAGATGATGCAATCGCCATCATACTGCACACTGCCCTATCCCATCTGGACAAAAATAATACATATGTAAGAATGCTGTTCATTGACTACAGCTCAGCATTCAACATCATAGTACCCTCCCAAGCGCATCTTCAAGTGGCACTGTTTAAAGTGACTAGTGATCCATTTATTAAAGTGGGTTCCTACCCACTTGGGTCTCAACCCCTCCCTGTGCAACTGGGTCCTGAACTTTCTGATGGGCCGTCCACAGGTGGTGAAGGTAGGAAACACAAGGGTGTGTGCTCAGCCCTCTCCTTTGTACTCCCTGTTCACCCACGACTCCGTGGCCATGCATGCCTTCAACTCAATCATCAAGTTTGCAGACGTCACAACAGTAGTGGACTTGATCACCAACAATGACGAGAGCCTACAGGGAGGAGGTGAGGCCACTCGGAGTGTGGTGTCAGGAAAATATCATCACTCAACGTCAACAAAACAAAGGAGATGATCATGGACTTCAGGAAAGCACCCCCCTATTCACATTGACGGGACAGTAGTGGAGAAGGTGGAACTATTTCAGTTCCTCTGCGTGCACATCACGGACACTGAAATGGTCCACCCACACAGACAGCGTGGTGAAGAAGGCGAAACAGCGCCTCTTCAACCTCAGGAGGCTGAAGAAATTTGACCTGTCACCCAAAACACTGACAAACTTTTACAGATGCACAATCGAGAGCATCCTGTCGGGCTGTATCACAGCCTGGTACGGCAACTGCACCGCCCTCAACTGCAAGGTGGTGCGGTCTGCACAACGCATCACCGGGGCTAAACTACCTACCCTCCGTGACACCTATAGCACCCAACATCACAGGAAGGCCAAAAAGATTAGCAAGGACAACAACCACCCGAGCCACTGCCTGTTCACACCGCTATCATCCAGAAGGCACGGTCAGTACAGGTGCATCAAAGCTGGGACTGAGAGACTGAAAAACAGCTTCTATCTCAAGGCCATCAGACTGTTAAATAGCAATCACTAACTCAAGAGAGGCTGCTGCCTACGTTGAGACCCCATCACTGGACACTTTAATAAATGGATCACTAGTCACTTTAAACAGTGCCACTTTAATAATGATTACTATATTTTATACCATCTGCTGTACCTTGCCTATGCCACTCGGCCATCGCTCATCCATATATTTATATGTACATATTCTCATTCACCCCTTTTTAAATTTGTGTGTATTAGGTAGTTGTTGGGGAATTGTTAGATTACTTGTTAGATATTACTGCACTGTTAACTAGAAGCACAAGCATTGTTTTGATATTTTAACCTGCATGTCGTGATCGTGTTTGGTGTAGGGGGACAAAATAAATTTATCCACGATGGCGCACTCGCTCAGCCAGTTTGGGTTCCGTGTTAAGCTTAGTGATGAGCTTGGGGGCACAATAATGTTTAACACTGAGCTGTAGTCAATGAAGAACGCAACTCAAAATTAGGAAGAATTTCTTCATGTTTTGTTCACTGTGTATATGACTTTTACATTTATTTTTAATTTTTTAAGTAGCGCACCTTGTGTGCACATTCGGTAATACCGTATGCCCCGGTATGGTACAGCAATTGTATTATGAGGGTATGAAAATCTGGATATTGCCCAAACCTACTTGGGATTATCCTTGTGAATCAACAGACGCTGTGACCCAATGTGTTTTCAGCAGTCCTGGGGTTCAAATACTATTTGACATCTTTCAAATATGTTTAGTGTTTACTTTAGCCTGCCAGATGGGCGGGGTTTGCATTTGTGTGACTTCCATTGTACCAGGCAAGCTCTATCCATCCCAGCTGAAGTTTTTGTAATGATTTAAATAGTATTTGAACCCAGATCTGGCTTTCACTGTGTTAAAAATGCTGGCTGCAAACAGTTGTTTATGAGCGATCAGTGGAACATACCTGCAGAGTAAGCACCCTACCACTATTCAAGGCCAGCCATGCTCAGCTGGAGTAAGCTCTGTGTTTACATACGATGAGACAATGGAGGCATTCCAAGACCAGGGCTGAGTGCTGTGGTTTAATTAAGCATGCTTTGTTAGTTGTCGAGCCGTTGCGTAAACAGCACTAACATGTTGAATGCATGGAGGCCTTGAAGGGTGATGCAATGTCCAAACAGCTCAGCTAAAAGTGTTCAGACATGATTTCTAAACCTGTGAACTTACAGTGGATGACAATGAGCAGAAAACTTAAGAGCAGTGCGCACATCTGTTGTGGAGATGCCTGTCTGTTTGAAGTGTGTTGAGGGCAGGTGTCAGCCAGGCATGCCACTATTTGTCTCCAGAGATATGCTGAATATAGGGTTTTGGTGGGAGGGTTGTTGGCATTGTGCCTTTTTTTATTTTTTATTTTATTTCACCTTTATTTAACCAGGTAGGCTAGTTGAGAACAAGTTCTCATTTACAACTGCGACCTGGCCAAGATAAAGCATAGCAGTGTGAACAGACAACAACAGAGTTACACATGGAGTAAACAATAAACAAGTCAATAACACAGTAGAAAAAAGAGTCTATATACATTGTGTGCAAAAGGCATGAGGAGGTAGGCGAATAATTACAATTTAGCAGATTAACACTGGAGTGATAAATGATCAGATGGTCATGTGCAGGTAGAGATACTGGTGTGCAAAAGAGCAGAAAAGTAAATAAATAAAAACAGTATGGGGATGAGGTAGATAAATTGGGTGGGCTATATACCGATAGACTATGTACAGCTGCTCAGATAGCAGATGTTTAAAGTTGGTGAGGGAGATAAGTCTCCAACTAAAGGGATTTTTGCAATTCGTCACAGGCAGCAGAGAACTGGAAGGAAAGGCGGCCAAATGAGGTGTTGGCTTTAGGGATATGTGGAGTGGTTGAAAAACAAGTTAATGACTCCAACCTAAGTGTAAATAAACTTCTGACTTCAGCAGTACATTAACATTTTTGTGCATCCTTGACAATCGCTAATCAATATCCAAAAACAGTATTTTTTTGTGAACCTGCACATCACCTCTATTGTGGCACCAATGTGAGGGTTTATGGCAGGGGAAACAGTGTTGCAGTAGTCTAGTGTGACTCCTTTGGAGTGTTCACACTGCACAAAATATTAAGCGAACCGCACTGAGTCCACAAAAATTGGCTGAAAGGGACCAAGTTTAAAACACCCTTGGTGATAGCTGGGTTCTCAACACTGCACTGGAGAATCCATTGGAAATACAGAGTGAGGACGATTTACAGCAAGGCTATGATCTAAATGCATGCTTTTCAACCGTTCGCTGCCTGCACCCGCACGCCCGACTAGCATCACCACCCTGGATGGTTCCGACCTAGAATATGTGGACATCTATAAGTACCTAGGTGTCTGGCTAGACTGTACACTCTCCTTCCAGACTCATATCAAACATCTCCAATCTAAAATCAAATCTAGAGTCGGCTTTCTATTCCGCAACAAAGCCTCCTTCACTCACGCCGCCAAACTTACTAAACTGACTATCCTACAGATCCTCATCGATGTCATCTACAAAATAGCTTCCAATACTCTACTCAGCAAACTGGATGCAGTTTATCACAGTGCCATCCGTTTTGTTACTAAAGCACCTTATACCACCCACCACTGCGACCTGTATGCTCTCGTCGGCTGGCCCTCGCTACATATTCGTCGCCAGACCCACTGGCTCCAGGTCATCTACAAGTCCATGCTAGGTAAAGCTCCGCCTTATCTCAGTTCACTGGTCACGATGGCAACACCCATCCGTAGCACGCGCTCCAGCAGGTGTATCTCACTGATCATCCCTAAAGCCAACACCTCATTTGGCCGCCTTTCGTTCCAGTACTCTGCTGCCTGTGACTGGAACGAATTGCAAAAATCGCTGAAGTTGGAGACTTATCTCCCTCACCAACTTCAAACATCAGCTATCTGAGCAGCTAACCGATCGCTGCTGCTGTACATAGTCTATTGGTAAATAGCCCACCCATTTTCACCTACCTCATCCCCATACTCTTTTTATTTATTTACTTGCTCTTTTGCACACCAATATCTCTACCTGTACATGACCATCTGATCATTTATCACTCCAGTGTTAATCTGCAAAATTGTAACTATTCGTCTACCTCCTCATGCCTTTTGCACACATTGTATATAGACTCCCCCCTTTGTTTTCTACTGTGTTATTGACTTGTTAATTGTTTATTCCATGTGTAACTCTGTGTTGTCTGCTCACACTGCTATGCTTTATCTTGGCCAGGTCGCAGTTGCAAATGAGAACTTGTTCTCAACTGGCCTACCTGGTTAAATAAAGGTGAAATAAATAAAAAAAAAAAAAAAACGTTGGTAACCAGTTTGTAATGGCAATAAGGCACTTTGGGTTTTTTGTACTGTATGTGGCCAATATACCACGGCTAAGAGCTGTGTCCAGGCACTCCGCATTGCACGTGCTTAAGAACAGCCCTTCGATGTGCCTTATTTCTTAAGTGTAATATGTTTAAGAGGAAAGGTTTGTCATTGTTGAACAGTTTGTGTTTACTGGTTACTTTGATATTTACGGTAAATTTGAGCTGCGGACCAAGAATGTCGCATTGCCAGACAACGTAAGGTAAGGATGGAATGTGAACTGAAAAGTAGATATGTCTTTCACCACCCCGCTCCTCACTCTCCTTCATATCTCCTAGTGGGAATGGGGCCTAATGGCGCATTTCCCTTGAAGAGTTCATGGTCTTTTTTTGTATTGTGCTGAGTCGAGTGCAGTCTACTGTGGCTGTCTAACGAGTGAAAAGATGAAATAAAATACTTTTATTGAGCTTATTTTTGCCGTGAGACACGTCTGTTTCAATCTCTCTCTGTAACCTTCAATCTCTCTCTGTAACCTTCAATCTCTCTCTGTAACCTTCAATCTCTCTCTGTAATCTCCAATCTCTCTCTGTAACCTCCAATCTCTCTCTGTAACCTTCAATCTCTCTCTGTAATCTCCAATCTCTCTCTGTAATCTCCAATCTCTCTCTGTAACCTTCAATCTCTCTCTGTAATCTTTAAATCTTTGAACATTTTGCAGCTTTCATCAGTGAAGATGCAACTTTTAGAAAGAAAAGCGAATGCCTTTTGTTGTGCTTTATGACAGTTTTGTGTCACTGATGTTCATTGTCTTGGTGACATGATTAGGCTAGTTCTATTTTTGGTCATGAGTTTGGGAATATTTTTACCTTTTGAAATGACTTCAACCAATGGCCTGATACAAATCCAAACTATTTAGAAAAACAACTGCTTCTGAAAGTTACTAAATAAAGATTTGCCAGGAACTCTGGAATTACATTTCTGGGAGAGAGAAAAGATAAAAGGGTGTTAGAATGGCAACTCTTGAAAGTGTTTAACAGAAATCCTGTTAATGACTTTAAAATGGCTCATTAGCCCCAAAGTATGTATGGAGACCTTTTGGGGGATAGCGTTAGCAGAGCACACATTTTTGTGCTCTTTTGAAAATAGCAGCTAAATACTAATTTACTTAACACAGCTCGCTAAGTTAGTGTGAAGTTAATTTCAGGCCTTCTCTCAAAAACCTAGGCAGAGATTTTTGGTTGTTAGCTACTGTAGCCTAAATCATCTCAACAAAATCTCCAATTTACACACCACAATTTGCGGAAGATATGAATGACTCATACATCATCTGTTAACGATAAAACAACGTTGTATGATGTTGGTGTTTTCAACAGCATTTTCAACACTGTAAGCAGGGAAAATCCTGATGCATTCATTGCATGTATTTTCCATAAGGAAGATGTTGACCACAGGAATGCTGAAATGACAGTGGTAGGTGGCTGGGTGGTTTCCATAAAAAGTAGAACAGTGTTACACCCTAACACATTGGGGTCCTCCCCCCAGGAAGTGAGTCAGCAGCCAGTGAAGGAAAGCTCTCAGGAGTGGAGTTTACCTTGGCCCATACCATGGAGCATACTGCACTGTGTGAGTGGGTCAGTGGGAAGGGGAAAGGGAGATACCTAGTCAGTTTTACAACTGAATGCATTCAACTGAAATGTGTCTTCCGCATTTATCCCCACCCTTCTGAATCAGAACGGTGTGGGTGGGATGTCTCAATCGACCGTGATTGTCTGAGAAGCAGGCAGAACCTTATGGACTCATTGTAAAGCAGTGTCGTACTCATGCAAGACCATTGTAGCTCAAAACATAAATTCTCGGAGAATGTAGTTTTGGCATAGAAAAGGCGTGTGTGTGTGTGTGTGCATCCTTTTGATCATGACGCTAGACTGAGAGAATGGCCTTGCTGTGCTTTTTGGGGCTTTCTCCAAACTAGGGCCCAGAAGATGTTTCCTCGCTGGTCTCCAAAACAAAGTGTCCAGTGTCCATAGCGGTGGCTCACTCACTGTGCCAATAAATGGGGTAAATGGCTTAATTATTATTCTAAATGTGTGTCCAATGACCCACGCCTGACAGGGTAACCTAGGGAACACAGGAAGGGCTTAAGATTGGCCAACATTTCACCTCAAGCACAAGGAGATCATATTTCTCGTTTGGATGTTCATTTGAACCCCACCGGCTGCCATGTATTAAAAACACGTTCAGGTTCAAATGTTTGCATGTTTAAAAAGAAACAGTGCCAGAGTAGGGAGTAAAGTTGTTCATTTTGATGTTGCCTCGCGACACTTTCATGTTTTGCTAAATCCTCCTTATCTTACGGTCTTCCATGGCTCCAGCCAAAACTGTGTGCATGTTTATACATTTTTTTTGATGCGTTATGATTCTTAAACTTACGCACCTGTCACACTCTAGTACTAATGGTTATTATGTGCAGTCAAATTGAATCCAGAGTACTTATTACACTTTTCTTTCTGGCCAAACTGATTTAACAACCAAATGTATAATAACATAAAAATGTGTTATTTGAGAGGCTAATTTCTCATTTCATGCACCAGAGATTCCATTCCCCTTGCCTTTGAGCAGGCCGGGCCTAATTTCTGGGGGATAGATTATGAAATGACAAGCTTATCAACACCGCTCCTTATTGAGGTGTACAGTCGGGACATGGCTGCTCAAAAGTTGTTCAAATGTTTGATACTACTGAATCCAAAGATGTCTGGCTATTTGTATTTTCCAAAAGAGAAACATTAACTATGCACAACATCATTTTTACAACATGATTCTGGTCCAGAATGCCCTGCACTTATTTTCTTTATACTTGTATTATTTACAGTTCCTTGTTTTGCCGCCCTTGTATACACACAGGGCCACTAGTACTGTAGCTTATTTATGATGACTGACATTTACGGTGTTGTGGAGACAAGTCCATACAGATCTATGAATGACATTTCTCTAAGATGATGATGCTCCATTTGTCACATCTCCTGATGTTATTAACTGCAAGTCTACACTCGCATATTTCTGTCTCAACAGTTATTGTCTACTTAGTGTAAACTATTCTACCCAACCATGTGTTTTCATGACCGGCTATGTTGTCAGAGGAATCCTTTTAAGTTCTAATGGTATTCTTCTTGTTGCTACCATGTTGTCATTTGGTGTTGCTACCATGCTATGTTGGCTTAAATCTCTCTATGTAGTGTTGTGGTGTCTCGCTTGTTGTGATATATATATATATATATACACACATATACTGCTCAAAAAAAATAAAGGGAACACTAAAATAACACATCCTAGATCTGAATGAATGAAATATTCTTATTAAATACTTTTTTCTTTACATAGTTGAATGTGCTGATAACAAAATCACACACAAATTATCAATGGAAATCAAATGTATCAACCCATGGAGGTCTGGATTTGGAGTCACACTCAAAATTAAAGTGGAAAACCACCCTACAGGTTGATCCAACTTTGATGTAATGTCCTTAAAACAAGTCAAAATGAGGCTCAGTAGTGTGTGTGGCCTCCACATGCCTGTATGACCTCCCTACAATGCCTGGGCATGCTCCTGATGAGGTGGCGGATGGTCTCCTGAGGGATCTCCTCCCAGACCTGGACTAAAGCATCCGCCAACTCCTGGACAGTCTGTGGTGCAACATGGCGTTGGTGGATGGAGCGAGACATGATGTCCCAGATGTGCTCAATTGGATTCAGGTCTGGGGAATGGGCGGGCCAGTCCATAGCATCAATGCCTTCCTCTTGCAGGAACTGCTGACACACTCCAGCTACATGAGGTCTAGCATTGTCTTGCATTAGGAGGAACCCAGGGCCAACCGCACCAGCATATGGTCTCACAAGGGGTCTGAGGATCTCATCTCGGTACCTAATGGCAGTCAGGCTACCAATGGCGAGCCCATGGAGGCCCCCCAAATAAATGCCACCCCACACCATGACTGACCCACCGCCAAACCGGTCATGCTGGAGAATGTTGCAGGCAGCAGAACGTTCTCCACGGCTTCTCCAGACTCTGTCACGTCTGTCACGTGCTCAGTGTGAACCTGCTTTCATCTGTGAAGAGCGCCAGTGGAGAATTTGCCAATCTTGGTGTTCTCTGGCAAATGCCAAACGTTCTGCACGGTGTTGGCCCTCATACCACCCTCACGGAGTCTGTTTCTGACCGTTTGAGCAGACACATGCACATTTGTGGCCTGCTGGAGGTCATTTTGCAGGGCTCTGGCAGTGCTCCTCCTGCTCCTCCTTGCACAAAGGCGGAGGTAGCGGTCCTGCTGCTGGGTTGTTGCCCTACAGCCTCCTCCACATCTGATGTACTGGCCTGTCTCCTGGTAGCGCCGTCATGCTCTGGACACTACGCTGACAGACACAGCAAACCTTCTTGCCACAGCTCGCATTGATGTGCCATCCTGGATGAGCTGCACTACCTGAGCCACTTGTGTGGGTTGTAGACTCTGTCTCATGCTACCACGAGAGTGAAAGCACCGCCAGCATTCAAAGTGACCAAAACATCAGCCAGGAAGCATAGGAACTGAGAAGTGGTCTGTGGTCACCACCTGCAGAACCACTCCTTTATTGGGGGTGTCTTGCTAATTGCCTATAATTTCCACCTGTTGTCTATTCCATTTGCACAGACTCCATAGAGTTAGTTTTTAAAATGTATATGTATTTTTTTTTTTTTTTTACTTCAAAATCTCATAAAAGCTCTTGCTCTAGTGATGTGGAGATTACATCTAAGTAACTACAAGTTTATGCACTCACTGCAAAGTAAGTCAGTCAGTGGAGGCTGCTGAGGGAAGAAATGGCTCGAATGGCATCAAACACCTGGAAACATATGTTTGTATTTGATACCATTCCACTGATTCCGCTCCAGTCATTACCATGAGCCCTTCCTCCCCAATTAAGGTGCCACCAACCTCCTGTGAAGTCAATAATAAGTGGCATGTATTGCCTAACCCTCTAGTGGGTCAGGAAAAACTCCTAGCCCTTAATTACATATAGCTCAATGGTTCATTGTCCCGTTTCTTTCTCCCAGGGTGCCCACTGAGTGTTGAAGATGATGTCTGATGCCAGTGACATGTTGGCAGCAGCCTTGGAGCAGATGGATGGGATAATAGCAGGTAAGAATCTCTGTCACTGCTGCATTGGCATGCTGAAGAACAACGACTGATCTCTCAGTATCACATTCACTGGCGCAACACTATCGGAGTTGGATAGTTAGACCTGGGACTGTGTTCACAAAGAGTCTGAGTAGGAGTGCTGATTCGGGATCAGTTTTGCCTTTTGGATCATAATGATTAAGATTATACGGACGGGGGCGGAGAGCTGATCCTAGAGCAGCACTCTTCCTCTGAGACACTTGATGCATACAGAAATGAATTCCCAGTACAATATGCCTTTCTCAATACTCACTGAAGGATTAATGGTCATACCTGGCCCAACCAGTGTAGCTCTGCAACACACATTTCAAGAGGCAGAAGAACATTTTTAGACTGGCTAATTAACTGTGAATACCAGATCATTATGATGATCACACTCTCAGGCTAGTTTGAGCAAGTACTATCCCCTCATGTCGCTATCGCTAATGTTAACTGTTTTTGATGATCATGTTTTCAGGCAGGAACTAAAAAAAAATCTTCAAGAAGTGGACATTTCCCATTGTGGTTTGATAGAGGAATTCAACATGTGGCAGTTAAATGTAGTACTGTAGCTGATGGGGATAAATGTGAAGCCTTTCTCAGTACTTCAGTATGGCTGTATTAGTACAGTAATGTTAATGCACAGAGTCAGCATAGACGAGCTTTAAGGCTAATCTTATTTTATGCATTGGGTTAATTATAGGCCTGACATTTCAGTTAACTGTCCGATGACATGATGTCTACGTTTCCCAAGTAACTCTAGCCTTTCTGTCCTCATTCAAACTCTTTCTCTCTCTCTTGTTCTCTTTCTGTTTCTCTTTTGCTATCCCACTCTTTCTCTGCCTGTAGCTGGGTTTCCCTGTAGAGTCTCGTGTGTAAATTAGCTAGATTTCCTCACTTGTCGTGTCGGCTAGTTCCTGTAATGAGGAGCAGTGACGTAATGATATAACCGAGAGTTATTTTCACTCTACTCTAGAAATGCAGGGCTGTTGTGAACCTGTTATACATTGCACAGAATGTCCTCTTTCTTGGGCTAAAATACAACATAGTCATTTGATGAAGTTGTACCATTTAATATACCTTATAAATGACTGAACTTCTTCCATGGGGAGGCTAACGGCAAATAGAGAATCGTTCTCCATCTTTAAAGTATGGAAACTGTTTAATTGAGTGTGTCCCCCCAGGCTCCAAGGCTATGGACTACTCTAACGGGCTGTTTGACTGCCAGTCGCCCACCTCTCCCTTCATGGGCAGCCTGCGGGCGCTGAACCTGCTGGAGGACCTCCGGGGCGTGCTGGAGCTAATGGACACAGAGGAGAGGGAGGGCCTGCGCTGCCAGATCCCTGACGCCACCGCGGACAGCCTGGTGGACTGGCTGCAGCAGGGACACCTGATGGTGAGACCAGTCAAAAGTAGTGCACTATATAAGGAATAGGGTGCTGTTTCAGATGCATCCACCCATGATGTTGATGATAAATCTCTGTGGTTGAATGTGCTGTATCACAGTGTAGGGACTGCAAAGTCTTCCTGGCTTCGCTGGTGCTAAAACTTACTTTATCTAGAACCTTCTCAAAGCCATGTGTATGAAATCCTTTGTCACATCTAGTGACTTGGGAGAGACACACAAATCTGTGATGAGAGGACTAAGAGAATGTCAGACGTACTGTAAACCGACATGGGAGACGACTTTTGCATTAATTTAAAGTTCATGTTCAGCTCCGATGACATCCCTCATCACATTAGTCTCCACAGCGGTGTCGTGTTACGGCTGGTGTTTGTCCAGACATGTCACGGAATGTGTAAATATAGGCCTGCTGTGGTGATTAACGGTGTGATAAGGTTAGATCCACAAAGGGGACATCTGTTGTTGTTGTGTCCCTCGTGTTATTCCCTTGTGTTATTCCCTCCTGTGTCACTACAAAAACAACATGTCTGAGACTCGTCTGGTGGGGAATCTGGGATGGTACGTTGAAGAGCTCTATTGCTGTGTATGTGTGACGCCCTGACCTGAGATCTGTTTTCTTTATATTTTGGTTAGGTCAGGGTGTGACTAGGGTGGGTACACTAGTTTTGTATTGTCTAGGGGTTTTGTATTGTCTAGGGTTTTTGTAATTCTATGTTGGCCTGATATGGTTCCCAATCAAAAACAGCTGTTTATTGTTGTCTCTGATTGGGGATCATATTTAGGTAGCCATTTCCCTTTGGTGTTTGTGGGATATTGTTCTATGTTTAGTTGCCTGTCTGCACTATTCGTAAAGCTTCACGTTTCGTTTGTGCTTGTTTATTTTGCTTTGCTCAGTTTCGGTTTTATTAAAAACATGTGGAACTCTACTCATGCTGCGCCTTAGTCTCATTTTTATAACGAACGTGACAGTATGAGGGTTAAAGGAGAAGTATGGTATAAGGGGATACATTATCACAGACATTTCCTGGTCAGGTTTAGCACCAGAGTAGTAATATATAAACCCTCTAAATATGGATGAGGGGAAATGTTGGTTGGGGTTGAAGCTCCATTGGGCAGCTAGAGGATCTTGCTGTAGATCAACCAGCCAGCACACCCATATCAAAGGCAGCTGGTTAAAACGTTGATTCTTTGTGCCGACTAATACTATATGAATAATTAAGCCTATATATTTTGCTCTCTGTGTGTGCTCTTCGTTCCATTCTGTTTTGTAGCTGTTTTACAGAAGGAATTTTTCTGGAACACTGAGTTCAAACTAACTATGTGAAGCCCATCTGGCCATTGATCATCTTGTTCGCAGTTCTTCAGCCTGTCCTCGCTTTGAATGTTACAAGAACACCTCTAATTTGAGTCTCCAATGTCCACGAACAGGTCCTAGGAGTTTACAAAGCAAACATCTCCCTGAACTGTTAGAGTATCCTGTAGTCAATAAGATAAAAGCCAGGGTTTGTGACAGACCGCTGTGAGAAACAACCCACTGATGTGGTGGGAACCAACTGCTTGCTGCAGAGACCACTGGGATCTAGGATCTGGGCCACGGGAAATGCCAGAGGCTGTGTATACACCAGTAACTCTCTGCTGAAACCCACTCTGTGTGTACACCACTAACTCTCTGCTGAAACCCACTCTGTGTGTACACTAGTCTCTTCGACCATTTAAGGTGTTGCAGGCAAAGGAAAGGGCAAATGCAACATCAATCACACAAAGCTGTCACTCGAAAGACTCTTGTGCGATTTGTTGTCTGATAATTGTCCGTGTTTAAGGCACTTCCAGCTACTCATAACTTGATGAACATTTATGTTTAACGGTCTATCACAAAATACTATGGGAGGATGTATGTTAACACTCACAGACCAATCCCAAGTGCCACTCTTTCACTGACTCTTCATGTTGTCTTCTGTGCCTGCCTGCAGTCCAATGGTCACCACATCTCCATGGGTGGGGACCTCTACCAGGAGAGACTGTCTCGGCTGGAGGGTGACAAGGAATCCCTGGTGCTTCAGGTAGTGTCCAGTACACAACAACATGTCATAGCTAGTAGCCATCTTACCAAGGCAGCCTAAATGGCTCATTTAAAGGGCTTTACAACAAAATTAATTGTCAGCCATTTACCTTTTTATTGTAATGAACTTAGCTTTGTCCCAGAACTGATTGCGCTCACAATAGCCAACTTACAAAATGTTTGGCATGACAATGACTATAACCTGCTACCAAAACCTGCGGGCTCTCCTTCACCGCAACCAATGTGAGTAAAACATTTAAACGTGTTAACCCTCGCAAGGCTGCCAGCCCAGACAGCATCCCTAGTTGCGTCCTCAGAGCATGCGCAGACCAGCTGGCTGGTGTGTTAACGGACACATTCAATCGCTCCCTATCCCAGTCTGCTGTTCCTACATGCGTCAAGAGGGCCACCATTGTTCCTGTACCCAAGAAATCTAAGGTAACTGAGCTAAACAACTATTGCCCTGTAGCACTCACTTCCGTCATCATGAAGTGCTTTGAGAGACTAGTCAAGGATCATATCACCTCCGCCCTACCTGACACCCTAGACCCACTTCAATTTCCTTACCGCCCGAATAGGTCCACATACAACGCAATCGCAATCACACTGCCCTAACCCATCTGGACTAGAGGAATACCTATGTAAGAATGCTGTTCATCGATTACTGCTCAGCATTTAAAACCATAGCAAACTCGACCCCACCCTGTGCAACTGGGTCCTGGACTTTCTGACGGGATGCTCCCAGGTGGTGAGGGTAGGAAACATCTCCACCCCGCTGATCCTCAACACTGGGGCCCCACAAGGGTGTGTTCTGAGCCCTCTCCTGTACTCCCTGTACTCCTCCCACGACTGCGTGGCCATGCACGCCTCCAACTCAATCATCAAGTTTGCAGACGACACTACAGTGGTAGGCTTGATTACCAACAACGACGAGACTGCCTACAGGGAGGAGGTGAGGGCCCTCGGAGTGTGGTGTCAGAAAAATAACCTCACACTCATCGTCAACAAAACAAAGGAGATTGTGTACTTCAGGAAACAGCAGAGGGAGCACCCCCCTATCCACATCAATGGAACAGTAGTGGAGAGGGTAGTAAGTTTTAAGTTCCTCGGCGTACACATCACAGACAAACTGAATTGGTCCACCAACACAGACCGCGTGGTGAAGAAAGGTTTCATGAGGCTGAAGAAATTTGGCTTGTCACCAAAAACACTCACAAACCTTTACAGATGCACAATCGAGAGCATCCTGTCGGGCTGTATCACAGCCTGGTACGGCAACTGCACCGCCTTCAACCATAAGGCTCTCTAGAGGGGTAGTGAGGTCTGCACAACGCATCACCAGGGGCAAACTACCTGCCCTCCAGGACACCGACAGCAAGATCATCAAGGATAGCAACCACCCGAGCCACTGCCTGTTCACCCCACTATCATCCAGAAGGTGTGGTCAGTACAGGTGCATCAAATCTGGGACCGAGAGACTGTTAAACAGTCATCACTAACATTGAGTGGCTGCTGCCAACATACTGACTCAAATCTCTAGCCACTTGAATAATTAGAAATTGGATGAAATAAATTAATCACTAGTCACTTTAAACAAAGCCACTTTATATAATGTTTACATACCCTACACTGCTCATCTCATATGTATATACTGTACTCTATACCATCTACTGTATCTGGCCTATGCCGTTCATCCGTCGCTCATCCATATATTTATATGTACATATTCTTATTCATTCCTTTATACTTGTGTGTATAAGGTAGTTGTTTTGAAATTGTTAGATTACTTGTTAGATATTACTGCATGGTCGGAACTAGAATCACAAGCATTTCGCTGCACGCACATTAACATCCGCTAACCATGTGTATGTGACCAATAAAATTTGATTTGAGGAATTGGCTATACAGCACATACACATATCTGGGACCAGGCTTTAATGAAATTGGTGTAGTAACTCCATTACTATGCACCATAATAATGTTTGTTAATATTGTAATTACGTTCTTACTACACAGGTATAAGAGCAACTTAGTCTTACCCATGTGTTCCTGTGCAGGTGAGTGTATTGACAGACCAGGTAGAGGCGCAGGGGGAGAAGATAAGGGACTTGGACATGTGTCTGGATGAGCACCGGGAGAAACTGAACGCCACTGAGGAGATGCTGCAACAGGTCAGTTTGGAGGAGAACGGCCCCTGAACACGGGGCTCTGTTGAAGTTATATTATTGTCACCACTGCTGAACAGCAAAACCAAGCAAGGCAAACTCTGAGTGTGTGTGTGTGTGTTGTCTATATTTAGTCTGTGTTTTGTGGTTTCGCAGGAACTCCTGTGCAGAACGGCTCTAGAGACTCAGAAACAGGACCTGATGGCCGAGGTGTCCAACCTGAAGCTGAACTCATTTGAGAAGGACAGACTGCACTTTGACTTCAGCGACAATGAGGTATGGAATGGGAGGCCTCCACTTTAGGATTCATCCTTCTTGCAGTCTTTTTCCTCTCCCTCACGCTCTTTCACACACACACACACACACACACCCTTTCTTGCTGCCCGAAAACTGTGTGGGGAGGGGAGGCTTATATCATCATGTGTTCAAAGCCGCAGTGTGTTGGGGCAAGTAAAGACACTGTTCACTGCCAAGAGAATGCCAGTTACCATGGCCAGGGGCACTGTGCCTTGTTTGAAGATATGCATGAGTTGCTCTCACTCAAATGTCTGGCATTAGGGTTTTGATAATGGGGAAATGTGAAGATTTGGCTTAACTCTGGTTGTATGGTTGCCAACAAAGACCTAAACGGTTGTTCATATCTTGTTTACACGGCAGTTCGGAGCAAAGCAGAACAGCTCTGGGATTTCTACTGTGCCTGTAAACTAGTCCCTCATCACATGATATGGTCTCCGTAGGGATCAGTAGTTGGCCTTGGAGTATGTGGGAGAAAATTCTCTGTATAGGCTTCTTTTGATAAGAAAAAGCAAAGCTGTTCACTCGAATCGCTCCGATGTGATAAGTCTAATAAGCCGACAGCAAAGCTGCCTCCTTCAGGGTTCAAAATATTTATTTTGATAAAATGAAAACCATGGCCATGTTTTGACGTATCTTAAGTAGCGCATGAGGAACAAGCAATCTTACCATATGGTTTATCAAGCCATCGGGGTGACTGTTCTAGGACTCCTTTTACTTTTGAGAAATTCTCTGATTGAACAAGCATGTTGTATGCAGCTTCCCTCCTTCCCCAGTACACTGTGGGTCATGCGGTCTTTCTCTCCCCTATCAGGACATGGTTCTGGAGATGAATGAACTGAGGTACAGAGTGACTGAGATGGAGAGTGAAAAAGTACAGTATGAGAAGAAACTGAAATCCACTAAGGTGAGTTATCATGTGGTCCTGTGGAGTAGGCCTACCTACACTGCAATATGTAAGATATGAATGATTCATTCTGCTAAAAGAAATCTACTTCCAGAAGGAGAACTTTTCCCTATAGCCCATTTCTTCTTTACACTTATCCTCTCTTCTTTCTTTGAATATTTTTCAAATCTTGAGTATCCCTCTTCTCCGCCCTCTTCTCCGCCCTCTTCTCCTCCCTCTTCTCCTCCCCCTTTTGCTGTCTTTCTTTTATAACATCTCTCTTTTCTCTCTCTTTCCTTGGCTTACCTCTTTCTCTACCGCTACTAGTCATTAATGGCCAAGCTTTCTAGCCTGAAAATCAAAGTGGGCCAGATGCAGTATGAAAAACAGAGGAAGGAAAACAAACTGCAGGCCCTGAAGGTTGGCTTCTCCCAGGGTTTCTGCTTGTTGCCATCTGATATGGGGTTATGTGTGTTCAGTTTTTTTTGTTTTTACATATTTCTAGCCAAGATTAAAGGTGTGTTAGCAGACAAAGACCAACTCAACTGACTTATCATAAAAAACAATTGAATGATCCAAATGGTAAAATGTATGTGCAGGTGCAAAAAGCTAAGCACTTATACATACAAATGTAAACATCCTTGTGGATGTGGCCACATCCACAAGACCCTAATTTAAGCATATAGCATATTTAATGTAAACCACAGGTATGTCTTCATTTTGGTCTTTTGTGACCTCTTTTGGAAGTCTGTTTTGCAGTTTCTTTCATTTTTTTTCCTCCCTCCCTCTTTCTTATGGATGAAATGTATGTTCTTTGTTTTGAAATCATTCATGCTTGATGTTCTGTCCCATGACATTTTGACACTAGCCTGGTCCAAGATCTGTTTATGTTGTTTTGCCAACACCTGTGGTCAATGGATTTGGCAAGACCGCACAAACAAGCCTGCGACCAGGCTATTATGACGCTGCCATGTGAAATGGCTCCTCTAAAACTTGATGAGACATCAACCACCCCAGACCCCCGCACTGACCATCACATCCCCACCTCCTCCCTTAGTCACACCTGTTCTGGGTGTGTGTGTATCATTGTCTCTGCCTGTCAAGTCAGCATCTGAATGTTTGTGTTGTGGTTTGTTTGTTTGAAGGTGGGTGTTTGGTAAGGATGGAGGTGGGAAAGGGGGCGTTAAGTCAGTGGCCATGTTCCTGGCTGACTACATTGCAGAAGCCTGCCAGATCTCACAACACCTGGATAAATGGTTAACATATCGGTTAACCACACCATAGTTATTGGGTGCGTTCCTCTGCCCAGGTGTTGCTGATGCATGCCAGAATTTACAAGCCCTGGATTGGTATTTTATATCCGCTAACAACATATGTTATAGCAATCTGGTGACTGACGGCACAGTCGATGACATGGCACACAACCATTGGTTGATGCAATGCAACGTCAAAGCAGGGGAACACGACCATTCTCTTGCTCAACTGCGCAGTCGATGACGTGGCACACAACCATTTGTTGATGCAATGCTGTAGTACGTCTGCAATGTAGTTGGCCTGGAATGCAACCAGTGTTTTTTGTGAGGATGTTGCTGACTAACTGTTGTGTGTTGAGCAGGAGGAGCTGGCAATGCTGAAGAGGCATCTGGAGGGAAGGGACGGAGAGCTGAGGAGGTTACACGACGAGACTGGGTTCAGAGGCATCACACCGGTTGGAATGGACAGTGGAGACAGAGGTGACATCATAGGCCGCAGTTGACTTTCTATCTGTGTCTTTACTCAATGGGCCGGTTTCCCAGACACAGATTAGGCCTAGTTCTACACTAAAAGGTCTGTCCAATGGAGATCTGTGACACATGTTCCATTAAGCAAAGATAACATTTTGGTTACACTTCACTGAAAGCAGACGGGTATAATGCGTTATAACGTGTTATAAGCATGTATGAGCATTTGTCTTATTATTATGCTTATAATATATTATGTCTCTGATATTGCAGTTTGTCATACTTTGTAACCAATCAACATGATTTAAAAGAATACAGTCTTGATGAAACTGAAGTCGTCAGAAACTGAAGCCAGTAATTCTGTGTCCTTGTTTAGTCTCTCACCCAGATGAAACTCTTAAATTGAGGCTGAAAGAGAAACGTAAGGTTATGCGTTTTATCAATTCTTGTATTTATTATTATTTGCTCTTGCTCATCTGTCCCCTGTTTGCATGTATGGGCATGAATGGCCCATCTGAACTTTGCTTGTCCATAACCCATTGGAAAGCTACTTAATACTGTGTATATACTCTGTGAAATCATTTTATCAGTTCAGCCACCGATATTTTAAAACTCAAATAAGTGAATGAAAAGATATCAGTGGTTTGTATTGCAGAAAGGTTTTTTGTCTTTGTACTGTAAGAATGATAAAGTTAGTTGACTTAAATATCTTAAAGGTGCATTCTGTTAGTTCTCTGTTCTCCATGGCAACTAGATGAAGTTGAAACGTAAACGTGTGAAACACAACCTATACACAACAAGAAATATGTTGTTCAAATTTATTCACCTGCTCTTCTTTGGTATTGTATTGCATATTGCAACGGTTTCAAAAGCTCTCTACACAACATATTGATTACAATGTAAATCTAATTTATGGATTGTGCCTTTAAGACTGCCCTAGGCATTTATAAATATATACGATGATAGACCGTCTCCATGTCAAAACATCCCTTCCTCTCATCTGTTATGGTATAGATGCCCGCCCGCTCGCTCACTGTTCAGTCTGTTCTCCCATCTTCCTGCTTTCTCCTTCAACCAACATCTCCTTCAACCACAGACCTCTCCTTCTCACCCTTTCCTTACTCTTCTCTCCTCTCACCACTTGCTCTCTCCATCAACACCCAGCGTGCTGTCTGCTAACCCTCATCGTCAGTCCATCATCCTTATCATCTTCATGTCTTTATTGTGACAGCTATAGAAAAGCGCATTGACATGGTGGGTAAAACTAAGTCCAAATCCTTCACCTCAAGGTTCCCTCGACTGTAAGATGTGGTGCTTATTTCACTGTGAGGCTAGGAAGTAGTTAGACTACATGGATAGGGAGTCAAAATGTCCCCCAGGAGGTCTCCCTGACTGTTTAGGTAGTGCTGTTGGATACTAATATATATTGATAGCTCTCTAAATAATGTACTGTTGTACCATAGATCACTATGGATGAGTTAGTCAGAGGACCCCAGACATACCTTTACCCGGAGTTGATCCAGCTGTATATTCTCTAGCAAAAATCTATTTCTTTACCCTTCAGATGTGGAAGTGCAGAGAATGAAAAAAGCAGTGGAATCACTGATGGCAGCCAATGAGGAAAAGGTACAGTAAACTACAGTTAACCCCACCGCCCTCCATCATGATTCTTAGATGGTTAGTTTTGTCAAGTTTGATCTTTGTGACCCCTCTGCCCCTGTAGGATCGTAAAATTGAGGAGTTGAGGCAGTCGCTGCTGCGCTACAAGAAGGTCCAGGACAGGAGTTCAATGCAAGGGAAGAAAGGTTTGAGAAACCATGTTCTCTCTCTAAAACAATGTGCTCTTACCATGTTCTTTTTCTAGGCCAGAAAGGCTCTTATCATACGGTAGTTTGTTCAAGATCAAAGTAACACTACAAACAATGCTGAGTGACCTTGTGAGTGATCAGTCGGATGCAGTTTAATGTTAGCAGTGATTTGTAAGAGCAGATACAAATCTTCTTGGGGTAAATATTTAAAAAATTTGAACGTCAAAGCCTCAAATATCTGGCAGTGGGCTCCAATAGAATGGCCAACTCTGAACTCTCTCTCTGGGCTACATAAATATCTGCCTGATAAAAATAACTTTCATATTCCAAGACGGCGAGAGTGACGAGAGTAACAGCGACAGCTCCCTCTCCGTGATGTCAACGACAACCACCCTGGTTGCCATGGAGTCGGAGAGGCACGCTCTAGCCGGAGACGAGGAAGTAGCAGGGAAAAGCCCAGATGAGGTACAAGATGACATGTCATAACTACTAAGCTTCATGCATAGAAATATATTGACTAGAACGGGTCAAGGCCCTCTGATCACCGAACAGATGATATTTCTATGAATGTCCTCAGAAAACCTCAAAGCCTTCAGATGTCCTCCAACCAATAAAACAGCTAGTTACACATTTTTGAACTAGGTGTTGAGTCACCGTCACTTCGTCAAATTAGGTTGATAACATTCAATATCACTTTGCAGTGACACTTGATGGTTGTCTGTTTTGAATTATGACAAGCACTATCTTTACTGCTCGTTACCCTTAATCTACTAAATTGTGACAACACTGACACAAGAAAGGTAAACTCTGGCATTTTTGGCGGTTGTACTTTACTAAATGTTCTTTCCCGTTTGGTCCTCTGCTTCATTGTGAAGCTGGAGATGCACTATGGAGCTACTGAAGTGTCTTCGCCCACACCCAGCCCTTCAGTCCAGTCAGCATGCGATCCAAAAAGGGGGCCAGAGCTGGACCAACCTCAACCAGAGAGGTGAGCTGAACTAGAGATAATAATGTTCTATAATCCTCGAAACAACAGGCTTTGTTTAAACCTGTGGGACCATTTCCAAATTTCTTCCAGAACAACATGGTGTGTCTGTCCAGTGCTGGGGTGTTTTCGCTAGGAACCAAACAGGAACGGACCTACCTGAATTTCCCCAATTCTTACTTTATTCAACTTTTGTTTTTGCTATGGTGTAGACCTACTTCCTGAAATGAGACTGGCCTTGGAAAAGGTCAATATCTAGGCGAGCTTTCATGCTTCATCTCGCCCTTAGCATGATAAATGCGGCATAATTGATGACATGTCGATACCACAAGGTCCAATGTGTCTAAGGGTGTATAAATCCGCTTGAATGAGTAATAAGGCTTCCTTGGACAAATATTTATAGCCTCCACACCCAGGTTTGACCACAGCCAGTAAACAGTATAGCGTGCAGCAAGCAGACTGCTCGCAGCTTGTCCATGTTCGCATCGGGTTAGCATCCCAACACTTGTCTGTTTATCCCCTGCAGCGAGGCAGGGGGCCAGGATGAGTCACAGGAGGCCCCCCTTTCATGTGATACTCTACAGTGAGTATATCTATGGTGTGAAGCTGCATGTCATGTACGCTTCAAGCTTCTGTCAATTCCTTCCTCCCAAAGGTCAGCAGTTCAGTACATATGTTGGCCAGATGTTGTTAATGTTCACTGTGATGAGCTTTGTCATTTCAGGACCCTGGATAGCCCCAATTCAGGGAGTCAGGACAACTTGTATGTCAGCAACAGCGAAAAGGTAAAGAGATTTCTATTTTTTTAAATATATATATTTTTACATTTTACCCCCCTATTTTCTCCACAATTTCGTGGTATCCAATTGTTAGTAGCTACTATCTTGTCTCATCGCTACAACTCCCATATGGGCTCGGGAGAGACTAAGGTTGAAAGTCATGCGTCCTCCGATACACAACCCAACCAAGCCGCACTGCTTCTTAACACAGCGCGCATCCAACCCGGAAGCCAGCTGCACCAATGTGTCGGAGGAAACACCGTGCACCTGGCAACCTTGGTTAGCGTGCACTGCGCCCGGCCCGCCACAGGAGACGCTGGTGGGCGATGAGACAAGGATATCCCTACCGGCCAATCCCTCCCTAACCCGGACAGCGCTATGCCACCGGACGGCGCTCGCCCCACTGACCTTACGACAGTGCCTGGGCGCGAACCCAGAGTCTCTGGTGGCACTGCGCCACCCGGGAGGCCCAGAGATTTCTGATGAATTCTAAAGTCCTCAGTGAATTTCACCACTAACACTCCATCTCATCTGTGGCAGATTACATTGGTGATGGACGAAAAGCCAACAGAGGAGAGTCTTTTCTCTGTGGTCTTCTATCCAAATTTCAGTCAGACACTTTTTTGCTCATCCTCTCTTTATCATTCTTTATATTCTCTTCCTTTTTGTCTCTTCCGTCTTGTTAGAAAGCCTCCTGAAGGTTAGCATCCTCAGTAAGGCTAATGTTTATGAGTGTGTGTGTGTAGGGATGGACATGGGTACTGGAATGGACGACAAAGCTTGATCTTTAACGAGAGCTCACATTTTTTTTCAAATACTGTAAAACTATTTGGTGGAATGTGCTTTGTGGCAAGTAAAATTTTCTTTGACCCTAGCCAATGCTTCCCACAGTTGGGTCAAGTTGGCTGGATGTCCTTCTTGATACACATAGGAAAATGTTGAGCATGAAAAACCCAGCAGTTGCAGTTCTTGACACAATCAAACCGGTGCACCTGGCACCAACTACCCCATTCAAAGTCACTTCAATCTTGTCTTGCCCATTCACCCTCTGAATGGCACACGTACACAATCCATGTCTCAAGGCTTAAAAATCATTCTTTAACCTGTCTCCTCCCCTTCATCTACACTGATTGAAGTGGATTTAACATTTGACCTCCAATAAGGGATCATAGCTTTCACCTGGTCAGTGTGTCATGGAAAGAGCAGGTGTTGCTAATGTTTTGGACACTGTGTAAATGCCTATAAAAACATATATCTAAATGATGGGATACACACGCTACATTCCTTGCCAAATGACGACAGTTTTATCACACATTCAAAATGGATTGGTTGATTGAAGTAGGAAATAAGTGCTCCAAAACGAGCTGCAGTTATGGAATAATTTTGTCCCGTCTATTTTCTGCTTAAGCTACTTTGCGAACTGCTAGTGATATTTAGAATTGGCTAGCCTAGGCCCCTCAAACTCAATTCTGGACCTCGAAGCCATTTTCACTGCATTGTTTTATTGTTCCCCTCTAATCAGGGACTGATTTAGACCTGGGACACCAGGTGCTTGCAATTAATTATCAGGTAGAACAGAAGACCAGCAGGCTCTGGACCTTGTAGGATAATGTTAAATACCCCTGGCCTAGGTTATAACCCACCTAAACATGGACAGGATCCACACGGAAAATATGCAAAAACATTACCGGTAGGTTGATCAAGCAGAGCGTATTTTCATCAGAATCATTAAGCATATGCATACTCCCCAAACATACAATGGGTGTCTTGACTGGAAATAAGAGCGTCTTGTCTGCTAAATGAACAAAACAAGGCTATGCCATTGTACAGCCATAGGCTTCTACAAGCTATCGCCACTACCTCATTTATTTCATTTTATTTTATTGAATATCCAAAACATATAATGTACTTGTAGTGAGGCCGCTCAACGACTACATCATACCAGTCATCCAACAGACTCCCATTCAGAGTGACACACAGAAGCATCCAGGGTCAATGCCCTGCTCAAGGGCACGTCGACAGACCTTCCACAAGGCCAAAACCGGGGACCCGAATCCGCCAATATTTCCCCTCCCCCACAGTTCCCCAAGAGCCACCCCTCCCACAGTCGTCACCCCCAAGAAAAAAAAATACAAATAATTCCATTCCCCACCCCCAATGCACCAACAACCAAGAAAATGAACTAAAGAGAGAAAAAGACAAGACAGAAAACAATGCAAATAAACAAAGGACAACTAAAATCATAACAGCAAGGCCAACTGTATATGTTTGAGTGCATGCCTGGCACTATTTATGTGTGTATTTGAATGAGTATGTGTGTTTATGCATGTGTACAAACACCTGCACGGCATCAGCCTCAGGTAAATCGGCATTAGCTGTAAAAACACTGCCTTTCAGGATCATTCAAACTTTTTAAATGTTTTATTTTGACTTTTTATTTTGTATACTTTTATCTTTGACCATCATTCAATCTCCCGCCCAGCAACTCCTCTCCCAACCCTCAGCTTCCCTCAGCCCATCCCACCCATTTCTGCTCATCTCCGCTACTGAGGCTACTGCCTTTTGGAAGATTGTGTTCCACAATGTTATATAACCAGTTGATATTACGGTTTCAATAAATTAATCTTAAATGGTACTTACTTTTTTTATTGACTGAATATACAGTATATGGGGCAATTAGGATGTGTTATCTGTAATGGTTCTGATAAATTAGGCATTGTTCCGATCTGTTGGGGCGGCAGGTAGCCTAGTGGTTAGAGCGTTGGACCAGTTACCGAAAGGTTGCAGGATCAAATCCCCGAGCTGACAAGGTAAACATCTGTCGTTTTTTGCCCCTGAATAAGGCAGTTAACCCACTGTTCCTAGGCCGTCATTGAAAATAAGAATTTGTTCTGAACAGACTTGCCTAGTTAAATACAAATACATATATAAATGCGCAGAGAGAAATTCCATTGCGTGTTACAAATAAAATAAAAAAATAAACATTTATTAATTTGAGTACTTGAAATCAAATCTGAGTACTCTCGAACAGCAAAACAAAAATGTTTTATTCCGATCCGTGTGTGTCACCTTGGTTTCGTTGCATGCGTTTGATTGCCTTTTATCACATTCAATTGAAATGTATGACTTTACACTTTAAGCCAACTCTGCACTGTATGGTATTTTCAAATCCAATTTCCCATAGATTGTTTTATATGTTACTGCGTGTTTGTGACATGGTTCTGGCGTTGTGTGCACTGATTTGGCAGATAGCGGCTATTTTGAAGAATAATTTGACTTGCAATGATTGTCATGTGTTTGTTTCCTTAGTTGAATGCACTGATTGTAAGTTGCTCTGGATAAGAACGTCTGCTAAATGACTGAAATGTAAATTTGATCTGTCAGCTCTTTTCTGCTACTGTTCAGAATAAGGCTGTGGAGGGGATCAGTAAGATCAGCGAGCACCCGCCCAAGTCTCCCTCTTTGTCTCACCCCGTGACCACGGAGGATGACCGCTTCGGTAACAAGAAGGCTCGCTCCTCCTTTGGCCGGGGCTTCTTCAAGATCAAGGGAGGCAAGAGGACAGCCAGCACCCCTAACCTGGGTAAGAGATGGATGTCCTGGTGTGGGTGGATGAGCTCTGGGTCTCAGGTGGAAGCTTTGTGGTAACAGATCCCATATTCGCAAAGCGGATCAGACCACGAGTGCTGATCTAGGATCCGGTCCTTCCCACCCGTATAATCTTATTCATTAAGATCTAAAAGGCCAAACTGATCCTAGTTTAGCACTCCTACTCTGAGATGCTTTATGAATTAGGCCCAGATACTGTATAACACTGCTACTCACTGGTTTCTGCCTGCTAACTCTGCTTCTTTTGTGCTCTTTTCACTTGTATGATGTGGTATCTTGTGCATTTTGACCAATTCATGTTAGGTATGATTAGATTTGTGAGATGGTAGTCTTTTTTTTTTTTATTCTTCATTACTTTACTTCATTACCAAAAGTATGTGGACATCTGCTCTTCGAACATCTTATTCAAAAATCATGGGCATTAATATGGAGTTGATCCCCCTTTGCTGCTATAACAACCTCCACTCTTCTGATAGGGCTTTCCACTAGATGTTGGAACATTGCTGTGGGGACTTGCTTCCATTCAGCCACAAGAGCATTAGTGAAGTTGGGCACTGATGTTAGGCGTGTAGGCCTGGCTCAGTCTTTGTTCCAATTCAGTCGGCGTTCGATGGAGTGGAGGTCAGGGCTCTGTGCAGGCCAGTCAAGTTATTCCACACCGATCTCGACAAACAATTTCTGTATGGACCTTTTTGTGCACGGGGGCATTGTCATGCTGAAACAGGAAAACTTCCCCAAACTGTTACCACAAAGTTGGAAGCACAGAATCATCTAGAATGTCATTGTATGCTATAGCATTAAGATTACCCTTCACTGGAACGAAGGAGCCAAAACCATTAAAAACAGCCCCAGACCATTATTCCTCCTCCACCAAACTTTACAGTTGGCACTATCCATTAGGGCAGGTAGCGTTCTCCTGGCATCCTCAAAGTCCAGATTTGTCCGTCGGACTGACAGATGGTGAAGCGTGAGAAAATCTATCCACTGCTCTTGAGTCCAATGGCGGCGAGCTTTACACCACCCCAGCCGAAGCTTGGCATTGCGCATGTGAACTTAGGCTTGTGTGCGGCTGCTTGGCCATGGAAACCCATTTCATGAAGCTCCCGACTAACAGTTATTGTGCTGACATTGCTTCCAGAGGCAGTTTGGAACTCGGTAGTGATTGTTGCAACCAAGGACAGACGTTTTTTTTACGCGCTTCAGGGGTCCTGTTCTGTGAGCTTGTGTGGCCTACCACTTACCGGCTGAGCCGTTGTTGCTCCTAGACATTTTCACTTCACAATAACAGCACTTCCAGTTGACCGGGGCAGCTGTAGCAGGGCAGACATTTGACGAACTGACTTGTTGGAAAAGTGACATCTTATGACGGTGCCACATTGAAAGTCATTGAGCTCCTCAGTAAGGCCATTCTACTGCCAATGGTTGTCTCTGGAGATTTTATGGCTTTGTGCTCGATTTGATACACCTGTCAGCAATGGGTGTAGCCAAATCCACTATTTTGAAGGGATGTCCACATACTTTCGTGTATATATATTTTTGGTGTTTCTGCCACTTAATTCAGACAGTAAGGAACTTAGAGGGGTAGACAGGCAAGTGAGAGAAATGGTAGAAACAGTGTCGTATGTGACGTGCTGGGGAATGTTACCATTACAGCGCTGCACAGCCTTTTGGTTTATTCTGAAGTCTGAGCGGTTCTTAACAAAGAGCTTGGTTTTTCTATGTAGCTTTTAATGTTTTTTTTAATTTTTTTTTTTTTTTTTTATGTTCTCCAAAACCACACCCATAGTTAAAATACATACGAACACCATAATGACTAGTCCCAGAAACTTCTCCCAGTCTAATTATGAAAATGTAGCCTACCGTGTGTGCGCTTTGTAGTTGTGTTATATATGTATCTTATCTATCTCCTCCTCCTACCGTTATACTGTGACTCTTCCCTGTTGTTTTTTCCCTTCGGTAACCTTTGACCTCTGTCTTGTTCCTCTCATGTTGTGTCTGCTTTCTGTAACACATTGTGAAGATCGTAGCCGGAGTGCGCCTATGCTAGGTACAGTATAATGGAGCCATCATGTCCTCAGGGCAAGGCAGTGCAGCAGTATGGCCTCGCTGGGGGAATTACCAATACTGGATATGACCCTTGACCTCATAACATTCCCTCTGTCCCCTTCCTTCCCAAACCCTCTCAACCAACTGTTGAATTTCTACTTTCACTTAACTCACAAACGTTATGTGAGCTGAACTGTCTTTTGTCATTTAATTTCATAAATCATGATTCTCCCCAGACTTAGTTAAAAAAATGTACAATTTCTTTCTTTGTTGGGTGACCGCTCTATATGGAATATGAGTTGAAGGTGACTTCTACATATTCTTTAAGCATGCTGGTGTTGATAGAGACCTTGTTATTTCAAGACTTAATGAAGCATGCTCATGTAGATATAACTTGGGAGTTCTCACATAGGTTTGAATTTCCACTCTAAACATTTGAAAAGAGGTTACTTACTCTCCGGCAACCATTAGCCCATGGCAAGGCATTATCGTTGCTGCTATTTTGGTATATAATTCTACAGTAGCTACAGTAGACATCCTCACATGCAACCACACCCATGTTACCAGCAATTGTTCAGAGGCAAACAGCTTTGCAACATGGCTGGATAACATCAAAGATCAGAGCCTTTTTTTGTATGTTTTGTTCTGTGTGTCGGCAAACTGCTTGTATATGCTCATTTCTATTTCTGTTCAAACTCCCCTCGCAACAAACCATATCCCGGTTTTATAACCAGATGTCATCTGCAGTGATGTTCCCTGATAGTCTTCATGAAGTACATTTCTTTATTTGAATGTTATGTTCTTCCTGATGTTTTGGCTCTTATCAGTTGATATGCTGTTCACTATTCCTGAAAGCTAAATTCAACTCCAAATATTCAAATAACCTTTGTCTTAAACCCACTAAACACAGTTAGATACTGATTATGTTGTGGTTTCCTAACTTAGACCACCTCACTCTCCCATGTACAAGTTGAGTTCAGTGAAGCGGTCATGCATGCTGTAACCAGAGGCCTAGTGAGTCTCATTTAGGAATATGTGTGTGTGCATGAATTACACTCTTTAGCTCCCGAGTGAGGCACTCTAAGGCACTCCATCTCCGTGATAGAGGCGTCAGTACAGACCCTGGTTCGATTCCGGGCTGTATCACAACTGGCCCTGATCGGTTGTGATACACAACCGGCCCTGATCGGTTGTGATGCACAATTGACCCAGCGTTGTCCGGGTTAGGGGAGGGTTTGACCTGGGAGTGGCCGTCATTGTAAAATAAGAATTTGTTCTTAACTGACTTGCCTAGTTAAATAAAGGTTGAATAAATAAACACTCTGTTCAAGATTTAGGATACCTCCAATATCTCTTCAAGTATAATATTGACATTTGAATTGTATGCATGTTTTGCCTATACACCCGTGGACAACTAGTCTTTGACTGCAACTAAAATAAAATAACTCTTTAGTGCTTCAGGAGTCTCCACTCCATTGCATGCAGATATTAACAGATTCAAATCAAACTTTATTTGCCACGTGCTGAATACAACAAGTGTAGACCTTACTGTGAAATGCTTACTTACAAGCCCTTAACCAACAGTGCAGTTCAAGAAATAGTTAAGAAAATATTTACCAAATAAACTAAAGTAACACAATGAAACAACAATAATGAGGCTATATACAGGGGCACCGGTACTGAGTCAGTGTGTGGGGGTACAGGTTAGTTGAGGTCATTTGTACATGTAGGTGGGGGTGAAGTGACTGCATAGATAATAAAAAGTGAGTAGCATTGCCTGGGTATTAGTGTTATACCATCCCTATGATTTCTCTGTCTGGGAGTTGTGTGGCTGGCTATAGGGTGTTTCTGGGCCACAGCCTCTGGCCCTGAGATGCAGATATCTGTGCATGGCTGCATCTGAAATGACATCCTATTCCCTACAGGTGAGGAATCTTTGACCGGTTTTTCACAGCAAGAAAGTAATCCTGCAGCAACAGTAAATGTGGATTATAATGAATGGATATTTTTGTAGGGGTCGATACATTTTTATTTGGGGCAAATCAAGTCTAACATTTTAAAGTGAAAATTACACATTTAGAATCCTTTTTAAACCTACAAGTTTGCATTTCCTGCCGTGCAGAACATTTCCTACAACAACAGGAAGATCGATTTAAGATCCTACACCTGATTTTATATTGCACTACTTTTGACCAGAGCCAAAAGGATGCTATTTTGGATGCACCCCATGACAGTCACCCTGGTGACATGGCGGTCCTGATGCCCTGTTGTCATTGCTGATGTCCTGTTTCTACAGCTGACACAGAGCGAGAAGAGGGCACTGACCATCTGGACCTGGCCGGTCTACCCCAGAGGTCAGCCAACAGCGACAGCACCAACACACTGACCAGTGTGACCTCCACTACATCCCCTGAGTGCAAGAAGAAGTCCAAGGGAATCAAGGGGCTCTTTGGAAAGTAAGTGTTCAAGTTGTTTGGTATAGAACTCTTGATGACACTGTCCTGTAAGACATCAATATTGAGTTTTGGGTGCCTGGGTCATTTTCATTAGGCACCAAAACAGAAGGAAACTGACGGGGAGGAAGTACTTGAACTTGTTCAATACAAAATGCTTATTTTTTTGGTTTTCTGTTGCAAAACATTTAGCTACGGTGTGCTCTAATGAATACAACCCTGGTTAATATTGATCTGATTTAAAACTCTGAATTAAGTCTTGACTAATCAAAAAACTAAGCTGGCAATATAAGGAAGAGAAACATGTTTTGTGTATTCTTTTTATAATAAAAAATAATTATTTTAGCTATGCTAACCCCACCGCAACCATGGTATATTCATTTGGAGTCATAAGTGCTTAACTTTCAACCATGACCAGACTTGAATTTAAATTAATTTTTGAATTTTTTGTAAAAACAAATTAAGGCTGAGGAGAAGTCAGTCCACCACGTTCAACCTGGATGACAACCTATCAGAGGCGGTCGAGTTCAAGAGAGGCGGAGTCCGAGCCACAGCAGGTCCCAGACTGGGCTGGTCCCGTGACCTACAGCGATTACCCAAGAAGTTAGTGTGCACTGTGATTTCACCTTGAATTAAAGAGAAACAAGTTCTTGTGCTCAGTGCACTCCCGTTGAGCACTGAGAAACATAATGTGCGTCACTTGGCTTTCCTTTAGCTTTCTGTGTGCTGAAATACACAGAGGAAAAACAATGCTAGAAATGACTTTCTCTTACACTACTCTTATCCAATCATGTAGCCTGGTTCCAGATTTGTTGGTGATTTCTTGCCAACTCCTACAGGCATAGAGAGCCTAGCCAGATCTGGGACCAGGCTATGTGATGAAAAGGAAGTTGAATCTAAACTAGTCCGGTTTTGCGTCCTACCACGGTCAAGTCATTGTTAGAAGGCACTGTCTTCCTTTATGAACTGGTGGCCCACGTTAAGCCAGCATGTCCTCATTCTTTCGCTCGTAGTGACCTGGACACCCCGTTTGCCCGCTGGTCCAAGGAGCAGGTGTGTGACTGGCTGCAGGAGCAGGGACTGGGGCTCTACCTGAACATGGCCCGCGTGTGGATCTCTTCTGGACAGACTCTGCTGCAGGGCTCACAGCAGGACCTAGAGAGGGTGAGCACTGAGCAGGAGAGATTGAGATCTCAATGAGACTAACCTGTATGAATAAAAACACTTGGACTCCGCAGTACAGCCAGATGTCATTTGTATTGATATTTCTATGAGGCAATTTGCCCCATTAGGGTTGTGGTTGACGCTACCGAGGTGTAAAACATTTATTGATGTATTCATTCTACTGTATGTTCAGGACCTTAAATATGTGTCAAATAATCCTGTACAGGATGGGTTCAAATAATCCTGTACGGGATGGGTTCAAATAATCCTGTACGGGATGGGTTCAAATAATCCTGTACGGGATGGGTTCAAATAATCCTGTACGGGATGGGTTCAAATAATCCTGTACGGGATGGGTTCAAATAATCCTGTACGGGATGGGTTCAAATAATCCTGTACGGGATGGGTTCAAATAATCCTGTACGGGATGGGTTCAAATAATCCGGGATGGGTTCAAATAATCCTGTACGGGATGGGTTCAAATAATCCTGTACGGGATGGGTTCAAATAATCCTGTACGGGATGGGTTCAAATAATCCTGTACGGGATGGGTTCAAATAATCCTGTACGGGATGGGTTCAAATAATCCTGTACGGGATGGGTTCAAATAATCCTGTACGGGATGGGTTCAAATAATCCTGTACGGGATGGGTTCAAATAATCCTGTACGGGATGGGTTCAAATAATCCTGTACGGGATGGGTTCGGGATGGGTTCAAATAATCCTGTACGGGATGGGTTCAAATAATCCTGTACGGGATGGGTTCAAATAATCCTGTACGGGATGGGTTCAAATAATCCTGTACGGGATGGGTTCAAATAATCCTGTACGGGATGGGTCACTAAGGGTGACTTTACACATAAATGAAAATATTATTCATTCAGCACTTTATGGTTAACCTAGGCACTGCCTCTCTTTATACTCTGGCCAAAAATACTATACTCTATGACCGGAGAAAGTGGATGGAACTAATCCCCTGTTCTGTCCTGGGGGGTGTGTGTGTGTGTGTGTGTGTGTGTGTGTGTGTGTGTGTGTGTGTGTGTGTTTGTTTGTTTAGGAGCTGGGCATTAAACACCCGCTGCACAGGAAGAAGCTCCAACTGGCCCTGCAGGCCCTGGGCTCTGAGGAGGATGACAACAAGGGCAAACTGGACTACAACTGGGTGACTAGTGAGTAAATGAATGCCAGTATGGGAGTCATGGTTAATACTGGGGTTTTACTATGCTTAACATCTCATGTTGTCAATTATATGGTGGGCGTTTCAAATTAATTGTAATCCAATTAATAAGTCCTGAATTTGATTCAAGTGCTCTCGAGATGTACGTTTTGATTATTCTAATGTGGAAATTGACTGGCAGGTTGACAGATCTCCTCCCCCCCCCCCCTCTCATCTCCTCCCATAGGGTGGCTGGATGACATTGGCCTGCCTCAGTATAAGACCCAGTTTGATGAGGGGAGGGTGGACGGCCGCATGCTACACTACATGACAGTAGTGAGTGTCGAAGAGATGGACACGCACACACTGACACTCCTGTCCTCAGGCCATGCATGGATAGGCCTGATCAGATTCAGAGCCACTGATTGAGATACTGTATGGCTCTAGGCCTAATGATCACACTGCCAGTTCACATTAAGCTGAACAGACTGTACAGCATGGACTACAGAGTGTGATTAGTAACACTGGAGGCCTAGTCTCACCGTATGTGGATGCAATGACTACACAATGGCTTGAAACAAGACGGCAAAAACAAACACTAGCCATATACCACACTACTATTAGTACAATCAAATAGAATCTCATCAGATTGTTGGACCTTACCTGCTGGGAAATAGTTTTTTCTTTGCGCAATGGTAAAATCCTCCCTAACTCAATGTAGGAGTCCTCCTGCTAACTATTTCCATCTGACCTGACATTCTTTTTAACATTCTTGCACCTGTGTCCTCTGTCAGGATGACCTGCTATCTCTGAAGGTGGGCAGTGTGCTCCACCACCTCAGCATCAAGAGAGCAATTCAGGTGCTGCGCCTCAACAACTACGAGCCCAACTGCCTGCGCCGACGGCCCTCTGACGAGGTAGGTCCACTGGTTGTTTTCAGTAGTCCCCCAAATAGAAGAAAACGGGCACATTTTTGCTTTCTGTTGCAAATGTTTTAAATAGTTTTCTGGTGTGTGCCCTAATGAAGACAACCCTGGTTCCAGGAATACATGAACACTAGTCACTTTTGTTATGTACTTCTTCAAGCTAAACAAGTATTTAACAAATATTGGCGTACAATCATTTGGTCTGTTGATAAACACATTATTTTCTCTCTCTGTCTCCTGATTGGTCAGAACAACATCACGCCAGCAGAGATCTCCCAGTGGACTAATCACAGAGTGATGGAGTGGCTGAGATCAGTGGACCTGGCGGAGTATGCCCCCAACCTGAGGGGCAGCGGCGTTCACGGGGGACTCATGGTGAGAGAGAATTATCAGAGAGCCTGTGATCAGGTTTAATGTGGCCCACAGTGGTCTTGGTAAATAAAATAAGACCAATGTTTTTTGTTGTTTTTGAAAAATGACTAAATGCCTAAAACCAGTTGGAGACGACATAGAAATGACAATGGGGTTTTATCTTAGAATGGGATGCGTCTCAACCTAGCGCACATCTCATGATGTTCCCTCTTCCCCCAGGTACTGGAGCCACGGTTCAACGTGGAGACTATGGCCCTGCTGCTGAACATTCCCCCCAACAAGACCCTGCTGCGGAGGCATCTGGCCACCCACTTCAACCTGCTGGTGGGCTCTGAGGCCCAGGGGCTCAAACAGGATTGTCTGGAGAATCCCGACTACACCCTGCTCACCGCCACCGCCAAGGTCAAGGTAGGGGTCAAAAGTAATGCACAATATAGGGAATAGGGCGCATTTTGGATGCAACCATGGTTTTTGGCAAGGAGTAATGAAGATGTGTGTTTGGGTGTGGTAAGATTGTTTTCATGTGTTTGACACTGGTTTTGGTTATGAGCTGTGGTCTCAATTTATAATCATTTGAGAAATGTGTTCCCACCAGCCGAGGAAGATGTCGTTCGGGAGCTTCGGCAGCCTGAGGAAGAAGAGGCAGGATGACAGTGAGGAGTATGTCTGCCCCATGGACGTGGAGATGCCAAAGGGACGTAGCTTCCAGAAAGGCTATGAGCTTCAACTCTACGAGGACGACATTGACCGGCTAGAGCAGGTAAACTTTTTAGTCGGGTCCTAAGTCTGTTTGTGCTGTCTTGCCAACTCCTATGGTCGTTGTCAGACCAAGCATTTTGGCAAAGCATTTCTCTGTAAAGGTTGCATGGTGCTCAGTACACACTTAATAAGTTCTCCAAGTAATTAGTAAGTCATCTCATCAATACTAAGATTCAACCTCCACCTTTTAGATTGTTCTCTACTCGATGTTTCCAGTCTGCCTGTATTACATACAGACCTTTTTGGTCGTTCACTGCCGTAACAGGAGATGGCAGCACTGCCTAGTTTCTATATTCACTCAGAGCAGCTGCACAGACAGGTCTTCTTAGTAATGGTGTTGTGTCAAACCATATCTGTTATTGCAGATGGAGGACTCAGAGGGAACTGTGAGGCAGATAGGAGCTTTCTCCGAGGGCATCCAAAACTTGACTGTAAGAAGGAATCTTTTATTTTTTTCTGTTTTAATTGTGCTTAAGTGTTATATTGAAATGGTTTGTGGATAACAATATTTAGGGTATAAGCGCTACGGTGCCTTCAGGAAGTATTCATACCACTTGATGTATTACAAAAAAATGTACAGCCTGAATTCAAAATTGGTGAAAAAATGTTTTTTTCATCTACACACTACCCCATAATGCCAAAGTGAAAACATGTTTTTATTTTAGCAAATGTATTGAAAATGAAATCAAGATTTCTCATTTAAATAAGTATTCACACCCCTATGCTATGACATTCCAAATTGAGCTTCTGTGCATCCGTTGTCTTTTGATCATCGTTGAGATGTCACGAGAACTTGGTTGGAGTCCACCTGTGGCCAATTCAGTTGTTTGGACATGATTTAGAAACAACTTTCTAGAAAAGGTCCCAAAGTTGTCAGAGCAGAAACTATACCATGAAGTCCAAGGAACTAGAATTGTGACGAGGCATATTTCATTTTCAATACATTTGCAAACATAAAAATGTTTTTTTTTTTTTACTTTGTCATTATTGAGTATTGTGTGTAAATAGGTGAGCTAAAAGCATCTATTAAATCAATTTTAAATTGTGGAAAAAGTCTAGGCGTATGAATACTTTCTAAAGGCACGGTATGAATATATAAGGCATTTGTGACATAAATATAGGTTCTAGAGGTCGACCGATTATGATTTTTCAACGCCGATACCGATTATTGGAGGGCCAAAAAGAGCCAATACCTATTAATCGGCCTCTTTCTTTTTTTTTTTTTCATTTATTTGTAATAATGACAATTACAACAATACTGAATGAACACTTATTTGAACTTAGTATAATACATCAATAAAAATCAATTTAGCCTTAAATAAATAATGAAACAAGTTCAATTTGGTTTAAATAATGCAAAAACAAAGTGTTGGAGAAGTAAAAGTGCAATATGTGCCATGTAAAAAAGCTAACGTTTGAGTTCCTTGCTCAGAACATGAGAAAATATGAAAGTTGGTGGTTACTTTTAACATGAGACTTCAATATTCCAAGGTAAGAGGTTTTACGTTGTAGTTAATATAGTATTTATAGAACTATTTCTTTCTATACCATTTGTATATCATATACATATATATCATATACCTTCTTATAGGCACTATAGTATTGTCAGTGTAACAGTATCGCTTCCATCCCTCTCCTCGCCCATACCTGGCCTCGAACCAGGAACACATTGACAACAGCCACACTCGAAGCAGCGTTACCCATCGCTCCACAAAAGCCGCGGCCCTTGCAGGGGAATAACTAGTCCAAGTCTCAGAGCGAGTGACGTTTGAAACGCTATTAGTGCGCACCCAGCTAACTAGCTAGCCATTTCACATTGGTTACACTAGCCATTAGGCTGATAGGCTTGAAGTCATAAACAGCGCTGTGCTTGCGAAGAGCTGCTAGCAAAACGCACGAAAGTGCCGTTTGAATGAATGCTTACGAGCCTGCTGCTGCCTACCATCGCTCAGTCAGAATGCTCTATCAAATCATATACTTAGTTATAACATAACACACAGAAATATGAGGCTTTGGTCATTTAATATGGTCGAATCCGGAAACTATAATTTCAAAAACAAAACGTTTATTATTTCAGTGAAATACGGAACCGTTCGGTATTTTATCTAACGGGTGGCATCCCGAAGTCTAAATATTCTTGTTACATTGCACAACCTTCAACGTTATGTCATAATTACGTAAAATTCTGGCAAATTAGTTCGCAATGAGACAGGCTGCCCAAACTGTTGCATATACCCTGACTATGCGTGCAATGAACGCAAGAAAAGTGACAAAAATTTCACCTGGTTAATATTGCCTGCTAACCTGCATTTCTTTTAGCTAAATATGCAGGTTTAAAAATATATACTTCTGTGTATTGATTTTAAGAAAGGCATTGGTGTTTATGGTTAGGTACAGTCGTCCAACGATTGTGCTTTTTTCGCAAATGCGCTTTTGTTAAATCATCCCCCAGCGTTGCATCGTTTATATTCAACGCAGGACACGCTAGATAAACTAGTAATATCATCAACCGTGTGTAGTTAACAAGTGATTATGATTGATTGTTTTTTATAAGAAGTTTAATGCTAGCTAGCAACTTACCTTGGCTTCTACTGCATTTGCATAACAGGCAGGATCCTCGTGGAGTGTAATGAGAGGCAGGTGGTTAGAGCGTTGGACTAGTTAACTGTAAGGTTGCAAGTTTGGGTCCCCGAGCTGACAAGGTGAAAATCTAGCGTTCTACCCCTAGACAAGGCAGTTAACCCACCGTTCCTAGGCCGTCATTGAAAATAAGAATGTGTTCTTAACTGACTTGCCTAGTTAAATAAAGGTATTTTTTTAAAATCTGATTGTTATGACAACTTGAAATCGGCCCTAATCAATCGGCTATTCCGGTTAATCGGTCGACCTCTAATAAGTTCTTATTTCTTCTCCAGTATTAATTTCTTATTTCATGCATTGTGTCCCTGTGTTTCCAGAGCATGCTGAAAGACGATGAATTTTTCAAGGAGATCTCCAACTCACCCAACCCCAGCATAACAGATGACGATTCCAACATGTGACGCTGACCGTCGCCATGTGACCCTGTTCCCTAGTGCCGTTGTGAACGAAACAGTCTCCACTAGCAGACCAGGATTCAAATACTATTTGAAATCATTTCAAATACTTCAGCTGTGCCTGGTTGATCTTGCCTGTTGGAATACAATGGGAATAGAAAAGTCTGCCCATCTAGCACTCCAGGCAGGCTAAAGCAAACGCGGGTCCTCCACTAGCACACACTCCAGACTCCACCGTAACCCCTACAACCCTCGCAGAGCAAGCACCAGATCTCCTTTTACTATTTTAGATGAGGTATAAAGAAAATCTAGATTTTAAAGAAATACAAGACCATGTGTGATGTCATGTGAACTGACACACTCCTCTGTTTTTGTAAGGTGCCAATCCATTTTAACTGACCTATTGGGAGAGGATGTATTTCAAAGCAATACGCCACCATAGTTTGCCTACCAGCTGGATACTGGAGACATTTGTAATCCTTGTTTGTATACTGGCCATCTTTCTGTGGAATTAAGTATTAATATCAATATCTGATACACTTTTTTTTACAGTAAGATGTACTATAGGACTATTGCAAAATCTAATATATCATTTTAAAGAATATATTTGGCTTTTGAACGAAGTTACTGTCAACAGAAAAATAACGGTATATGCTGTGCAGATTTGCCCAAGTTAAGTGGTATGCCCCAAAACAGTTGATATGGTTTATGCAGAAAACCAGACTATTAGCTGCATCATTACTATACTTTCATCATATCGTGCCATATCCTAGACACTCCCAGTAATGGTGTTTCTTTGCATGCATTGGCACCAATACCGTACTGTATGCATTTTAGTACAATACACAGTTCAATGCATTTGATTCCTGTTAAGTGTCATCATTGCATGTTATTGAAGCCTTTCTTGTAGCCAAAATGTTGTACACCTGCCAACAGAAGACAGACTTTGTTTTATCATTGTACTGAGAACTATTTTTAAAAATGGCCAAATAGCATAGTTATTTTCAGAGTATTGTAGCTAGCCTGCCTGTCTGTTTCTGCTCTCTTGCCAACTCCTAATGGAATTGTCATGCCAAACATATTGTTTGGAGTGACAAGGAGTTGACAGAGTAGAAAGTGACTGGCACCCAGGCTGCGTTGTAGCATGTTGAGAGAGCTGAAGCAATGCAAGAATGTCTCAAAAGCAAAGATACTATTATGGAACGCCCTAACCACATGAGAAGAAAGTGTATACTGTGTACTGGTTGAGGTTTTACCCATTTCTAGGGTTAATAAAGTAATTTAAACCAAGTGATGTCTTTCAATGCTCAAGTAGGAGGCTTGGAAATGTAGAACATAAAGTGTATGGGTCAATTTTGCTCCGCAGTGCAGATTCAATACCATCCATGTTCGTACAGACCCATATTTTTGTCAACACGTACAGACCCTTATATTTGTTAGTAGTTGCCCAAATTGAACAATGTGTACACTGTATCCTACCCATTGTGTGCACTTTAAATTAAAGGTTTGACAAGCTATTATTTGCTGCATGATGAACATGAACACATTTACGTGCATTAAAAATAAAATACATTAGGGGCAGGAGCATTGCTCCTCCAGTTCTGTTCAGGCAGAAGTAAAGTATGCTATTCATGTGAAACCATAACTGAGCCACCTCATTCACAGCTGGCTGCTATTGATGTAGTCTGAAGAATGTGTTTTGCATGGAAATCCTCTTGATCTTCCAGCATGATATACAGTGCCTTGCGAAAGTATTCGGCCCCCTTGAACTTTGCGACCTTTTGCCACATTTCAGGCTTCAAACATAAAGATATAAAACTGTATTTTTTTGTGAAGAATCAACAACAAGTGGGACACAATCATGAAGTGGAACGACATTTATTGGATATTTCAAACCTTTTTAACAAATCAAAAACTGAAAAATTGGGCGTGCAAAATTATGAGTGAGTGCATCTGCATGCACAGTGAGGTGAAGACTTTTGGAGGATGGCCTGGTGTCAAGAAGGGCAGCAAAGAAGCCACTTCTCTCCAGGAAAAACATCAGGTACAGACTGATATTCTGCAAAAGGTACAGGGATTGGAGTGCTGAGGACTGGGGAAAAGTCATTTTCTCTGATGAATCCCCTTTCCGATTGTTTGGGGCATCCGGAAAAAAGCTTGTCCGGAGAAGACAAGGCGAGCGCTACCATCAGTCCTGTGTCATGCCAACAGTAAAGCATCCTGAGACCATTCATGTGTGGGGTTGCTTCACAGCCAAGGGGGCTAACTCACAATTTTGCCTAAGAACACAGCCATGAATAAAGAATGGGACCAACACATCCTGCGAGAGTAACTTCTCCCAACCATCCAGGAACAGTTTGGTGATGCACAATGCCTTTTCCAGCATGATGGAGCACCTTGTCATAAGGCAAAAGTGATAACTAAGTGGCTTGTGGAACAAAACATCGATATTTTGGGTCCATGGCCAGGAAACTCCCCAGACTTTAATCCCATTGAGAACTTGTGGTCAATCCTCAAGAGGCGGGTGGACAAAAGAAAACCCACAAATTCTGACAAACTCCAAGCATGGATTATGCAATAATGGGCTGCCATCAGTCAGGATGTGGCCCAGAAGTTAATTGACAGCATGCCAGGGCGGATTGCAGAGGTCATGAAAAAGAAGGGTCAACACTGCAAATATTGACTCTTTGCATCAACTTCATGTAATTGTCAATAAAAGACTTTGACACTTGTGAAATGCTTGCAATTATACTTCAATATTCCATAGTAACATCTGACAAAAATATCTAAAGACACTGAAGCAGCAAACTTTGTGGAAATTAATATTTGTGTCATTCTCAACTTTTGGCCACGACTGTAGACTAAAATGTTTGCTCTAGGTTAAATTTGAAATTTCAGTAGAATAGGTTGATGATTGCTACCAACATGGGCCTGGGAAACTCAGGAGCTGGTTGAGGAGATCCTGAGGCAGAGGGACATCAAGTCTGAGGTCTTGTCCCGGGCATCTCTCTATGTAGCCGGCCAGTTGAGGAACTCCCTGGATTTCCAGGACCCCCAGAACCAGCTACAACCCAGCCTGGGCACCCCCAATGACATCTTCCTGGTCCAGTTCATCTTTTCCTGCATAGAGCGGGGTCTCTACAACTGTATTGTCACCAGCAAGATGACCTTAACAGCAGAGCCTGTTGCTGGGGGTGAACTGGTTCTGGGGCCTGATGGGGGGGGTCCTTTTATTTTATTTTAATTTCACCTTTATTCAACCAGGTAGGCCAGTTGAGAACAAGTTCTCATTTACAACTGCAACCTGGCCAGGAAAAAGCAAAGCAGTGAGACATAAACAACAAAGAGTTACACATGGGACAAACAAATGTACAGTCAATAACACAATAGAACAATCCATGTACAGTGTGTGCAAATGTAGAAGATTAGGGTAATAAATAGGCCATAGAAGTGAAATAATTACAATTTAGCATTAACACTGGAGTGATAGGTGTGCAGATGATGATGTGCAAGTAGAGCTACTGGGGTGCAAAATAGCAAGAATGTAAATTATATGGGGATGAGGTAGTTGGGTGTGCTATTTACAGATTGGTTGTGTACAGGTTCAGTGATCAGTAAGCTGCTCTGACAGCTGATGCTTAAAGTTTGAGAGGGAGATATGAGTCCAGCTTCAGAGATTTTTACAATTCATTCCAGTCATTGGCAGCAGAGAACTGGAAGGAAAGGCGGCAAAAGGAAGTGTTGGCTTTGGGGATGACCAGTGAAATATACCTGTTGGAGGGTGTGCTACTGGTGGGTGTTGCTATGGTGACCAGTGAGCTAAGGCGGGACTTTACCTTGCAAAGACTTATAGATGACCTGGAGCCAGTGGGTTTGGCAACGAATATGTAGCAATGGCCAGCCAACGAGAGCATACAGGTCACAGTGGTGTGTAGTATATGGGGCTTTGGTGACAAAACGGATGGCACTGTGATAGACTATATCCAATTTGCTGTGTAGAGTGTTGGAGGCTATTTTGTAAATGACATCGCCGAAGTCAAGGATTGGTAGGATAGTCAGTTTTACGAGGGTAGTTTGGCAGCATGAGTGAAGGAGACTTTGTTTGCGAAATAGGAAGCCGATTCTTGATTTAATTTTGGATTGGAGATGTTTAATGTGAGTCTGGAAGGAGAGTTTACAGTCTAACCAGACACCTAAGTATTTGTAGTTGTCCACATATTCTAAGTCAGAACCGTCCAGAGTAGTGATGTTAGTTGGGCGGGTGGGTGCTGGCAGCAATCGGAAGAAAAGCATGCATTTAGTTTTACATGCTCTTAAAAGCAGTTTGAGGCCACGGAAGGAGTGTTGTATAGCATTGAAGCTCGTTTGGAGGTTTGTTAGCACAGTGTCCAAAGAAAGACCAGTTGTATACAGAATGGTGTCATCTGCATAGAGGTGGATCAGAGAATCACCGGCAGCAATATCGACATCATTGTTATATACAGAGAAAATAGTCAGTCTGAGAATTGAACCCTGTGGCACCCCCATAGAGACTACCAGAGGCCTGGACAACAGGCCCTCCGATTTGACACACTGAACTCTATCTGAGTAGTAGTTGGTGAACCAGGCAAGGCAGTCATTTGAGAAACCAAGGCTGTTGAGTCTGCCGATAAGAATGTGATGATTGACAGTCGAAAGTATTGGCCAGGTCAATGAAGACCCAGTACTGTCTTTTATCGAAAGCGGTAATGATCTCGTTTAGGACCTTTGAGCGTGGCTGAGGTGCACCTGTGACCAGATTGTATAGTGGAGAAGGTACGGTGGGATTCGAAAAGGTTGGTGATCTGTTTGTTCCCTTGGCTTTCGAAGATTTTAGAAAGGCAGGGCAGGATGGATATAGGTCTATAACAGTTTGGGTCTAGAGTGTCTCCCCCTTTGAAGAGGGGGATGACCGCGGCAGCTTTCCAATCTTTGGGGATCTCAGACGATACAAAAGCGAGATTGAACAGGCTAGTAATAGGGGTTGTAAATATTTCGGCTGAACATTTTAGAAAGAGAGGGTCCAGATTGTCTAGCCCAGCTGATTTGTAGGGATCCAGATTTTGGAGCTCTTTCAGAACATCAGCTGTCTGGATTTGGATGAAGGAGAAGCGGAGTGGGCTTGGGCAAAATGCTGCTGGGGGTGTAGAGCTGTTGGCCGGGGTAGGGGTAGCCAGGTGGAAAGCATGGCCAGCCGTAGAAAAACTATAACAAGCAGCAATGGTGAAAGACTTGTTTCTGGAAAGGTGGATTTTTAAAAGTAGAAGCTCGAATTGTTTGGGCACAGACCTGGATAGTATGTCAGAACTCTGCAGGCTATCTCTGCAGTAGATTGCAACTTCTCCCCTTTTGGCCTTTCTATCTTGTCGGAAAATGTTGTAGTTGGGGATGGAAATATCAGGATTTTTGGTGGCCTTCCTAAGCCAGGATTCAGACACGGCTAGGACAACAGGGTTGGCGGAGTGTGCTAAAGCAGTGAATGAAACAAACTTAGGGACGAGGCTTTTGATGTTAACATGCATGAACCCAAGGCTTTTACGGTTACAGAAGTCAACAAATGAGAGCACCTGGGGAACGGGAATGGTGCTGGGGGCTGCCTAGTCCAGTTCCCAGTGTAGACCTGGCAGCTGTCAGACCAGGCAAGGCCCATGCTTTTAGAGACCAGGTTGAAGGCTGAGAGGCTGGGGAGGAGCATCAGGGAGAGGGTGGCCACCAATGCTCTTTTCTGGAACATGAGTCATCTGGAGAAGCTGGAGGAGTTCTGTGGACTAGTGGAGAGGGATTGTTTGGGGATGTTGCTGGTGTTCAGTCTCCTCGGGAGACCCATGGACATCAGGAGGGTAATGCTGAGGTCCCTGACGACATGGGCGATGTAAAGATGTTTCATAGCGCTTTAGATAGTAGTCATTTTCTACACTATAACGTTACTTGCTTGTTTTGTCACATACACTGAAATTAGGAGAACAATTATAAGTTTAGCAACCAGGAAATGGCGGAGCGATTTCTAGATAGGGCATCTTTAAGAGGCCTGTTATTTGAATAAAAATAAATGACCAGTCCGCCAAAATAATTTGCTGTTGTGACTATTTTCAACAGAAATGCAAGAGCGCTTTGGCTATAGCCTACTTACAACCACAGCCATTTGCTACACAATTTGTTCCTCTATGCGCACGCGCGGTTTGTGACAATGTATTTTGTCGACTGTATATACAGTGTTTCGGGTGGAGAGGCAGAGTTATTGTTGCAATCGTTCAAGACAACTTTGAACACAGCATACCTCTGGACCTCGAAAATTGTAAACTACCAAAAGCCTACATTAGGAGGTACTATGGCACTACGGTAAAATAACGTTTTATTTTACGTAAAGGTTTTTACTCTGAAACTGTTTTTTTTTTAAAGAATCACAGCATAACTTTCACTGCATTCATTTAAAAACATCACTGACTGAACCATGTCTGAACAAGTTGAGAATGTTGCCTGTGTTTGCACTCTGTTCTGTTCTCCATTGCGTAATTTATGAAGAATGTTGTTATGTATGTTATTGCCATAGAGTAGTGAGAAAAGTCCAAAACATGCACTACATGCATAACCAACATATTTCAATAGTGATTGTCAATAGGTTATGGATTGACCATGGAGTCAATCAGTTAATTTAGAGTTTTTTCTCTCACTTTTTCGATTTATTAAAGGAGTTGAATGCATCCATGTTTTAAAACCTTTCTATGGAAATCTGTTACCACAATATTATGTTTAAAATTGTGTAATCTACAGGTCTGCTCTGCTAGGCTGTGGATTGCTTGTCATTTTGCTGGCAGTGGTGTTCCCCCCTTTGGATGCAGCAAGGTATATGAATTACTGAAGATGACATTTGCTCTCTCTACTGTTCATCTGTGTTTCTGATAATCTAGCACATAATCCAGTCCAATGTAGCCTTTAGTTTAAACCATCCGATTTCATTGCATTTACTGTTATTATTGTATGAATGTGGATATTCCTAAAATATTCACAAGATATTCTGTATTATACAATAATAACAGAAATCAAAAGAATTAAAAGCAAATCCAATGAATAGACAAACACTATTGGTTCATGACTACTTTCAAGGGTCTGCGTTTTTAGAAATGTACAAATAATACATAGTATTTTAATAGTGCTTTTCTCAGACACCAAAATGCTTTTACAGTAGGCAGTTTTAAGGAAAACAAAACAAACCTGGGGTAGAGTAAAGATCACAGTTCACTGTTGCTTCATTTAGAATCATGATGGGTTCAACATGGATTTAAAAGCCTTAGTAACTATTGTTTACATGGACATTACTGATCTGGTTATTACAATATTTCTATACCTGATTATTATATACTTATAATTATTACACTTTATTATAAAACATGTTTTGCTCTCCTGTTGTTGTAGTCAGGCAATAAACCAAGAGTTGTCAGACCTCTTCAATGAGCTCTGGAAGCTGGATGTGAACCGCATGAAGCCTGGGACTGACTATACCATCTCTGTGCAGGTGGGATATGACTAGGGCCCCCATGACTAGAGTTTTCCCTGACCACCTTACCTGACACACTATTAGTTACAGGCTATAATTAGGAGCTGGACAGGAGCAAACTCCTGGCCCTAATTTGCCCCTCATAAGTAGGCCTCCTGGACAGGAAAACCTCCGAAATGTCCCTCCTAAAATGGCCTGCTCAGGAAAAATTCCAGTCCCTAATAAAATACCCCTCCCTAAGATGTAGGCTTGCTCAAGAAAAACTCCTGTCCTTATACTGAAATAAGTCACATAAGAAGAAGGCCTAGCCTATGTTATTGTGTCATGAGGGAAGTGTTTAGTTGTTGGTGTATGTATGTATCGTCCACTCCAGGGCAAAGCTGGCTATGTCTCTCAAGGCAGTAACCATGCCAGGGACCATGCCTCATCGCCTCTCTTCTCCAATGTCAATGAGAACAAACTGAAGACCATTACTACCTTCTCCCGTAAGTATCTGTGTCTACATCAAAATTGTCAAACAAATTGTTTGAACTGAATATATGAACTGAATTTAGTAGTGAACTGAAGTCGTCTCAAATAGATTACACTTGTTAGTGTTTTTCTGAGACTTTAGAATTACTTAAAAATTACTTTCTGTTACTTTCAAATGCCTTTCTAATGGCTTTCTGTGACTTTAAATCTCTTATTTGATGTCTTCAACGACATTCCGCTGCAGGCTTCATGAAGCTCCTGGACAACTATGAGAGGTCAACAGGCGTGGCAGAGCATGTCAGCCGAGAAGAGGTCACAGAGAACAATCTCTTCCTGGATGCCGTTCTGAACACAGAGGTCATGAAGGTACAGCAGAACATGTCACCTAAATTGCCTACAATTGGTATAGTGGTCCTGTGTGGCTCAGTTGTTAAGAGCGTGGCTGAGGTTCGCTTCAGAAGTATTGTATATTTTCGCAGATTCCATATCGATAGTGTGACTTCCAAATATCGATTTGTAAAAACAAATAAAACATGTTTTGAACACTTTTTTCTCAAAAACTTGCTTTCTCATGTCTCTCTCTTCAAATCCTCTCCTCTCTCTCCTCTCTCTTCAATTCAAATTCTATTGGTTACATACACATGTTTAGCAGATGTTATTAAGGGTGTAGTGAAATACTTGTGCTTCTAGCTCCGACAGTGCAGTAATATCTAACAATTACACAACTTATACCAATACACACAAATCTAGTAAAGGAATGAAATTAATATAAAAATATATGGACGAGCAATGTCAGAGATGGGTAATGCAAGATATGTAGAAAGTATTACTTGTTCCTCTGCAGCAGACATATAGTGAGCAATATGTTTGGAACATTGGATCACAAAATCGCTGTATCAAATTGCAATACATATAGAATTGTGATACATAAAGAATTGTGATACAGAATCACAATACAAATCATATTGGCACCAAAGTATTGTGAGGTCCCTGGCAATTCCCTGCCCTAAGCTATATGTATAAGTGCTTTTGGGTTTGCCTGAACAGAATGTTTGTGAGTGGACTCCCATGCTCTACATAAGGTCAGTAGCTACTCTGTGAAACCAAACTCCAGAGGGTGTATTGGCTCTTCCTGTCACACTCTGTTCTTGGATGACCATGGCCACGATGTTAGGAGAAAAACACAGGGAACAATGCAGTACATCTAAAACATCTGGAGAGTCTTGGCACGCTGTCTTGGCTGGGGCCTCTTTCTCAAATAAAGAGCCTGTGAGGACACATGTTCAAAATGTGTTTAATACAACTTATCATTTTGAGATGAACATTTCTAAGAAAATTATAACAGGCAAGTAAAACACAATTTCTGTCAAATTGTGTTTTACCCTCTTATGCATAAGACTATTAGTCATTGTGACATCTCACATTGACAATATGGACAGAGAGGAGTTTGGTGTGTGTCACCTGGTGAATTTATTTATGTATGTTTTTCCCACAGCATACCCACAGGTATCTGGTTAGCAAGGGCCACTCCCAATCAGACCTGAGGACGTTCAAGCGTCAGCTGTACACCATCTGGTTCGACCTCTACTACAGAAGTGGAAGGTAAGAATTGGGGAGTATTCATTAGTACACACCATAGTGAAACATTTTGCAACAGAAAACATGCTGCAATTGTACAACGTATGCTAGTTCTGCAATAAACAACATACTATCAAAGGGATGCACAAAGGATCATTAAAAATGACATGGTACACAGTGAACAAGTGCTCATGGCAAACAATGTAAAAAGCAAATAATTTGTCAAAGGAGAGAAGACGAGTTCTGACATTTCACATACCCCATAAAGATAACAATTAAATAATTCACATAATCTTCAGGGTTTCAAACGTTCATCAAACACAAACTAAACTCACTTTTTCTGCAATCATGTCCATCCCGGAAACTTGTATTGAACGCATGATTTGTTCAGCTAACACTCTTTATTTGAAACACAGTGTCCCAGGAGACATTGTAGACATTCATCTGCACTGATCTGAAATGGGAAGTCTCCAAATACATCAAGGTTTTTGTAAGGAACGGTGTTGGATAGTAGTGAACTACATGTATTTGAACTTGTAATTTTTCTACATTTTGCAGTAGCTTGGTGGTAGATGAACTAAATTCAAATCTTGGTTGTGTTTTCAGTAGTTACTTTTCTGCCATGTAGTAGTTGAGTTAACAACTGGAACTACACACTACGTTTTTTGAAGGCAAAAATGTCCTTTATTTTTTGGCGTGAAACCTGCCTTATTCTCACTTGAACTATAGTTTTTGTGTTTAATAGGCTAACTTACACATTCTGTTAACATCTGACTTCAGAGTGATCTGTTCTTGCAATCTGTAGTCTAAGACATTTTAGATTTCAGATATATTTTACCACAAAGTAGTTTGGATGAAGTGAACAACTTTTTTCAGAGTAACTTTAAATCAAATCAAATCCAATTTTATTGGTCACATATACCTGTTTTGCAGATGCTATTGCGGGTGTGGTGAAATGCTTGTGTTTCTAGCTCGAACAGTGCAGTTATATCGAACAAGTAATATCTGACAATTTCACAACAATACACACAAATCCAGAGTAAAGGAATGGAATTAAGAATATATAACTATTTGGACGAGCAATGTCGGAGCGGCATGGACTAAGATACAGTAGAATAGAATAGAATAGAATACAGTATATACATATGAGATGAGTAATGCAAAATATGTAAACATTATTAAAGTGACCAGTGTTCCATTATTAAAGTGGCCAGTGATTTCAAGTCTATGTATAGAGGGCATCAGCCTCTAAGGTGCTACTGATGGCTATTTAACAGTCTGATGGCCTTGAGATAGAAGCTGTTTTTCAGTCTCTTGATCCCAGTGTAACAGTTTAACTTTAGTCCGTCCCCTCGCCCCTACCCGGGCTCGAACCAGGAACCCTCTGCACAACATAGACAACTGACACCCACAAAACATTGTTACCCATCGCTCCACAAAAGCCTCAGCCCTTGCAAAGCAAGGGGAACCACTACTTCAAGGTCTCAGAACGAGTGACGTCACCGATTGAAACGCTATTAGCGCGCACCACCGCTACCTAGCTAGCCATTTCACATCGGTTACACTCAACCCCCTTTTGACCTCCTCCTTTTCCGCAGCAACCAGTGATCCGGGTCAACAGCATCAATGTAACAGTTTAACTTTCGTCCGTCCCCTCGCCCCGACCCAGGCTCGAACCAGGGACCCTCTGCACATACCGGCAACAGTCACCCACGAAGCATCGTTACCCATCGAGCCACAAAAGCTGCGGCCCTTGCAGTGCAAGGGGAACCACTACTTCAAGGTCTCAGAGCGAGTGACGGCACCGATTGAAACGTTATTAGCGCACACCACCGCTAACTAGCTAGCCATTTCACATCGGTTACACCAGCTTTGATGCACCTGTACTGATGCTCGCCTTCTGGATGATAGCGGGGTGAACAGGCAGTGGCTTGGGTGGTTGTTGTCCTTGATGATCTTTTTAGCCTTCCTGTGACATTGGGTGCTGTAGGTGTCCTGGAAGGTAGGTAGTTTGGTCCGGTGATGCGATGGGCAGACCGCACCACCCTCTTGAGAGCCCTGCGGTTGTGGGCAGTGCAGTTACCATACCAGGCAGTGATACAGCCTGACAGAATGCTCTCGATTGTGCATCTGTAAAAGTTTGTGAGGATTTTAGGTGCCAAGCCAAATTTCTTCAGCATACTGAGTTTGAGTCCTTCACAACACTGTCTGTGTGGGTGGACCATTTCAGTTTGTCAGTGATGTGTACGCAAAGGAACTTGAAGCTTTTCACCTTCTCCACTGCGCTCCGGTCGATGTGGATAGTGGGGTGCTCCCTGTGCTGTTTCCTGAAGTCCACGAATCAGCTCCTTTGTTTTGTCGACGTTGAGTGAGAGTTTATTTTTCGGGCCCTCACCTTCTCCCTGTAGGCTGTCTCATCATTGTCGGTAATCAGGCCTACTACTGTTGTGTCGTTTGCTAACTTGATGATTGGGAGTACAGGGACAGGGAGTACAGGAGGGGGCTGAGCACGCACCCTTGTGGGGCCCCTGTGTTGAAAATCAGCGAAGTGGAGGTGTTGTCTCCTACCTTCACCACTTGGGGGTGGCCCATCAGGAAGTCCAGGACCTAGTTGCACAGGGCGGGGTTCAGACCCAGGGCCCCGGGCTTAATGATGAGCTTGGAGGGTACTATAGTGTTGAATGCTGAGCTATAGTCAATGAACAGCATTCTTACATAGGTAGTCTCTCAAAGCACTTCATGATGACAGAAGTGAGTGCTACAGGGCGATAGTCATGTAGTTCAGTTACCTTTGATTTCTTGGGTACAGGAACAATGGTGGGCATCTTGAAGCATGTGGGGACAGCAGACTGGGATAGGGAGAGATTGAATATGTCCATAAACACTCCAGCCAGCTGGTCTGTGCATGCTCTGAGGACGCGGCTAGGGATGCCGTATGGGCCAGCAGCCTTGCAAGGGTTAACACACTTAAATGTCTTACTCACTTTGGCCATGGAGAAGGAGAGCCCACAGTCCTTGGTAGCGTGGTGTTGGTGGCACTGAAGAAGGTGTTTAGCTTGTCTGGAAGCAAGATGTCTGTGTCCACGACGGTTAAGTAAACAATGTTTTTTTAAGGGTAGCTTTGGTGTAGTTTAACTTCTTCCAGTTTGAAGTAATTAGTAGCTTCGTAAACTATATTTTCAGAGTAGCTTCCCCAACACTGCTAATGAATAGGGTGTTTTCCCTCTAGCAGGGCCTATCATCAATGAATAGGCTAGGATATTCTACACGCAACAGACTGATGACAGAACACACACTCACATCACTAGCTAAGAGAAAGAGCAGGGTTGTAATCATTAGTCCAAATAGTTGCAAAATGCAACATTTTGCAACTAAAATTAGAGTTTCTATTGGGACAAATTCAGGTAGGTCCCTTCCCGTTCCATGTTAGAAACGTTTTGCAACAGAATCGGCATAATGAATTCACCTCCAGGCGATCCAGTGCGAGGGAGAGAGGAGGGTTTCATTTATACTACACAACTTTCCCCAGGCCTTTATAGCTTATTGAATAGTCAGGCTATTACACAGTTAATAATATGTTTTGTGATAATTGCACTGTGATTTAATGTTGTGGGGTAAAAAAATAACATTGTTAAATATCGTTTTTCGGTTTGGGATTTTTGTTAATGTTAAGGATCCCAATTTTGTTTAACAATTTTAACATTTAAATGTTCACACCCCTATACTGTACTTAACTATACTCTATTGTACTGTACTGTAGCCTACTGTACTGAACTTTACTGTACTGTACAGGACTGTACTCTGCTATCCAAACTTGTGAAACATAGACATCTATGATTGGTTTAGATTTGGTCTGGTCCGGACTGACAAAATTTGGTCTTGTTTGTGTGCGGAGCTCGTTAGAATAAGTGTGCTTTGCAAGTGTTCATTTTTACATTTACAGTTACATTTTGGTAATTTAGTAGACGCTCTTATCCAGAGCGACTTACATTCAACTTTCATTCAACTAAGGTAGATAAATAACCACATATTAGGTTCATAGCAAGTAAAACATTTCTGTAACCGTTACTGAGAATGTTGTTGAAGTGTTCTGTTGGTTTTGACAGAAGACTTTTAAAGCTTTTTAAAAACGCAAGTGAAAGATGGGGACAGTAATAAATATTTAATACTGCAATCTTTAGTTATAGAAATTATTCTTACTTTAATTGTAAATAACTATTATAATGTGATATAAATGCTTTCTTCATTGACATGTAGATACATTATATACGGTTGAAATTTGTCCGTAGAAACAATTACCGAAAAAAATACATGTTTTCAATATCCTGAAAATACGTATTTTCAACATCCGGAAAGTACATATTTCAACTTTCATTCAGAACCGAAAATGAACCAGATTTCAACGTCCGGAAAATGTGTATTTTAGACATTCTTTCAACATAATTTTGCACACTAGATCCTACATGTGTTGATTTGTAGGGAAGAGTCAGGTAATAAGCCACTTTTTACATTGTCCACCACTGAGGAAACTTTCTGATATTGCTCCAAGTATGATACATAGTGGGTCCTTATCTAATTATATATTTAATGACCTGTTTATTGTGGTAATTCCAGCTCACCAGTATTTTTTCTATGTCCAGAAGATGTGGACCATATCCTGTCACTTGTTCACTGCTTCTCTCCAGCAGTTTGGCTGTTTGTTGAGGAACTTTTTGACCACCATTTCTGGAGTTTGCAATAACATTGGAATTGCCACCACATTTTTGTTCGTTACGTTGTGTGAAATGTGTCTTATCCCAGTCTGTTGTTCATTTGACAGTAAGGACTCGTGCGGATTTGAGCATGTGTTTGTTGGAGAGACTAAATTCGGAAATGAGATTGCTGGTTTCCATAACTGGGTCCAGTTCTACCTGCAGGAGAAGAGCAGGAATTTGGACTACAAGGGATACAAAGCCAGGGACCATGACATAGTAAGAGTCCTAACAGCCCTTTTCAAACATGTAACGTTGATCAACATTTCCTTTACTTTGACAGGATATCAAAAACTTCACTCTCACTGCAGCTTTAAACATGTCGAATTCATGTTAAATTATGCTTGTTCCCAACCCACACAAACCAATTTTATGAATTTACTTTTGTCTAACAAAGATGTCCCTCACTCTTTCTCACTTACTCACACACACACAGCCTGACCAAGATGACCACGTCCTGAACCTCCAGTTCAGCTGGCACGGTTTGGTGAAGCCGGTGGGCAGTGCCTTCGTGGGGGCCAGTCCGGAGTTTGAGATGGCCCTGTACACCATCATCTTCCTCATCAACACACATCGGAGCACCACAGTGGTGGTCAACATTGACGAATGTCAGCTGGAGGTGGTGGTGGTCAGGCACGGGCGCTCCATTGGGACAGCCTACCCCAAACTGCTTAGCAGCAACAACAGACACCTGTAGTTGGAGGCATCAAACACACGCACACAAGCATAGATTTATGAATAAGACTCTGCACACACACACACATACACTGTTTTGGACTGGGCATTTAACCAGGCCAGTTTGCTTCACAATTAGGCACATAACCTTTCTTTAGCTGACTGCACTGTGTAATCTGCACAACAGGAACATACATTGACACATCTGATACTCAGGGCATGCATGTGTAAGATATAAAACCATGGACTTGTGTTGTAAAGTCTGATGTTTTCCTACAAGTTGAAAAGTTAAGGTAAAGAACATGTTTCAGAAGAAGAAAGAAAGTTTAACTCAGTGTCTGATTTCAACAGCACAACAGCAGTGACTCATTGCAATGTCGTGCCTCATTTAAATAAACCATTTATAGAATTTGTTTATAAGCCATGTCATGAAGTCTAAATTAAGCATTCTGTAAATATGGCCCTTCCCAACATGCACTGCCCATCTGGACACCTGCTTGGCCAATGTGTAGGGTTTTACAAGTGCCTATGTCAAGGCACAATAATTATTTCAATACAAGCCATTCTACCATTTTCCAAATGTGCTCATGCAACCAGTAGCCCATACTGTAATAAAATGTGCATTGCCGAGTCAAACGTTGGTCAATGTATTATTGCATTCTCTATATGTGCAGTCATGAACAGCCAGTTATGAATAGGCTAGCCTACTTATGCAATTGGTTAGTATATGCTACTATTACATTTTTCTGTCATTTACCCTTTAAAGTAACTGTCCATTGTTTCCCGATTTCTATTAAATATGACCTATAATTAATTACAATATGAGTGTAATAGTTTTCCTTCCAACAAATGGTAATTAAGTATGTTGAAAAGCAGATTTTCTGTGTTGGAATGGTGTGGACTACCACAACAAAATAATGGGTGTTTACTGGTTATTAACAATATTCATACAAGTAGACTGTTGATTGGCCAGCTCATCCTCCTCAAGATGACATCCTCTATGTTGAAATAGCTCGAATTTTTTAAACATCTGTTTGAGGTGAGGTTTTGAAGTGTTTTTTTCTCTCCAATTTATGCTTTGGCCAAAAACATGAATATACAACATTATCTGGGTATGAGTTAACCAGTGGCGACCCGTCATTCAGGCAGAGCCCCACCTGTTTTCATCCTCACCTGTTTAGCAAAAAAATATATATAAAATGTTGTATCCTTTTTTGATGTATGTTTTGCATGTTATTTTGGCATTAATACGTGTCACATATCAGTTTGCAAACAATGTAAAAAAATAATAATAATAGAGTTAATTAAGCCGGATTCAAACATGGTCTCTTTTTCGCTTTCTTGAGTGAGGAGTTTCAGCCTAGCTCAGTGCTTTTTAATTTTTTAAATTTAACCTTCATTTAACCAGGTAGGCCAGTTGAGAACAACTGCACGGTATCTCCAGTGCGTGTTCACAGCCCGGTGCGCTACATTTCAGCTCCCCGCATTGGATGGGCTAGAGTGGGCATCCAGCCAGGATGGATGGTGCCGGCTCAGTGCTCCTGGACTCCAGTGCGTCTCTTCGGCCCAGGATATCCTGCGCCGGCTCTGCACACTGGGTCTCCGGTGCATCTGCACAGCCCAGTGCATCCTGTGCTAGCGCCCAACATTTGTGCCAGCTCTACGCTTGAGACCTCCAGTGCGCCTCCACGGCCCAGTGTATCTGGTGCCTGCTCCACGCACCAGGCTTCCAGTGCATCTCCCCAGTCCGGTGAGAGCTGTTCCGGTTCCACGTACCAGGCCTCCAGTGTGTCTCCCCAGCCTGGTAAGCCGCGTGGCAGCACCACGCAATAGGCTGCCAGTACGTCTCCTCAGGCCGGTGAGACCTGTTCCGGCTCCATGTAGGAAGCCTCCAGTGATGATCCATGGCCCGAAGCCTCCAGTGATGATCCATGGCACGAAGCCTCCAGTGATGATCCATGGCCCGAAGCCTCCAGTGATGATCCATGGCACGAAGCCTCCAGTGTTGATCCATGGCACGAAGCCTCCAGTGATGATCCATGGCACAGAGCCTCCAGTGATGATCCATGGCACAGAGCCTGTAGTGAGGATCCATTGCACGAAGCCTCCAGCGTCAATCCGCAGGGTCCCCAGTCCAAGGCCTGCGACGAGGGTCCCCAGTCCGGGGTCGGCGACAAGGGTCCCCGCACCAGGGGCACCACCAAAGTGGGGGGAGCCAGAGGTGGAGTGGGGTCTGTGTCCCGCACCAGAGCCGCCACCGAGGTAGATGCCCACCCGGACCCTGCCCTATAGTGTCAGGTCTGCGGCCAGAGACCGCACCTTTAGGGGGGGGACTGTCACGTCCTGACTGTAGAAATCTTTTTATTCTCTATGTTTGGTTGGTCATGGTGTGACTCGGGTGGGAAACTCTATGTTCTGTGTTTCTATGTTTTGGCCGGGTATGGTTCTCAATCAGGGACAGCTGTCTATCGTTATCTCTGGTTGGGAATCATACTTAGGCAGCCTTTTTCCCTTTTGTATTTTGTGGGTAGTTGTATTTGTTAGTGGCCTGTATAGCCCTAGGAAGCTTCACGTTCGTTTTTGTTGTTTCTTGTTTTGTTGGCGATATTTATAATAAAGAAAAATGTACGCTCACCATGCTGCAACTTGGTCCGGTCATTCCACAACGACGGCGATCGTGACAATGGGCTGCGTACCACTGCAGCGATCGCTAAACTGCTCTGACAGCTGACGCTTAAAGTTAGTGAGGGTAATTTTAGGAAGAGAGGGTCCAGATTGTCTAGCCCAGCTGATTTGTAGGGATCCAGATTTTGCCGCTCTTTCGGAACATCAGCTGTCTGGATTCGGACGAAGGAGAAGCCGGGGGTCCCGAGCTTTGGCCGGGGTTGGGGTTGCCAGGTGGAAAGCATGGCCAGCCGTAGAGAAATAATTATCGTGGATTTATCCGTGGTAACAGTGTTTCCTAGTCTCAGTCCAGTGGGCAGCTGGGAGGAGGTACTCTTATTCTTTACAGTGTCCCATGGACTTTACAGTGTCCCAAAACTTTTTGGAATTAGTGCTGCAGGTTGCAAATTTCTGTTTGAAAAAGCTAGCCTTTGCTTTCCTAACTGACTGTGTGTATTGGTTCCTGACTTCCCTGAAAAGTTGCATATCGCGGGGACTATTCGATGCTAGTGCAGTACGCCACAGGGTGTTTTTGTGCTGGTCATGGGCAGTCAAGTCTGGAGTGAACCAATCTGTTCTTAGTTCAACATTTTTTGAAAGGGGCATGCTTATTTAAGATGGTGAGGAAAGCACTTTTAAAGAACAACCAGGCATCCTCTACTGACGGGATGAGGTCAATATCCTTCCAGGATACCCGGGCCAGGTCGATTAGAAAGGCCTGCTCGCAAAAGTGTTTTAGGGGGCGTTTGACAGTGATGAGGGGTGGTCGTTTGACCGCGGACCCATAACGGATGCAGGCAATGAGGGAGTGATCGCTGACATCCTGGTTGAAAACAGCAGAGATGTATTTAGAGGGCAAGTTGGTCAGGATGATATCTAAGAAGGTGCCCATGTTTACGGATTTGAGGTTGTACCTGGTAGGTTCTTTCATAGTTTGTGTGAGATTGAGGGCATCTAGTTTAGATTGTAGGGCGGCCGGGGTGTTAAGTATATCCCAATTTAGGTCACCTAGCAGTATGAACTCTGACAATAGATGGGGGGCAATCAATTCACATATGGTGTGCTGCTTTCTGTGGTGGTGGGACAGCCAGTGGAAAATAACAAGTGTAGGGGTTGGTAATGTTCTCTAGTTGCGCCGTGATTGGTTCAGTGTTTTGTCACTCATGGTGAAACTCATGGTCACCGAAAAATCTACAGGGAGAACTCGAAAATTCAAGCCCCTTGTGTGCTGCCATAGATTTACATTAAAAGTGCCCATCCAAGAAGGCTCAAGGTCATTGGCCATAGATAAAATTACATCAAATAACATTATACCTACCGTAGCTACTTTCAAAATCTTAGCTAGCAAGCTGGACAAACAGTCATCACCATGAATCAAGTCGGCAATCTACTGGCAAATCCTTTTCAATCCTTGTCATATGAAGCAAAATTATAGACAAAACGCATCGGTGCTCATCGGCCATTGGACATAAACATTACACAACAAGTTGGAAATGGCCAATTCAACAATGAGTGGTTTGCAAGGAATCAGTGGCTAATTGAAAGCATTGCAAAGCAATCACTAGTCTGCTATTCAGTGGAGAGGGTGTGTGGTCCAATTCTTGGTTTTAAAGGTCTCTTTTCCAAGCTTAAAAGGATAAACATTCACATGCAACACCAGGGGCCAGAAAAGGTTGAATACATTGGCCATGCTGTCAATCCAGCATGACTTCTGCCGCATTAAAAACAACTGGAAACTCGGAACTGGGAAATCTCAGACTTCAGTGAGTTCAAGACAACTGGGAACTCTGAAAAAAAACAGGCTTTGACTGGGAAAATACATTTAGAATATTCACCCAACTTGGAATTCCATGTCAGGAACTCAGGCCTCTTTCCAGAGCCCCGACCTGAAGATCACTGACGTCATGATCCGACCTTGTTTTTTTCAGAATTCCCATTTGTCTTGAAAGCACCATAAATCCAGAGATTGCCAGACATTGATGACAAAGTTTGATAACAAAATGTTCCTACAAGAAGGACTGTGGCGCCACCTTCCTGTTCAAGTGAGCACAGCACAACAAGGTGATTCCAAAAATGTTTTGTATGCCGCTGCATAAATGATTTAATATGCCAGGGAGATATATATAATGTAGTTAAGAAAGTAATACTAAGTGTATGTTGTGTAGTAAGCTGTTATTAGCCCATGTGCCTCACCCTAATAATTTGGTCCCTTTCCCCCTTATAGTTTAGCCTACTGTTCTGACCTGGTGGTGCACATGTAGCCTATAGCCTGTTTTAGACAAATGTACTCATTGACTATTTTAAGAGCTTTCATTGTCTGCTTATATGCCCCCTTCATTTATCCTACAGTTCTGACTTGGTGTACAGGGACAACACTGTAAGAATGGCCCATGTTCTGAATTCTGTCACTGTACATTTCAAAAGTGCAGAACAAATAGTTATATTGACTACGTCTGTTTTTCCTCACTCATTAATGTCTTAATCGAAATTACGGATAGCCTCTTATTCTCATCATTCTCTTATGCCATAGTTTGTACATTTCAATTGTCAGTAAAAAAACACATTTGTTTAAAAAGGCAATAAATGAAGCTGAATTAACTGTTTTTGCTGCCAGACAAGGCTCCGCTGATAGCCAGGTGTGACCGTGTTAAGGATTCACTCCATGGTGCTGAAAAGAAAGCCCTGCTGTTGGGACAGCTTTATGTAGGCCCTAACAGTTTATGGGCACCGTGTGTCACCTTTATAGTGCAATGAATGTATTGTTTAGTGTTGTGGCTTTGCTGGCATGCATATAAAAAATGTTGAGTTTGCCCCAACAAGATTGACATGCTAAAATAGCAGGATAGTAACTTTTAAAAGTGAGATTTTCATTGGACAGTTACACTAACATATTTATAAATGCCTAGGCCTTATTCAAAATAGACCATGTTTTTGTACTCAGATGCAAGTAGGCCCACTGTATAATAAATAAAACATCGAAAAGTCTATGCCGTTTCTAAATTTCAGCGGGAGAGGGCAAACCATTTCAAATCGCATATGCACAGAGAAGGATTTTCCCGCACTGAAAGCTGGAAGTGACGTACTTCCTTCGCGGTAAATGGTGCTGCATGCGACAGATGCCAGCGGAGAAATACAGCAACACAGAAATCTAAACAGGTGCAATTCAAACTTTCTTCGGAGCTGGCCAAGTAGAAGTTGTCACTATGTTGCCCGCGTCACAGTCTGCATGTTGATGTAGAACATCTATTGTTGCGCAACATCTTCAACGCGCGCCTTCCATCCCATCAGCTTTCTAAAGTTCCGCCCTCTGGAAAGACAGGTAATTTTACATGTTTATCGAACATTGCCTTCAGTTTGCGTGTTGATAAAATCATACAAATTTGCCTACTTCGTAACTTAACTTGCATGATTTTGTGCAAGATAAGGAATAACGTTAGTCTCTTACAAAAGCATTCACAGCAGAGCCTACAATCATTGAAAGCCAAAATGTTGTATTCGACATCTATTCTATTTAGCTAGCCTTTGTTCAGTGTTTTGATAACCGCAGCCATACTCTTGACCTGGTTACCAATGCACTTTCTATTGACATATCCTCCTGAATTGTTGTTACTTTCTGATCTGTGCATTTTTACTACCTTGTTGCCCAACGCGTTATTAAGAAAGGCTATCTTACCTCTGAAGCTGCTACAGATGTTATTGTGAATGAACAATACTCCACCACCTAGTCTGCCTTCCTCTTGTGAGGATTTAGTTGATGACTAATAACAAATTAAGCGCAACCACTAATGCCATAGCTCCAGTAAAGTTGAAAAGGCCACATCCAAACGGAGAGCCCCTTGGATGAGTGAGGAAACTAGTCAATTAAAGATACATTTCAGAAAGATAGCAGAAGCAGAGAGAGTCGAAGTTGGTAGGGCCATTATGTTGTTCTGAGAGAAACTTGGCATATATAACAAGGCAATTAGAAATGACAGACTGGCTCATTTTTCTAACATAATCACTATAAATCTGAATAATTTGAGTGTGCTCTTCTCGACCATTGATGGCTTGATAAATCCTACCCCTGCAAGCCTATGGGAACTTTCCTCCACATCTAAATGTGATGGCTTGATAAATCCTACCCCTGCAAGCCTATGGGAACTTTCCTCCACATCTAAATGTGATGGCTTGATAAATCCTACCCCTGCAAGCCTATGGGAACTTTCCTCCACATGTAAATGTGATGGCTTGATAAATCCTACCCCTGCAAGCCTATGGGAACTTTCCTCCACATCTAAATGTGATGGCTTGATAAATCCTACCCCTGCAAGCCTATGGGAACTCCTCCACATCTAAATGTGATGGCTTGATAAATCCTACCCCTGCAAGCCTATGGGAACTTTCCTCCACATCTAAATGTGATGGCTTGATAAATCCTACCCCTGCAAGCCTATGGGAACTCCTCCACATGTAAATGTGATGGCTTGGCAGCATATTTGAGAGAGAACCAACATTAGGCTAGGTATCAGTCAAGCAAGACCTGAAGAGAAGTTTGATATGTGCTCTAGCCTGCCACTCAAAGGCACTATGGATTTATTTTCCCTGGTTGACACAGACATGCTCAGGAAAGTGATATCACAATTTAAGCCTCCTACCTGCCTTCTCAATCCCACCACCTTCTTCAAAACAGTTTAAATTGCATATCTGAAAAATTGTTACTCACTCCCTGTCCCTGTCCACAGGAACTTTCCCCACTGCACTAAAAACTGCTATGTTGAAACCCCTTCTGATGAAAAGTAATCTAGATTCTTTAGCTTTTAGCTATTTTTGGCCAATCTCCAGCCTTCCATTCTTAAGAAAAATTCTGGATAAATTGGTTTTCAGACAGATAAATTATTTTTTAAGTGCCAACTATATTTCTGAAATATTCCTATCTGTTTTTCATGCCCACCACAGCACAGAGACAGCCTTAGTTAAAGTGGAAAATTATCATGCCAAACAGCTCTCTGTTCTTTTAATCTTAGATTTAAGTGCTGCATTCAACACTGTTGACCATGATGTCCTTCTGGACAGGCTAGAAAATGGGTTGTCATCTCCGGTCCAGTTTTAAATTGGTTTGGGACCTATTTAACTGGTCGAGAGTGGCATTCCACAAGGTTCAATTTTAGCTCCACAGATAAATTATTAGACTGTATTAGTGATTTAAATACTTGGATGGCTCACAACTTCTTCCAGCTAAATCAAGACAAGACCGAGGTACTTATTATTGGAGCCAAAGCACAGAGAGAGACTCTAGCCGCACATTTTAATTCACAGGCAATAAAGATAAAACATCAGATAAAAAAACCTAGGTTTATTCTGAACTAAATTTTGAATCGCACATTAGGAATGTCACCAAAATAGCTTTTTACCACCTGAGGAGCATTGCCATGGTGCGGCCGTTTCTCTCTCAGGCTGATGCAAAGAGACCCATGCTGTTATTACAAGCACACATTACACCGGTTTTAAGGTCTCTGCACTGGCTGCCTGTGAGTTTTAGAATTAATTTTAAGATCTATTGGTTTCTAAATTAATCTACAATTGTGCACCACAATACATGTCAAACATGCTTTTAAGTTGTGTACCCAGTATGTCCCTCAGGTTCTCCGGCATTGCCTTTTACCTATCCCAAAGCCTAGGACCAAGAAGCATGGAGAGGCAGCCTTTAGTTACTATGCCCCCAGCCTTTGGAATAGCCTGCCAGAGATCCTGAGGGGGGATGAAACTGTAGACATATGTAAGAGATCTTAAAATACATATTTTTAGGTTTGTTTTTCCTTACGGTGCTTTTTAGTTATTCAGCTTGTCAGTCTTAAAATTAAAATTAAAAATTATGTTTATCTTATTTTTTTTGTAGTAAGTGTTTCAGCTTTTATTTTCATTGTTTTTTTCCTGTAAAGAACATTGTTGGGTTCCATGTCTATAATGTACTCTCTAAATACATTTAGATTTGATTTACGACACAACAATCACTTTATTATGTAATAATAATGATACATGGGACTTATATAGCACTTTTCAATTATCCAAAGTCGCTTAACAGTATGTAGGTCTGCCTTTATTCTAAATCACAATCAAAGTGATTGTTGTGTTATAAAGATACTTTTGGTCAAGTAGTATATGTGGACACCTGCTTGTCGAACATTTCATTTCAAAATCATGGACATTAATATGGAGTTGGTCCCCCCTTTGCAGCGATAACAGCCTCCACTCTTCTGGGAAGGCTTTCCACTAGATGTTGGAACATTGCTGCTGGGACTTGCTTCCATTCAGCCAGGAGAGCATTAGTCAGGTCGGGCACTGACGTTGGGCGATTATGCTCGGCTCGCAGTCTGTGTTACAATTTATCCCAAAGGTGTTCGATGGGGTTGAGGTCAGGGCTCTGTGCAGGCCAGTCAAGTTCTTCCATACCAATCTCGACAAACCATCTCCTTATTGACCTCGCTTTGTGCACAGGGGCATTGTCATACTGAAACAGGAAAAGGCCTTCCCCAAACTGTTGCCACAAAGTTGGTAGCACAGAATTGTCGAGAATGTCATTGTATGATGTAGCATTAAGATTTCCCTTCACTGGAACTAAGGAGCCTAAACCGTGATTAGTCACTACAGAGAACGCGTTCCCACTGCTCCAGAGTCCAATAGAGGTGAGCTTTACACCACTAGCCAACGCTTGGCATTGCACATGGCGATCTTATGTTTGTTTGAGGCTGCTCGGCCATGGAAACCCATTTCATGAAGCTCCTGATGAACAGTTATTGTGCTGACATTGCTTCCAGAGGCAGTTTGGAACTTGGTAGTGGGTGTTGCAACAGAGGACAGACAATTTTTATGTGCTTCAGCACTTTGTGGTCCCATTCTGTGAGCTTGTGTGGCCTACCACTTTGTGGCTGGGTCATTGTTGTTCCTAGACATTTCCACTTTACAATAACAGTACTTACAGTTCACTGGGGCAGCTCTAGCAGGGTAGAAATTTGACGAACGGACTTGAACTGATCTTATGACAGTGCCACATTGAATGTCACTAAGCTCTTCAGTAAGGCCATTCTACTGCCAATGTTCGTCTATGGAGATTGCATGGCGGTGTGCTCGATTGTATAAACCTGTCAGCAACGGGTGTCGCTGAAATAGCCAAATCCACTAATTTGAAGGTGTGTCCATACTTTTCTCTCTCTCTCTCTCTCTGTGTTAGTGTGTGTGTAATTCCAAAAGAAACGCCATCTTGATTTCGAGTCAGGAATGCACTAATATAATGTAAAACTCTCCAGAACTGGGTGACCAGGCTAATAGTATTGGGAATCACTGGGAGGATTAGTGATAGCTAGCCCAAGATGTACTCTTAAGGAGCCTAATGTTACCATTACTCCTTAAGGTCCAAGGACCTTATGTTATTTTCAGAGGTAGACTAGCTCTGGCAGCCAAAACAGCCATATGCATTCTGCAATATGGACGGGAATAACAGTAACCTAATTTTATTGACAATATTTTACATAAAACATCTTGCTGTGCTGCTATTTTTAGTTTCTATAAACTCAGTGGAAAACATTCTCTACATTCAGCCCCACTCTAATTTTGAGGAGCGTTCCTTTAAAACATGCATCCAATCCCCTTGATCCCTTACATAATAGATGTATTTTATATAGTGCATGGAAACCATGTGTTTTGTATTTGATACCATTCCTCTCCAGCTGTTACCAGGAGCCCATTCTCCCCAATTAACGAGCCACCATCCTGCTGAGTTTACATCTGCACTAGCCATCTTCATACTCAATATCTGCAGCTTCATCTGTAATATCTTAGGAAGCCAGTAGATGGCAGTGCAGCCTAAGAGCTCAGCCCCTGTTATCAGATATGGGCTTGTTTGACAGTGTAGGCAACTGCCTAATGACTGATCTACAAATCACCTTTTGCATCATCAATAACAACTTATTATTATTGTTATTATTATTTGTAGAGTCAGTCAGTCACAATTTACATAATGGTTTTGACGCTCTCTAACACTTCCAATGACACCATTCATTCCTATGTAAAAACTCAATAGCGCATTGAAGCAAAATGAAATCTGTTAAGATGGCGTCTCATAGAGACATAACATGCACAGTTAGAGCTACTCCAGGAAGTGACTTTGCAGGGTAGCTCAGTGCTGCCCCTCTCATTGTGTAACTCAAGTTGAAGGCCGACCGTGGGGCCCTGCAGGCTGCCATTTGCAACTAAATGATCCTTAACTTCTGTGTGCAAATTATTATTTATTTTAATTAAATTTTTGTTAAATAATTGGTTCAAGGACATAAGTCTGGTGTATAAGAAGCAATTATTGGTAACGTGATTGTCTTAGAATGTTTATTTTACTTAGATGAAGATTGACCATGACGATTTTTTCATTTCCTATAATGGTGGATCCTGTTTTCTGATAACGATGCCTGCAGTACCGCGGTCTACCTTGAACTGCCATGGCTTCAATGAGAGGGGGCAAGCGTTCTCCACTGGGTAGCAGTAAACGTTCACAGTTCCACACAGTTTACATACCTGTCCAATGAGTAGTATCCAGAGATGTATATAAACCCTGAATTGACGATGCTATGTATTGGCCATTGAGAGGCTTTGAAGCCACCGGTCGACATATTGGCACTAGGGTTGGGCCGATATATGATTAAATCGAATATCGTGATATTTGACATTGACGATACATCGTGACTCGCAAAACGATATATCATGATGTGCAACACTATACTCTATTTGAACTTTTCAATTCAAAACAGTGCAGTTTTATCAGTTGTGCTGTATCAATATGTTGAAAAGTCTAAATGAATTAAATAAGCCTTATGTTTTGCCATACCAAGGTTATTTAATTAAAATGCGATAATATCGTAAATAAGCACAAATTGCAGTCTGTAATTATCTAGTCATTAACGGTGCGAACCGATTCCGATTATTTAAAAATTATTTTCTCCCCAATTTCGTGATATCCAATTGTCCCATCGCTGTAACTCCTTTACGGATCTGTTGCTTTTAAAAAACAAACAAAAACAAATGAAGGAAGCTGGAAGTTCAGGGGAGATGGTTTTCCACAGCCAGATAAAATGACTGTCACACCAATAATACTAATGTACAGCAGTGGAGGCTGCTGAGAGGATGACGGCTCATAATAATGGCTGGAACGGAGCGAACGGAATGGCATCAATCACATGGAAACCATGTGTTTTGTATTTGATACCATTCCACTCATTCCTCTCCAGCTGTTACCAGGAGCCTGTCCACACCAATTAAGGCGCCACCATCCTCCTGTGATGTAAACTCATCAAAAAAAGAAACGTCCTCTCACTGTCAACTGTGTTTATGTTCAGCAAACTTAACATGTGTAAATATTTGTATGAACATTACAAGATTCAACAACTGAGACATGATCTGAACAAGTTCCACAGACATGTGAGTAACAGAAATGGAATAATGTGTCCCTGAACAAAGGGGAGGGGGGGTCAAAATCAGAATTAACAGTCAGTATCTGGTGTGGCCACCAGCTGCATTAAGTACTGCAGTGCATCACCTCCTCATGGACTGCACCAGATTTGCCAGTTCTTGCTGTGAGATATTACCCCACTCTTCCACCAAGGCACCTGCAAGTTCCCGGACATTTCTGGGGGGAATGGCCCTAGCCCTCACCCTCCGATCCAACAGGTCCCAAACGTGCTCAATTGGGATTGAGATCCGGGCTCTTCGCTGGCCATGGCAGAACACTGACATTCCTGTCTTGCAGGAAATCACGCACAGAACGAGAAGTATGGCTAGTGGCATTGTCATGCTGGAGGGTCATGTCAGGATGAGCCTGCAGGAAGGGTACCACATGAGGGAGGAGGATGTCTTCCCTGTAACGCACAGCGTTGAGATTGCCTGCAATGACAACAAGCTCATTCCGATGATGCTGTGACACACCGCCTCAGACCATGATGGACCCTCCACCTCCAAATCGATCCAGAGTACAGGCCTCAGTGTAACGCTCATTCCTTTGACGATAAACGCAAATCCGACCATCAACCCTGGTGAGACAAAACCGCGACTCATCAGTGAAGAGCACTTTTTGTCAGTCCTGTGACGGTGGGTTTGTGCCCAGAGCTGTTGGTAAAATTATGATTAAATGACTGAACAAATCATTTTAAATGGAACTGTAACTAAGTAAACTTATACTCTGTTTTATTATATCTGATTAACAATATGAGTTCATAAGTTGTGATTGTGTGACACAGACAAGGAGTAATTAAAGTTAATGAACACCATTCCAACTAGGAAGAAAGAAGTGGACTGTGTAAACAGATCAGGTCGTTAACCTATGGTTGAACCGACGAAACTTAGCTCTGGGGTGTTTAAGATAAGACAGTGAGTGCATTCCTAGGTTTTATGTTAATTAGAACTGTCAGCTAAGGGGTGATCGATAATGTTGAGGGGTCAAAAGTTACCTGGGAGTGTTTTAGTAAGTTAGAATGAACTTTTCACCTCACTTTGTCCCTGTCGAGGGGTTTCTGTTAAGCAATGAAATGACGTCATATTTTGTATATAAACTGTTGCTCGTGGTGAAGTGGCAGCGCGCTCCGAGAATAAATTCTGTTACCTATTATTGAAAAGACTGGTCTCCGTCTATTTTATGCAAACAAGAATCTTACAAATTCTCATAAAATAGATTAAGGGTTTTCAATTAATGAAAACACATTGGCATCATTAAATTACAGCAACAATAGGTGATGTTGTTGCCGGTGATGTCTGGTGAGAACAGGCCTACAAGCCCTCAGTCCAGCCTTTTGCGGACAGTCTGACCACTGCTGGAAGGATTATGCGTTCCTGGTATAACTCAGGCAGTTGTTGTTGCCATCCTGTCCCGCAGGTGTGCTGTTCAGATGTACAGATCCTGTGCAGGTGTTGTTACATGTGGTCTTCCACTGCGAGGACGATCAGCTGTCCAGCCTGTCTCCCTGTAGCGCTGTCTTAGGCGTCTCACAGTACGGGCATTGCAATTTATTGCCCTGGCTACATCAGTATGTCTCCAGCATGCCTAAGGCACGTTCACACAGATGAGCAGGGACCCTGGGCATCTTTCTTTTTGGTGTTTTTCAGAGTCAGTAGAAAGGCCTCTTTAGTGTCCTAAGTTTTCATAACTGTGACCTTAATTGCCTACCGTCTAACAGACTGTTTGTGTCGACTGTTCCACAGGTGCATGTTCATTACTTGTTTATGGTTCATTGAACAAGCATGGGAAACAGTGTTTAAACCCTTTACAATGAAGATCTGTGAAGTTATTTTTACTAATTATCTTTGAAAGACAGGGTCCTGAAAAAGGGACCTTTCTTTTTTCTTTTTGCTGAGTTTACATCTGCACTAGCCATCTTCATACTCAATATCTACAACTTCACCTGTAAAATCTTAGGAAGCCAGTAGATGGCAGTGCAGCCTAAGAGCCCAGCCTCTGTTATCAGCTACGGGCTTATTTGACAGTGCAGCATCAGCCTAATGACTGATATACAAATCACTTTGCATCATAAATAACAACTCATTGGGAGAGGCGAACGTCGAGAGCCATGCATCCTCTGAAACACGTCCCTTCCAAGTGCTTCTTGACACACTGCTCGCTTAACCCAGAAGCCAGCCGCACCAATTTCAGTTTATGACAAAACAAGCAGTTTAGAGAATCATTGAACCATCTAAACCTCTGTGAAATAACTTTTCAATCACCAGCAATGTTGTATTTCCAGATGTTTGAAGTTGTTGTACAAAACCGAATGTAAAAGATACAAAAACTAAACTTAAGAACGGGAAGCATAGACATAGAGCATATAGAACATATCTATTGCTTCTTATATTTGCCTTTGAGTGTCAGACCTTTAGCTCACATTTCTATGTGAATTGGTCGGGTCGCCTAAAAAGTTACACATTTCAGCTTTTAAAGCTTTTTTTTTTAAATACATTTTTTATTTGTATGTTTAGCTCATATAATATTTTAAAGTATGCATTAACCTCTACGGGATTGGTGCCCCCCCCCCCATGGGACAACTGAGCTAATGTGATTAGCATGACTATTGTTTGAGGAGAGTGCACAGTTATGTACTTACAAATGTATCAATAAACCAATTTGGTACATTTGGGCAGACTTGATACAACATTTTGACCAGTAATGGTTCATTGGATCAATCTAAGACGTTGCACATACAGAAACAGACGCCTCACAAGTCCTCAACTGGCAGCTTCATTAAATAGTACCCGTAAAACACCAGTTTCGAAGTCAACTGTGAAGAGGCTTCTCCGGGATGCTGGCCTTCTAGGCAGAGTTGCAAAGAAAAAGCCATATCTCAGACTGGCCAATAAAATAAAAAAAAGATTAAGATGGGCAAAAGAACACAGACACTGGACAGAGGAACTCTGCCTAGAAGGCCAGCATCCCGGAGTCGCCTCTTCACTATTGACGTTGAGACTGGTGTTTTGCAGGTACCATTTAATGAACCTGCCAGTTGAGGACTTGAGGTGTCTGTTTCTCAAACTAGACACACAAATGTACTTGTCGTCTTGCTCAGTTGTGCACCGGGGCCTCCCAATCCTCTTTCTATTCTGGTTAGGGACAGTTTGCACTGTTCTGTAAAGGAAGTAGTACACAGCGTTGCACGAGATCTTCAGTTTCTTGGTAATTTCTTGCATGGAATAGCCTTCATTTCTCAGAACAAGAATAGACTGAGTTTCATAAGAAAGTGCTTAATTCTCAAGTACCCAATTTTCATACTTGAGAAAAAGTAAAGATACTTTAATAGGAAATTACTCAAGTGAAATTCACCCAGTAAAATACTACTTGAGTAAAAATGTAAAAGTATTTGGTTTTAAGTATCAAAAGTAAAAGTATAAATAATTTAAAATTCCTTATATTAAGCAGACCAGATGGCACAATTGTTAATGTTTTTCTAATTTTCAGATAGTCAGGGGCACACTCTAATCCTCAGACATCATTCAGAAACATAGCATTTTGTATTTAGTGAGTCTGCCAGATCAGAGGTAGTAGAGATGACCTGGGATTTTCTCTTGATAAGTGTGTGAATTGGACCATTTCTGTCTTGCTAAGCATTCAAAATGAGTACTTTTGTGTGTCAGGGAAAATGTATGGAGTACATTTACTACATTTAAGAATGTAGTAAAGTAAAATTAGTCAGAAATATAAATAAAGTACAGATACCCCAAAAAACTACCTAAGTACTTTACACCACTGCCATCTGCCCTCCCCCTGTCTGGTACAGGTACTCCTGCTGTGCACTCCCCTCTCTCCTGAGCTTTCACTTGCCTCCAGCACACACGCAGTGTTGGGCAAGTGACTTTGAACTCACAATGGCTAGCCCCAAGTTGTTATTTTTCTCTTGTGCTTTATGCTATTTGCCTCATGACTCCTGTGGGCTTTGTTAACTATGAATTTGCTTATTTACCCAACTGTGGGACAGACTGTTTGTTCCCATACTCGGAACTCTGACTCACTATTGGTTACACGGAATCTTGGTCTCCCAAACTATTCTAACCACCTCTCGCCGGCTTTGTATTCATGCTACCTGATTGAATTGCTGTACAATATGATCTTGTTGCCATCGAATGCACATTCAAATGTTATAAATCAACACTGCAGAGCTCCCCCTGTCTTCTGCCGTGTCCTGATTGTATTACTGCTGATTTATATCTGGAAATGTGCATGTACACCTTTGCCCATCTACTGTTGCTAGCCCCAATTCTGATTTGAGTTCTCATATTTGGGGTGGCAGGTAGCCTAGTGGTTAGTGTTGGACTAGTAACAGGAAGGTTGCAAGATCGAATCCCTGAGCTGACAAGGTAAAAATCTGTTGTTCTGCCTCTGAACAAGGCAGTTAACCCAGTGTTCATAGGCCGTCATTGAAAATAAGAATTTGTTCTTAACTGACTTGCCTAGTTAAATTAAGGTAAAAATAATTTTCAAAAAATAATAATAAAATCTGCTTCACTGATTTCTGCTTGCATAAAAGCTTGGGTTTTCTGCATGTTAACACTCAAAGCTTATTACCTAAAATGGATCAATTGAAAGTGTGTTCACAGCTCCATTCCAGATGTGTTGGTCATTACTGAGATGTGGTTAAGAAAGAGTGTTTTGAACACCTGATGTTAACCTTTTCTGGTTATAACCTTTTTAGGCAAGACTGATCTTCCAAAGGTGGTGGAGTGGCAATCTTTACCAAGAAACACCTTCAGTGCTCGGTTGTCTCCACCAAGTCTGTTCCCAAACAATTTGATTTGCTGGTTTTATGCATTAAACTTTCAAATAACTCTTTGTTGACTGCTGGGTGTTATCGGCCACCTTCAGCAGCGGCCTGTACCTTTTTATATGCCCTAAGCTCTCTCCTGGCCCCTTATACAAAGTCTGAATTTGGCCTGCTAGGTGACCTAAACTGGGACATGCTTAAATCACCTGACCAAGTCCTAAAGCAATTAGACTCCCTAAATCTTTCTCAGATTATTACCAATCCCACAAGATATGACTCCAAACACCCAGAAAAGGCTACTCTTCTTGATGTTATCCTTACAAATACTCTTGATAGGTATTAGTCTGGTGTTTTCTGTAATGACCTTAGTGATCACTGTTTTACAGCCTGTGTTCGTAATGGGTGCTAAGTGAAACAACCTGTCCTGATTTGTCATTAGACGCTTGCTAAAAAACTTTCATGACCTGGCCTCTGGAAATTTGTATAGAATCAGCTTGATCCTCTGAAGACACTTGGATCTCTCTCTGTGGGTCTAATCCCAAGAAGTTCTGGAAAACGGTTAAAGACCTGGAGAATAAACCCTCCTACTCACAGCTTCCCATGTCCCTTAATGTTGACAATGTGGTTGTTACTGAATAGGAGCACATAATTAAGTCAACATTCCTATTTGACTCTGCCATGCCTCCTTTCCCTCCCAACATTTCCTCATCTCCCACCCCTTCTAATGTTACTATCCCCGATGCTCCTCCCTCTTTTTCCCCTGCCAGGCTACAACGTTTCTCCCTGCAGGTGGTCACTGAGTCCGAAGTGCTAAAGGAGCTCCTTAAACTTGACCCACGTAAAACTTGTTCCGTTCTTCTTTAAGGTTGCTGCCCCTGTCATCGCTAAACCTATCTCTGACTTTTTTAACCTGTCTCTCCTCTCTGGGGAGGTTCCCATTGCTTGGAAGGCAGCCACAGTGCATCCGGAAAGGGGGAGATCAAGCTGATCCTAACTGTTATAGGCCCATTTCTATTTTGCCCTGTTTATCAAAAGTGTTGGAAAAACTTGTCAATAATCAACTGACTGGCATTCTTGGCATCTATAGTATGCAATCTGTTTTCCGCTCAGGTTATGGATGTGTCACTGCAACTTTAAAGGTCCTCAGTGATGTCACCATTGCCCTTGGTTCTAAGCAATGTTGTGCTGCTATTTTTATTGACTTGGCCAAAGCTTTTGATATTGTAGACCATTCTATTCTTGTGGGCCGGCTAAGGAGTATTGGTGTCTCTGAGGGGTCTTTGGCCTGGTTTGCTAACTACCTCTGAGAGTGTAGTGTATAAAGTCAGAACTTCTGCTGTCTGAGCCACTGCCTGTCACCAAAGGAGTACCCCAAGGCTCGATCCTATGTCCCATGCTCTTGTCAATTCACATCAACAACATAGCTCAAGCATTACACGGAACCCAAACCGTCTGCACGCTTTCGCCATTGTGCACTATCGTGCATAAATGTGTTTTGTCCCCCTACACCAAACGCGATCATGACACGCAGGTTAAAATATCAAAACAAACTCTGAACCAATGACATTCCTTTGGGGTCAGGTCGAAAAGCATTAAACATGTATGGAAATTTAGCTCGTTAGCTTGCACTTGCTAGCTAATTTGTCCTATTTAGCTAGCTTGTTTTTGCTAGCTAATTTGTCCTGGGATATAAACATTGAGTTGTTATTTTACCTGAAATGCACAAGGTCTTCTACTCCGACAATTAATCCACACATAAAACAGCCAACGGAATCGTTTCTAGTCATCTCTCCTCCTTGCAGGCTTTTTCATCTTTGAACTTATAGTGATCGGCATCTACACTTTCATAGTATTACCACGACAACCGGCAAAACAGTTAGTCTTTCAACCACCCACGTGGGGGTAACCAATGAGCAGATGGCACGTGGGTATCTGCTTCCATAAACCAATGAGGAGATGGGAGAGGCAGGACTTGCAGCGCGATCTTCGTCAGAAATAGAAAGGAGTTTTATTTTAGCCCTTGACATCGCAGAGGTAGATGCTCGTTGGTGCCCGCAATAATTGAATAACACGGATTTCTAAATGTAATTTGCGACGCTCATGCACGCGACGTGCCCAGTCAGCATGTTAGGAAGCTCTCTCATCCATTTATATGCAGATAATAGTCTTATACTCAGCTGGCCCCTCGCCGGATTTTGTCTTAAATGCTCTACAACAAAGCTTTCTTAGTATCCAACAAGCTTTCTCTGCCCATAACCTTGTTCTGAACACCTCCAAAACAAAGGTTGTGGTTTGTTAAAAAGAAAGCCCCTCTCCCCACCGGTGTGATTACTACCTCTGAGGGTTTAGGGCTTGAGGTAGTCACCTCATACAAGTACTTGGGAGTATGGCTAGATGTATCACAACCGGCCGTGATTGGGAGTCCCATAGGGTGGTGCACAATTGGCACACCATTGTTAGGGTTTGGCTGGGGTAGGCTGTCATTGTAAATAAAAATTTGTTCTTAAATTTAACTAGGCATGTCAGTTAAGGTTAAATAAAAAAATATTTTTGAAAAATGGTACACTGTCCTTCTTCCAGCACATATCAAAGCTGCAGGCTAAGGTTAAATCTAGATTTGATTTCCTCTATCGTAATCGCTCCTCTTTCACCCCAACTGCCAAACTAATCCTGATTCAGATGACCATCCTATCCATGCTAGACTACGGAGGCGTAATTTATAGATCGGCAGGTAAAGGTGCTCTCGAGCAGCTAGATGTTCTTTACCATTCGGCCATCAGATTTGCCACCAATGCTCCTTATAGGACACATCACTGCACTCTATACTCCTCTGTAAACTGGTCATCTCTGTATACCCGTCACAAGACCCACTGGTTGATACTTATTTATAAAACCCTCTTAGAATTTGTTCTTAACTGACTTGCCTAGTTAAATAAAAAATAGTGTATATTTAAGTCATTGGTAGTATCCAGTAGCCTATGACGTGTAGCTAGTGTGATTTTAGATTTGGTGGTTGAATAATTCATGTAGTAGTTTGAGCATTTTGTAAAAAGATTTTCCCAAGGAGTTTACCATATTGAGATGAGCATAAACAGATGACCAATGACAATCTTACTTAATCTTACACTTTGAACCTCCATTTCCTCTGTCCAATCTCATTAAGGTTTGAGTGTTGCCTACATTTTACTGCTCTATTCTGTCATCTAACTACAGAGAGGAAGAAAATGCATGCTTTGAATAAGTAACTGGACAAGAGTCATTAGTTGTAGACATTTGTGTTGACTTGGAAATCACTCTACTAAGCAACAAGGCTCAACCCCCATCTCTCTCTCACTTGCTCTCTCTTTGAGCAAACAATATATACCCAACACAAATTAGTTGCTTTGTGCCAATTGAGAATCCAACAAAGATGCAACACTAAGTGAAATGTCATTAGTGCAGGGGTGGGGGGAAAGAACAGACACTTTTGCCTCTTCAGAAGTCTTCAAGAGGTCTCCATGGTGACTGAGCTGCCTGTCAATTCCAATCCTTGCCATTGAGGGGCAGCATTGATCGACAGGTGGACCAAGGGGAAAAGTAGAGTTTGGCAGCAAGCAGAGGGTTAATGCTTTTAAGTTAAATGTTTTACTGCCTGTCTCTTTGTCTCAGATTGTGTATCAGGCTGAGTAGCTGTTAAAACCCACCAGGATTTTGCATTGCTCACTCTCTCAGCAACTGTAGCCTTGAGGTTATTACAGACACATCAGCTTCAAACGGTGTCCATGGTAGAACACGGTGTTCAGCTCCAGCATTGGTAATAGTTAGTGGGCCACTTCTTTTTCCACATAAGCCTAATTTTTCACTTGGGACCTCTTGCAGAGTAGCGGTTGAAGGCTATGTTGAGGTGTGTGTGTGTGGTGGGATTCTGGATGGATCTACAGGAGATGTTGGTCTCTCTCTGACTTGTAAAATTATTATAGAGCTGGGCTGTTTTGGAGGGGTGAGGCAGGGTAAGGGTGGTGAGCAGAGTTGAGGGACAGCTCTAATTAGATTACTGTAACCCCCATACGTGGGGCCACCTCACACCTGGTGGTCCTTGCACCCCATCCCAACGCTGAGGCAGGACCAGTTCACTGGGGAGAGGATTTGGATTGAGGGGACTGAGCTTTTGGTTGGGGAGAGGTGGGAGAGCTGCCCCAACTCAAAGGCCATGTCGAGGGGAGGGCCCTCAAATCCTCTCTAAATCTTTTGTCATTTATACAGGGATTTATTTGTCATTAAAGAACCATCATGGTATCAGAGCAGCATCAAGTAGCATAATTGCGTTTAAGAATATATTTTTTATTATAGAAATAAATACAAACCCTCTCTGGCCATACATTGTTGCACTGGGTATTGATATATTTTCCAAACTGGGGCTATATATGGGACTTGCACATACATTGATATTAAGAGGTGTTATAGATGGTTACATCCACTGAATATGGTGAATTGGACATCACCAACTGCACTTGTGCTGCCAGTCAGGCCCATAGTAAACTAATTGCAATACATTTGTCAACACAAGTCGCTGAACGAAGATTCCCCCTCTCTCTCTTCTGTTGACTTAACTCTGTGTATTTCCCCCAGTAGCTAGCTACCGACAGCTCCTGTCAGGCTGCTCATTCCATTACTGAGAGACCGTTGCTAGCCTCCTCACCATGGTTTCCTCCAACCCCGGCGACCATGTTGGTTTTTGCCCTCCCCTTTGGAGTTAAGCCCCCATGTTCAGGCTTGTTAAGTCTCTCTTTAGCACAAGACAACTTTCTCCCCCCTCACTCACAATGGAGCTGACCTCTGGAGCACATATCAGCTGGACATTACCCTTCCACTGCAGCGGTTGTTTTCTGCTCTACTTTAGCATTTATTAGGCTAACCCGTGCTGAAGTGGGAGGAGAAATAGGAGAAAGATCCTAAAAATTGGGTGACTCCAGCCACCCAAGTCATAGACTCTTCTGTCTGCTACCACACAGCAAGCAGTACCGGAGAGCCAAGTCTGGGACCAAAACAGCTTCTTTAACAGCTTCTACCCCCAAGTCACATGATTGCGGAAAAGTGAATCAAATGGCTACCAGGACTATTTACATTGACCCCCGTATTTTATTTGTATTTATTCTTATTTTTTGCACTGACTCTCTTGCACAGGCTTGATGTACACTCACTGGATTCTAACCACCCTGTCACACATACTACACTGACACTCCAACACGCACACATATTGATGACACACACGCTTATGCTACTCTCTGTTTATCTATGCATAGTCACTTTACCCCTACCTGTACAGTGCATTCGGAAAGTCTTCAGACCCCTTCACTTTTCCCACATTTTGTTATGTTACAGCCTTATTCTAAAATGAGTTCAATTGTTTGTTTTCCTCATCAATCTACACACAATACCCCATAATGACAAATCAAAAACAGGTTTCTTAGGTTTTTTGCAAAAGTATAAAAAATGTTTAAAAAAACATCACGTTTACAGTATGCAGACCCTTTACTCTGTACTTTGTTGAAGCACCTTTGGCAGCGATTTCAACTTCGAGACTTCTTGGGTATGACGCTACAAGCTTGGCACACCTGTATTTGGGGACTTTCTCCCATTCTTCTCTGCAGATTCTCTCAGGTTGGACGGGGAGCGTCACTGCACAGCTATATTCAGGTCTCTCCAGAGATGTTAGATCGGGTTCAAGTCTGGGCTCTGGCTGGGCCACTTAAGGACATTCAGAGACTTGTCCCGAAACCACTCCTGCATTGTCTTGGCTGTGTGCTTAGGGTCATTGTCCTATTGGAAGGTGAACCTTCACTCCCAGTCTAAAGCCGTGAGGGCTCTGGAGAAGATTTTCATTAAGGATCTCTCTGTACTTCGTTCTGTTCATCTTTCTCTCGATCCTGAATAGTCTCCCAGTCCCTGCCGCTGAAAAACATCCCCACAGCATGATGCTGTCACCACCATGCTTCACCACAGGGGTGGTGCCAGGTTTCTTCCAGACGTGACACTTGGCATTCTGGCCAAAGAGTTTTAAATCTTGGTTTCATCAGACCAGAGAATCTCGTTTCTCATGGTCTGAGAGTCCTTTAGGTGCCTTTTGGCAAACTCCAAGCGGGCTGTCAAGTGCCTTTTTTACTGAGGAGTGACTTCTGTCTGGTCACTCTACCATAAAGGCCTGATTGGTGGAGTGCTGCAGAGATGGTTATCCTTCTGGAAGGTTCTCTCATCGCCACAGAGGACATCTGGAGCTCTGTCAGAGTGACCATTGGGTTCTTGGTCACCTTCCTGACCATGGCTCTTCTCCCCCGATTGCTCAGTTTGGCTGGGTGGCCTACTCTAGGAAGAGTTTTGGTGATTCCAAACTTCTTCCATTTAAGAATGGTGGAGGCCACTGCGTTCTTGGGAGCTTCAATGCTGCAGAAATGTTTTGGTACCCTTCCCCAGATCTGTGCCTCGACACAATCCTGTCTCAAAGCTCTACGGACAATTCCTTCGACCTCATGGCTTGGTTTTTGCTCTGACATGCACTGTCATCTGTGGGACCTTTATACAGACAGGTGTGTACATTTCCAAATCACATCTAGTCAATTGAATTTACCACAGGTGGACTCCAAGTTTTAGAAGCATCTCAAGGATGATCAATGGAAACAGGATGCACCTGAGCTCAATTTGGTGTCTCATAGCAAAGGATTTGAATACTTCTGTAACTTTATACAACTTTATTTTAAATATAAAGTTGCAAAACTTTCTGGGGTATTCTGTGTAGATTGAGGAAATGTTTTTATTTAATCCATAATAGAATAAGGCTGTAGCATAACAAAATGTGGAAAATATTACCTCAACTAACCCGTACACCTGCACATTGACTCTGTACTGGTACCCCTTGTATCTAGCCTTGTTATTGTTATTGTGTTACTATTTTCCTTTAGTTTATTTAGCAACATTTTATTAATATTTTCTAACTCTGGATTGTTGGTTAAGGGCTCTCAATAAGCATTTCACGGTATGGTTGTATTCGGCACATGTGACATACAGTTTGTTTTATTTGATTCATACTTAACTTCAGATTCAACCATTCTTAAACCCTTCCACTCGTGGGAATTGGCCTATATGGATGGGGCTAAATTTAAATGTTTCTTATACAGAAGAAATATGGAAACATGCATGAACATAGTAGCAATTAAAAGGGAACCGTTCCGATATTATTGGAAAATGATTAGACTAAAGGTGAGGACACAACAGTTCACCTGATACAAGATTGAATCCAAGCATTACACTGTTGATTTTATGTGCATTTGACCTTTTATTGCACTTTTTTTGCCACATTTGATGACAACGAAATCTGAAAATACTCTGGATACATTCAGTAACATAATATTATTGGACAATGTTTGGTAGGTCCATCATAAGACAAAAAAATGACAAGGGTTTGAGTGAGAGGAGTAACTTGTGTTTCCAAGTGGCCACACACCTCGTGTGCACAGTTCCTAAGTCATTTCAATGTACTTTTATGACTCAAAGAAGAGTCTTCAACTATAAGGTGCTTTCCTAGCTGTGTTGTTGTGGAACTATAGCAAGCACACTTGTAGTTGTTTAGTTTGGAACACAACCCTGTATCCACAATTACTTTTGTTTACACAATCCAAAAACAGTCCCTTGTAAATCACAATCTGGGTCAGGTGGGCATCATTTGAAGGCATGTTCTATTGCCAACATGACTCGCTAAATTATAAAATACGATCTTAGTCTTGGGCTTTCACAAGGCAATTCAAATAAAATGTTATTGTTCACATACACATTTTTAGCAGGTGTGGGGAAATGCTTGATTGTTCAGGACAACCCAGGGTATAACGCCATGTCATCTTGTAACTACATCAAACATAGTGATCATAAACGTTGACACTAGAGGTCGACCGATTATGATTTTTCAACGCCGATACCGATTTATTGGAGGGCCAAAAAAAATATATATATATATGTGTGTGTGTGTATATATATATATATATATATATATATATATATATATATATATATATATATATATATATATATATATATATATATATAGTAGTAAGGACAATTACAACAATACTGAATGAACACTTTTATTTTAACTTAATATAATAAATGAAATCCATTTATTCTCAAATAAATAATGAAACATGTTCAATTTGGTTTAAATAATGCAAAGACAAAGTGTCGGAGAAGAAAGTAAAAGTGCAATATGTGCCATGTAAAAAAAACAGCTCATGTTTAAGTTGCTTGCTCAGAACATGTTATGTCATAATTATGTAAAATTCTGGCAAATTACTGTCTTTGTTAGGAAGAAATGATCTTCACACAGTTCGCAACGAGCCAGGCGGCAACTGCTGCATATACCCTGACTCTGCTTGCACAGAATGCAAGAGAAGTGATACAATTTTCCTAGTTAATATTGCTTGCTAACATGAATTTATTTTAACTAAATATGCAGGTTTAAAAATATATACTTGTGTATTGATTTTAAGAAAGGCATTGATGTTTACAGTTAGGTACATTGGTGCAACGATTGCGCTTCTGTTAAAACATCACCTGTTTGGCGAAGTAGTCTGTGATTCGATTATAAATCAATTATATACAACGCAGGACTAGCTAGTTAAACTAGTAATATCATGAACCATGTGTAATTAACCAGTGATTATGTTAACATTGATTGTTTTTTTTATAAGATAAGTTTAATGCTAGCTCGCATCTTACCTTGGCTCCTTTTTGCACTCGCGTGCCATGCAGTCTCCTCGTGGATTGCAATGTAATCGGCCATAATCGGCATCCACAAATGCAGATTGACTGATTTTTACTGATTGTTATGAAAACTTGAAATCGGCCCTAATCAGTCGACCTCTAGTTGAGACTATATATGACATGAGTTTTATGATATGGAAATGTGAAGTGCAGATTTTGGACTCAGTGTGTTTTGCTTGCTGGTATGACATCAAAGTGGCGGCAGCTTCTTGCTGTGCGAGGTGCTCAAGTTCAGAATGTCTGTTAGTCAGAACTCATACAGCGCTGTGAAGCGGTGACCGAGACCCTGAGCTCTGACTTCATGTATAGGATGTTACTGTACAGCCACTGTGTTTCTATTTGGGTGCTTATCAGTGCCCAGATCTGCCATTTTCAACCTGTATGGTGCGGGTGTAAAGGGCTACCTATTGAATGGATAGGCTATCCATTAAATAGTTACGAAAGTTAGGCCTAGTTAACCATTTTCATGAATTAAGCTCATATGATCACACTATCTATACATGTTTTCTGCTTGCTAAATTCGCTTACCTATTCATCCTGTTCCTCTTCTAGAGCAGGATCATGTGGTTTTAGATCCGCTATCAGGCATGTTGAAGTGAGTTATGGTTCTAATTAACCCATTTTTCTGTTCACAAGGTTGCTATGTGTGGGACAAGACCAATGAAACATTCAGTCCACAGCTTCATTTGTCCCCAATCATTCCACCTAAAAGAAGCCTGCCCTTCACCTTCATTATGACTCTGGAATGCCCCTTTGCACAAAATGGGCAAACAACATCCGAACACACACTCTCATTGCTGTTTCTTGCTTGCTGCATTAACTCTCTCTTGAAGACGACTGTTATACTGTGGCTCATGCCAGGACTGAGTGGACTAGCCAGTAACCCTGCACCATCTGTGTGGGACCTTAATAACCAGTGCAGTGATTTATTGGTCCTACTCAGCAGTGTCTTTTTGGGGGGACCAAATACCCCCCACCCCCCCACCTGAGCTTTTTAATAGAACTGCAGGAACATGCATGAAAACAGTGGTGATGTGGGGACTTCAGCCTTTCTGGACAAGATGCCACTGGTCTGTCTGGTGGTTAAAAAGATGAAATGTCCAGAAAATGAGCTCATAGTTTTCTTGGCTAAAAAATATGATTTGAAAGTCAAGTTGCTGTTCCTTTTTGATACGTTTGTCTTAGAGTTAAAGTTATGCTACAGATGTTTTATATAATTTTAGCCAGTAGTTTTGAAAGTGGCGCTCACAAGTCTAAACGGGTCACTGAAAATTCTGTATGTCATCCATTTCGTATGATATCTTACATCCTGAAAAAAAAAATCTGTTACCAATTCCAATTGTACAACATGTTAAGAATTTGTAAGTGCTTAAGATCCCGTTCAATATCTTTAAGAGTAGGCCTATTTTTTTTTTCTTCAAGAACACCAGCCGTAGATTGGCTACAAGATGTTTTCTTTTACCATGTCGATGCTAGCTACCCACCATAGAGGCACTTAGAACATCTCCCCCTTCCATCAGTCAGTAGCCTAAATGTTCTTATAGCTTTGTTGTGTATTGCATCAATGTCATGTGAACTGCTTACATTGAGACCCCCCATGTCACCACCTCCTGAGGCCGATAAGGAGCCCTAGTGAAAAGCCTGGTCTTATCTCCTCCCCATGCTCTGATGCTGGCCCTGCTTTATGGGTAGTAGCTCCTTTGTCTCCTCTCTTTCTCTCTCTCTCTCCCCTGATCACTCTCACTCACTCATTGCCCATGCAAGTTCTTTGAAGGCCCAGAAAAGGTTTGCAAAAGACACACACACCCTCCTTTCTGTTCTCTTCTCCTTCGTTCCCTCCATATCATTTCTCTGCACCCCCTCTCCTTTTCTCCTCTGTTTGAGGGGGCCTGGAAGGGGCATCCTCCTTTCTCTCCCAGCTGGGTTTGTTGACACACAGTCAATCTAGGGTTCTCTTTCACCCCTGTCCACCACCCCGCTTTTTACCCTTGCCCCCCCCTCACTCCACCTCTACTCGCCCCTCTCTTCTCTCTTCTCTCAGAACATGAAAGCTGCCACAGCTGTGGACTGTATTAGCATAGCCGCTGAAGAGGGGGGTGCTAAATATATTACAGCCATTACCTTTTGTTTGAGCGGTGACAGTTTTTAAAACATTTCAGCTTTTCACTGGGCCAAGGGAGGGAGCACAAAGGAGCGCCACTATGATTCTGTTGAACCTGATTTTTAAATATGGGTCAGAAAGCTAGCGTAATTCAGAGGGAGGGGGTTCAGAGCGTGTAAAGCTGTGTGAAACCTGTTGGAGCTAAAAACAATTAAGTCGTTTATTGTACAGTACCAGTCAAAAGTTTGAACACACCTACTCATTCAAGGGTTTTTCTTTATTTTGTACTATTTTCTACATTGTAGAATAATAGTGAAGACATCAAAACTATGAAATGACACATGTGGAATCATGTAGTAACCAAAAAAGTGTTAAACAAATCTTAATAGATTTTAGATTCTTCAATGTAGCCACCCTTTGCCTTGATGACAGCTTTGCACACTATTGGCATTCTCTCAACCAGCTTCACCTGGAATGCTTTTCCAACAGTCTTGAAGGAGTTCCCACATATGCTCAGTACTTGTGGGCTGCTTTTACTTCCTTCACCAGCAAAGCACCCCACATCCGTTCACCTACTCTGCATCTCACAAAGACATGGAGGTCGGATCCAAAAATGTCAAATCAGACCAAAGGACAGATTTCCACCGGTCTAATGTCCATGGCTCGTGTTTCTTGGCCCAAGCAAGTCTCTTCTTCTTATTAGTCTCCTTTAGTAGTGGTTTCTTTGCAGCAATTTGACCATGAAGGCCTGATTCACACAGTCTCCTCTGAACAGTTGATGTTGATATGTTTCTGTTACTTGAACTCTGTGATGCATTTATTTGGGCTGCAATCTGAGGCTTATCACTAATGAATTTATCCTCTGCTGTAGCGATAACTCTGGGTCTTCCTTTCCTGTGGTGGTCCTCATGAGAGCCAGTTTCATCATAGAGCTTGAAGTTTTTTAAATTTATTAAATCAATTTTACCCCCTTTTCGCCCCAATTTCGTGGTATCCAATTGTTAGTAATTACTGTCTTGTCTCATCGCTACAACTCCCGTACGGGCTCTGGAGAGACGAAGGTCGAAAGCCATGCGTCCTCCGAAACACAACCCAACCCAACCAAGCCGCACTGCTTCTTAACACAGCGCGCCTCCAACTCGGAAGCCAGCCTCACCAATGTGTCGGAGGAAACACCATTTCCTTGGTTAGCGCACACTGCTCCCGGCCCGCCACAGGAGTCGCTGGTGCGCGATGAGACAAGGATATCCCTACCGGCCAAACCCACCCTAACCCGGACGATGCTAGGCCAATTGTGCGTCGCCCCACAGACCTCCCGGTCGCGGCCGGCTGCGACAGAGCCTGGGCGCAAACCCAGAGTCTCTGGTGGCACAGCTAGCACTGCGATGCAGTGCCTTAGACCACTGCGCCACCCGGGAGGCCTGAGCTTGATGGTTTTTGCGACTGCACTTGAAGAACTTACAAAGTTACACTATTTAACTTTTAACAAAGCACACCTGTTAATTGAAATGCATTCCAGGTGACTACCTCATGGTTCTGGTTTAGAGAATGGCAAGATTGTGCAAAGCTGTCAAGGCAGCTTTGCACAAAGATTCTTTGAAGAATCTTAAATATAACAGTTTTTTAAAACTTTTCTTTGGTTACTACATGATTCCATATGTATTATTTCATAGTTACAATTTAGAAAATATAAACATTTAAGAAACCCTTTAATGGAAAAAAAGGAATCAATGGATTAAGAAATATGTAACATTTAAAATAATAAGTGGCTGAACAAACAAGTGCATGATATTTCACCTAAATTCAGATTTTTTTCCCCCTAATTTCCAAACAAATCTTTTTCATCCAACACATCTCATAGTGGTAAAGACTTTCTGATTTTCAGATTAAAATGTGAGCTAGCTTCTGACTGAAGTGTCAAGAGACTGACATTTGGATGGTCCTGTATTTCCATTGGCAGGTGGAAATATGAGCAAGGCCAGATCCAGCTGGGACAAGAGGGCCCCCCAGGGGCCTGCCCTCACCAGGGTGACCCGTAGCTCCACCCCCCAGGCCTGGCACACAGAGCCGCCCCAGGACTCTGGGCCTGGCCCACATGGGACCCAGCTGAGGAAGCAGACAGACTCAGCCCTACCCCTGGCCCAGGACCTCAGTCAAATGAGTGTGAGTGGACAGGACACCTCACTACCACGGTAATTCCAGTTACATCAGTCATGAAGAATATTTTCAGTGATCCAGTTGGATGGATACTTGTACTTCTTGCATTTGGGAAGAACTGAATTGAAGATGTATTCTGCTCTCTATTCCATTTCGCAGCAAATATCTTTTGTAAAATTAATAACATCAAAATATTGGAGACTGTGGGGTCACAGATGTGACAATAAGATTGAATAATGATTTTCTAACTTTGTGTTGTTTCAGGAAAGGGAGGGTGTCTAAGGGCAGCAGTGGCCCCATCCAGGGGGGTCCGTCGTCCTCTGGCTCTAAGCCTACACAGAGCTCCCCCTCTGGGCCGGCAATGAATCCCTCTCCCCGGGGAGGCCTGGCTGCTGTGGCTCGTCTGGTGAAACTGGGGCGCTGTAAGAATGTGGTGGTGGTGGCCGGTGCAGGCATCAGTACGGCCAGCGGTATCCCAGACTTTAGGTGGGGTTGTGGGTGCAAGTCCTATGGGTTCTAGAGTATACTTGCTCACTTTCTCTTGCTCTCGTTTTTGTCTCACTCCAATTTGTGTTTCTATCCTCCCTCCCACTAGGACCCCGGGCACAGGGCTGTATGCCAACTTGGCCAAGTACAACATCCCCTACCCGGAGGCCATCTTCAACATCGAGTACTTCTCCAACGACCCTCGGCCCTTCTTCTCCCTGGCCAAGGAGTTGTACCCAGGCAGCCACCGACCCAACTACATCCACTACTTCATCCACATGCTGCACCTCAAGGGCCTGCTGCTCCGCATGTACACCCAGAACATTGACGGCCTGGAGAAGAGTGGGTGTGGGGGGAGGGACATGGGGTGGGTCTTTTGGGAAAGTGAATCTGCTCATGTCTAAGTTTATAAGGACATTAGCTATATTTGAAGTCTACTCGTCCTTCAATAAAATGTGTGGTAGAAAACAGAAAGAAAGCACAGAATTGCAGCATGCCTTTCATTGTGACAGAGCAGGGGAAACTTAAACAGGCAGTATCATCTCAAACAACTGACATTAAAGATGTGAGAAAGGACATCACAATCCATGTTAGTGAATGTTATTGACACTGACTCATCCTCTCCCCTTAACAGTAAGTGGCATCCCAGACGAGAAGCTGGTGGAGGCTCATGGAAGTTTTGCGACTGCTTCCTGTCACCTGTGCTACACCCCATTCCCTGCCCAGGAGGCCAAGGTAAACCAGGACAAAAGGTCACCAGCCCATGCCAATCACAGGTGGTCAGCAAAATATCAGAAATGAAAATAACTTAATTTACAAAACCCACAAAGAGATGGCAATAATAAGCCACCAGTTTGTAACACAGATGAATATGGACTTGATTCAGGGTTTGCTTTAAAGAATATTCAAGACATTCAAATGCAGGAGCTAAACAGCCTAAAGTAGTCCTGGTAAATCTTTGACCAACTTCTCTTGGATGACCGTCTCTTCCAGAGTGCCATAATGAGTGACGAGGTCCCGGTCTGTACATTCTGCCAGGCCACGGTCAAACCGGACATAGTGTTCTTTGGAGAGGACCTTCCTGAGAAGTACTTCCTGCATTCTAAAGACTTCCCTAAAGCTGACCTGCTCATCATCATGGGCACGTCTTTACAGGTGAACCTCAAACTGTTAAGCGGCTGCAGAAATGTTATATTGTCTACTGAAACAGTACCGCATCACACGGCCAACTACTCCACACTATTTGTCACTTGAGTTCAGTTGCCTAAAAGTGTTCATTCACTTTTTATTTTAGCTGATATTAACCAGATTACAAACTTAAAAACAGTTGTGATGAAACAACAACACCATAAGACTTGAAAATAAGCACAAAATAGTGAACCAATGTCATAACATCAGCGTTCTTTCTATGGATCTGACTCACTGTCTCACATCATGTGGTTTCTGCCAGATCGAGCCCTTTGCCAGCCTGGTGAACACAGTGAGGTCCACGGTTCCGCGGCTGCTCCTGAACCGGGACGCAGTGGGTCCCTTTCAGAAGGTGCCCCTGAGGAGGGGCGACTACATAGAGCTGGGGGACCTGGTGGACACGGTCAGGAGGTTTGGTGAATTCCTAGGGTGGCATTCCGAGATCCAAGACCTGATGACCAGTCAGGAAAATGGGGTATGTACAATGCAACACTTTCTATATATATTCAGTTTAGGCCAGTGTTATTTCAAGGGGCATCTGCTTAAAATATAGTCTGTTTGAACTAGCTTGCTCTCTCTTGGTTTGTCATGGGCTTAGATGAGTATTTTTATGTGTTGTGAACAAAACTGGTTGCATCATTTCTCTGCAGACCATCCCTACTCTGGTAAGCAATGTTTCATCAGGAAGGGGCCGAGAAGGGCCCACCCAGACCAAAGCCACTGGCCTGGGGAGGAGAGGGGCATCAGAGCCCCGAGGAAGGTTGCCCCCTAAGTCCAGGCCAGGGGCCCGTGGCCCCACCAACGGCAGCAGTGAGAGCGACTCCGAGTCAGACAGCAAGAGCATAGTTTCATCCAGCCCAAGTAAATGAAACTGAACATTGAACATGTCCCCTGGGCCCCCCCCAAAAAAATACACTCATTTCAATTGGTCGAGGAAAAAGTTTGTGTCAGCGTCTGCTGACGTGTGCATGTGTACAGTATGAATGTTTCAAATCAATGCAAATTGACATTTTCAGCACATAAGTGAACCTCCTCGTTGTCTGAAATGGCCGGCAAAGTGAGGATTCGGGGGTTTGTCTAAATGGGGTGGTGGGGTGTAAATGGGTTTTCAGGCTTGGGGGAGGAGGGCAGGAACTTGGGCTTATGCCCAGCTTGTAGAGGACAGTGGTAAATTACCATGGGAGACGTGACCTCCCGAGTTTGCAGTGTCCCGCTGTGTGTGTTTTCAGATACCGCTGCCACTGAGTGGGGGGCTCCATCCAAAACTCATAAATGTCTCTGCCCCTCAACGAGTCAAGGACCCAATATCTGTGTATGTGCGCATTTGAAACATATGCAGAGTTTGCTCTGAGTGACAGGTTCCATGCTCTGTCAATGTTGGCCTAATGCAAGTATTCCATTTTGCACAAACTCATTGCACTGTTCTCCACAGGTCACTTGTACACCAGTCTATGCAGTACCCCTCTGGGATTCAACACTTCACATTTTGAATTAAAGACCATTTGAGCACTTGTATTTTTAGAACAAAAGATCAAATGATCCTTTTTTAAATGTTTTGACTTTTGAATGGTCTAGTAGGGCAGTTTCCTTTTTTCATCATCCTCATGAAAGGTTCAGAAGTTTCAACGCCAGGATAAGGGTTGTCCTTAATTCATATTTGTGGTTTTAACTGTATACTTCATGTATTCCTTTTGGTTAGATTTATTATGGACAGGACTGTATTGTTATAAATTGTACAAAAATACATATTTAATAATAAATTAAACTTAGCCTTTTGTCTTCTGTGTTGTATTCCACAAAAAATGCAAAGTCCTATCTTATGTCTATATCTGTGATTTTTACATAAAATACAATTCAGGATAGTTCATATTTAATAACTTTGAAAGAGGCCTGACATTTATTTATTTTGTTCTTAATAGTTTTATTCGGTGCTTAGTTCACAATTGCGTGTGTTGATTGTTAATTAGCTAGTAGTGTTTTATGATGGAAAAAAAGTAGTGTTCATTAGAGCTTAATAATATATATAAAAGCCACATTAAATCTATATTTTTTTTCCTTCTAAACGGGAACCCAAGTGATCGTGTGTGTGCTCCATAGTTTTTCTGTGCGGAGGACAACTGACATTGCCTGACGACTCAACATAAATTCTTCCGCTAAATACTTCATTCTGAGACTGCCATCATCGAAGTTGTTTGTAGTGACAACATTTTAGTGGTATTGTACAAAAAGTTATTGATTGGATCATCTCTAACCAATCAGAGTAGCAAAGCCAATGACACATTTTCAAACCTCTGCTCTACCCACGTGTGTTCTCACGCTGACCCAACCCAATCGGTTTCTGGGACAAATCGAAAGTTCTCTCCTAAAAACATCTTGGAGGTACTCTTAGTTTTTTTTTTCAGTTCCCAGTTTTGAAAGCACCAAGTCAAATCACGTCAGTGTTCTTCAGGTCAGAAAGTCTGAGCTCTAGGAAGATGCCAGTTTCCAAGTTGGATGACCTTTCAAAAAAAAATTCTTCCCCAAACTGTTTTTTCACTCGGAAGTCAGCGATTTGAGTTCCCAGTTGTTTTTTTAACACAGCATCAGATCTAGACTCAAGGCAGAGAAGAAACAATGTCTGTGATCATGGCATAGTGTTTGGCAGCAGAAAGGAGTTTGGGTAGCCAGGCAACAACTGACAGGGAGTATAGTTACAATTATTTTACAAGTTCATTATGTTCTAGCTAGAGTGAGCAGGTAGTAGTGGTCATTTACCAAGGAAAACCATTTTCAAATCTCTGTTCTCATTAACTGAATTATTACAGAGTGAGAATAACTATGTAATTAAACACTTTCTTTCCTCATGAGCCCTGTTTACACCTGGTGCCAACATTGGTCCGGTGTCCTTTCCCACATTCTGATTGTGCCCACATTTTTAGAACAGTATAGACATTTTAAAAAACAGATTGATCATCATTCCGACCACCTCCGGAGGTAGCCGGGACTGATTGGTGGATGAAAGCTCAGTGAGCAGATCTTTAAGAGTGAAATAAAAGGCTTACAGATAGGTAGATTGGAGGGCGTTAAAATGTGGGTTGCAACACAAGGTTCCCAGTTCAAATCCCAATGCGTTTTTTGTTTAACAGTCTACCCAGCATACACTATATATACAAAAGTATGTGGACAACCCTTCAAATTTGTGGATTTCAGCCACACATTGCTGACAGGTGTATAAAATCGAGCACGGAGCCATGCAATCTCCATAGATAAACATTGTCAGTAGAATGGCCTTACTGAAGAGCCATGACTTTCAAAACCGCACTGTCATAGGATGCCACCAGTCTAAGTCCGTGTCAAATGTCTGCCCTGCTAGAGCTACCTCGGTCAACTGTAAATGCTGTTATTGTGAATTGGAAACATCTAGGAGCAACAGCCGCTAAGTGGTAGGCCACACAAGCTCACAGAACGGGACCGCAGAGTACTGTAGCACCTTTGTCCTCTATTGCAACACTCACAACTGAGTTAAACTGCCTCTGGAAGCAACATCAGCACAAGAACTGGTCGTCGGGAGCTTCATGAAATGGGTTTCCATGGCCGAGCAGCCTACGATCACCATGCGCAATGTCGGCTGGAGTGGTGTAAAGCTCACCGTCATTGGACTCTAGCAGTGAAAACGCGTTCTCTGGAGTGATGAATCTGGGTTTGGCGGAAGCCAGGAGAACGCTACCTGCCCGAGGGAGGGTGGGCCAACTGAAGTTTGGTGGCTGAATAATACTGGTCTGTCTTTTATGGTTCGGCTTGGCCCCTTAGTTCCAGTGAAGGGAAATCTTAAATTACATTCTAGACGATTCTGTGCTACCAACTTTGTGGCAACAGTTTGGGGAAGGCTCGTTCCTGCTTCAGCATGACAATGCACAAAGTGAGGTCCATACGGAGATGGTTTGTGATCAGAGTGGAAGAACTTGACTGGCCTGCTCAGAGCCCTGACATTAATCCCATCGAACACCTTTAGGATGAATTAGAACGCCGACTGCAAGCCAGGCCTAATTGCCCAACATCAGTGCCCAACCTCACTAATGCTATTGTGGCTGAATTGAAGCAAGTCCCTGCAGCAATGTTCCAACATCTAGTGAAAAGCCTTCCAGAAGAGTGGAGGCTGTTATAGCAAAGGGGGGACCAACTCCATGATTTTGGAATGAGACATTAATGTACTTAGTACATTTCTAGGGCTCTAGTCCATCTGTATTGTGGAAGTTAAAGACAATGTTCCCGCACTCGTGGAGACTGCAATCACGGTTAACGCTGCATATGTTGGCTCATTCGAAAATTACCTTTACATTTCTAGCGTGTAAAGGCGTCTGCATGCTTCTCATCTGAAACAGTTTGTGCATATATGACTGGCTACGGCGTCTCAAGAGGGACAAACATTACGATTGCGAAGGTCTTTTAAGGGAATATGCAAGGCACAGGTGCTCAATTCGCCTTGGCGAGTTCCGCTAGGGGTAAACCGGACCTAGTATGCAGATGCCTCAACTCTTGATCAATACAGATTGAAGAGCCCATAATCTGACTTTGGTGGCATTCTTGCCCGACTACATTGCAGATGCCTGCCAGATCTCACAATGCTTGGATAGGTGTTTAACATGGATAACCACGTCATATGATAGGAATTTGGTGCCTGACCGCAAAGTCAATGAGGTGGCGCAAAACCTTTGGTTGATGCAATGCTTGTAGTCAATCACTGACTGAACAGCTATATATAAGAAAAAAATAAAGTGGTGCCCTCCCCTTGCTAGTGCAGTGGACTAGGCACTGGAATAGGGACCAGATGATCACATATTTTAATCTTGCTGATGCCCTTTAACTAAATTGTATATTTATAGCCCTTCCATTAAAATGTGGTTTTCTTGAACTGAAAAAGATAATCCAGTTCAAATCAAAATGTGGATGCAATCAGAACATGTTAGCACCAGGTATAAAGGAAGCTAAAGGAAACTCTCCACACATGCCATGACTGCAGGATAAAATCTAAGGGACAGAGATAGCGGTACTGTGCACTAACCAAAGAACCATACCCTCAACCATCCCATTTTCTTCAAATGGAGAGATGGTCAACAATGTTATAAACTCAACCTGTACAGAAGGCCTATGCATCTATTTGATATGCAGCAATATATAATATTCAAGGAAATGTAACTCAGTATCTATATACACCAGTAGATTATACATATATAGAATCAATGGCATCTTCAAAATAGTTAAAAATCTGTATGATTCATTCATTCATTTTAACACCATGCAGAATTTGTCAAATGAAAAGTAATATTTAGAAAACAGTAATTTTAACACACATTTCTGAATGTCAAGAGTCCAATGGGTAAGGTAGAAACCATCCAAATACCAAATTGGCCACCATAGGAAATTGGAATATGTTGCAGTTTTTCCCTTTAGCTTTGACTCTTCCTTGGGTCTTGAGTGTGCTTATAAAGTAAATTACACACTTGAAGAAATTGCAACAAAGTTCAGGTTTAAAATAAACTGTATACAGCTGTGATATATGTCTACTGATATAAAATAATAATAAATAATTCATTTGCCTGGACTGTTTCAGAAGCATACAAATCAGACTGGTGGCAAAATTACTGTCCGACTTCATACATCTCATTATTTCTCTCCATTGACTTCAGACACTCCGATGGACAGTACCAGTCAAAACTTTGGACACACCTACTCATTCAAGGCTTTTTCTACATTTGTACTATTTTCTACATTGTAGAATAATAGTGAAGACATCAGAACTATGAAATAACACATGTGGAATCATGTAGTAACCAAAAAAAAAGTGTTGTACAAATCTAAATATATTTTAGATTCTTCAACATGTAGCCACCATTTGCCTTGACAGCTTTGCACAATCTTGGCATTCTCTAAACCTGCTTTGTGAGGTAGTCACCAGGAATGCATTTCAATTAACAGGTGTGCCTTGTTAAAAAGTTCATTTGTGGAATTTCTTTCCTTAATGTGTTTGAGCCAATCAATTGTTGTGACAGGGTACAGAAGATGGTCTTTTACCAAATAGGGCTAAGTCCATATTATGGCAAGAAAAACTCATAAGGAAAGAGAAAATGACAGTCCATCATTACTTTACCACATCAATGTCAGTCAATGCAGAACATTTCAAGAACTTTGAAAGTTCTTCAAGTGCAGTCGCAAAAAACATCAAGCACTATGACGAAACTGGCTCTCATGAGGACCGCCACAGGAAAAGACCCAGAGTTACCTCTGCTGCAGAGGATAAGTTCATTAGAGTTACCAGCCTCAGAAATTGCAGCCCAAATAAATGCTTCACAGGAGTTCAACAGACACGTCTCAACATCAACTGTTCAGAGGAGACTGCGTGAATCAGGCCTTCATGGTCGAATTGCTGCAAAGAAACCACTAATAAAGGACAACAATAAGAAAAAGAGACTTGCTTGGGCCAAGAAACACGAGCAACGGAGATTAGACCGGTAGAAATCGGTCTTTTGAGTACAAATTTGATATTTTTGGTTCCTACCACCATGTCTTTATGCGATGCAGAGAAGGTGAATGGATTATCTCTGCATGTGTGGTTCCCACCGTGAAGCATGGATGAAAGGGTGCGATAGTGTGTGTGTGGGGGGTCTTTGCTGGTGACACCGTTGTGATTCATTTAGAATTCAAGGCACACTTAACCAGCAAAACACACAGCCTGGAAGTGTAAGGGCTATTTGACCCAGAAGGAAAGTGATGGAGTGCAGCATCTGATGACCTGGCCTCCACAATCACCCGACCTCAACCCAATTGAGATGGTTTGGGATAAGTTGGACCGCAGAGTGAAAGAAAAGTAGCCAACAAGTGCTCAGCATATGTGGGAACTCCTTCAAGACTGTTGGAAAAGCATTCCAGGTGAAGCTGGTTGAGAGAATGCCAAGAGTGTGCAAAGCTGTCATCAAGGCAAAGGGTGGCTACTTTGAAGAATCTCAAATACATTTTGATTTGGTTAACAATTTCGGTTACTACATGATTCCATGTTCCGTGTTATTTCATAGTTTTGATGTCTTCTATTATTCTACAATGTAGAAAATAGTAAAAATAATGAAAACCTTTGACTGGTAATGTAAAACCAGTGGCTACTGCTCTGATCATCATAGCACTAGATGTTACAAAAAAAAAGACTTCATCCTTATAAATATTGACACTTTAAACATATAAAGAACAAAATCTACATAATTATATCTAAGGAATGATTTCTTATCCAAGTCAAATTTGGTCAAACCCCACCCCGGCTACCATGCTTTCAGTGATTCACATCTATACAGATTACAGTACAATTTGATTAAGAGCTAATCTTCCATTCTATCAAATTTGAGAACACTGAGCAGAGAAATGGTACATCAAATAAAAATACATTTAAGTAGTAACAATGGTGTGGTCGGAACATGTGCTCGACCTTAATCCTGTCCTTTCCTGTGTCGTATCAAGTCAGGCATAAGTCAGCTTTAGAGAACAGAACAGCCTATGGGGAAAGGCCGGGGCAAGGCCCCTTCAGTCTGACAGACAGGGGTGTGAGGAAATGGGAACTGTGTTGGACACAGCCTATTATAGGTATATGGGGTCTGGGGTGGTAGTGGCTCTAGTCTGAGTCTGAGCTGCAGCTGTCAGTTGTGGGCTGTCTCAGAGCCTCCTCTAGGGGCGCCAGTGAGCCATCCCGCCTCACCCCCATGGGCCTAATCAGCTGCTGCCTGTGGAGCACAGAAACAAACATTAAACACTATTCTCTAGGCACCAAACGGAAGAAAACAGTAGCAGGCCGGGACTACATGTAGTTGAGGTTTCAAAATGAACATGACAGTGTTTTGATGGTGATTAGAAACATGTTAGGGTCCATTTGCAGGGTCATAAGAATATGATATTCACAACACAGTTTGGAAACCACTGCAGGAGAAAACAAATAGTCACTGTGGAGCAGATAGTTACACTTCTAACCAACAGAGGGGGAGTGCAGAGAAAACAGTCTCACAGACTAGTCACTCATGGCTGAGAAGAGCTTAGCTACTGCATAACAAATACAGCAAAAATCTGCTGCTGTATGTAAAGGCCAGTCTTCTTAAAATTATGGCGGAAACAAAAGTTATGGAACCATACAAAGACACTTACAGGAAATTGGGACATTCCACAAATATATACATGTTTAGTCATTCAGCAGATGCTTAGTCCCAGGTGTGGATTCAGGAATCATCCTCTTCCACATGACACAATGGAATGTCCAACGCCCACTTGTTTAATTTGGTGGACCAATCTGTTGCCAAAATCCACCTGTGCTGCTTTGAACCTCAACACCCTTTGTGTTAAGTATTCTGCACTTTCTAAACAGGCCCATTGTTGAGGTGGTGGTACATCTTTCTTTTCTCTTACATCCAACACTCGAGGACCCTGGATGATGACCCTTCCCTCCTTAATTCACTCAAAACACACACACTCTCACACTTGTTGGTCATCTCCCCTCCCCCCCCCTCTTCAGCGGATCAGTTTAATTACAGGATCAGTGCTCTGTCTGATCTCCTCAAAGCCACACCAGGCCCTCTTATCCTAATCCAATTATATCTGCACTGTGTGCCACCAGCTCCCTCTCAGATGTGATATCAGTCACAGAATTAGCCAATCAAAGCCTTAAAACCAAGGCCCCATTTGCACTATTCAAACACAAATGAACATATCATTCCTGGTTCCTCCCCCAAAAAACAGAGTAAAGCTCAGGAAGACTATTTTTTAATTTTACAAGGCAAGTCAGTTAAGAACAAATTATTATTTTCAATGACGGCCTAGGAACAGTGGGTTAACTGCCTGTTCAGGGGCAGAATGACAGATTTGTACCTTGTCAGCTCGGGGGTTTGAACTTGCAACCTTCTGGTTACTAATCCAACGCTCTAACCACTAGGCTACCCTGCCAAAGAAGTCTTGGTAAAACAGGGAGGTGAGACAAGTAATATTTTGCTTGTGTGATATGAATACGGAACAAAGGAAATGTTATCTAATGTCTTTTGTCTTTGAGGTTTAGCCTACTTCATGAAAACAGACACACTGAAAACAGTAACACAACCAAACGGTTCCCAAGAACACTTCGGCATCTCAGACGGTTTCCTGCAGAATTCTATTGGCGAACGTACAATCAATAGAGAACAAACTGGACAAGCTCCGTTCGAGACTATCCTATCAACAGAACCTGAATAACTGTAATATCCTGTTTTTATATGCATCATTCAGACCAAACGGCAGCTTCGGTTAAGGGTGGAGGTGTGTGGGTCTCTTTGTTAACAGCTGGTGTGCAATCTCTAATCTTAATGAAGTCTCAAGGTTTTGCTTGCCTGAGTTAGAATACCTCAAGATAAACTGCAGACCATACTATTTACCAAGGTTTTTGGAGCTGTCTAGTTACCACCACAAACCGATGTTGACACTAAGATCGCAATCAACGAGCTGTATCGGGCCATATGCAAACAAGAAAATGCACGTCCAGAGGCAGCAGTGATTTTAACGCAGGGAAACTGATATCTGTCTTACCTAAGTTTTAATAGCATTTCACCTGTGCAACTAATGGCAAAAAAAAAAAAAAATAGATCACCTTTACTTTACACACATAAATGCATACAAAGCACTTCCTCGCCCTCCATTTGGCAAATCTGTCCATAACTCTATCCTCCAGATTCCTGCTTCAAGCTAAAACTCAAACAGGAAGTACCAGTGACACACTCAATACGGAAGTGGTCCGATGAAAGGGATGCTAAGCTACAGGACTGTTTCACTAGCACAGACTGGAATATGTTCCAGGATTCATCCGATAACATTGAGGAGTTTACCACATTAGTCACCGGCTTCATTAATAAGTGCATCGACAATGTCCTCCCCACAGTGAGCGAGCGTACGTACGTACGTACATATCCCCACCAGAAGCCATGGATTACATGCGGTAAAGGGTAGAGCTGCCGCTTTCAAGGATTGGGACACTAATCCAGATGCTTATAATAAATTCTTCTACGACCTCAGACGAGCCACCAAACAGTCAAAACATCAATATAGGACTAAGATCGAATACTTCTACACCGGCTCAGACGCTCGTCAGATGTGACAAGGGGCTGCAAACTATCATGGATTACAAATGGAAGCCTACCAGACAAGATAAATTCCTTCTATGCTCGCTTCGAGGCAAGCAACACAGAACCATGCCTGAGATCACCAGCTGTTCCTGGCGACTGATCTGGCACCGTAGTCGAGGCCACCGGGTTTACAGACAGATTACCAGGAAATTTTTTCAAATCTCTCCCTGACCCGTCTGTAATACCTACATGTTTCAAGCAGACCACCATAGTCCCTGTAGCAATGAAATGCTTTGAAAGGCTGGTCATGGCTCACAACACCATCATCCAAGACCCACTCCTATTCACATACCACCCCAACAGATCCACTCCCAACTGGTTAAGAGGAACACCTACATGAGAATGCTAATCATTGACTATAGATCAGCATTCAACACCATAGTGCCCTCCACGTTCATTAGTAAGCTCAGGACCCTGGGACTGAACACCTCCCTCTGCAACTGGATGCTGGACTTTGACTGGCCGGCTCCAGCTGGTGAGGGTAGGCAACAACACATCCGCCACGCTGACCGTCAACACGGGAGCCCCTCAGGGGTGATACTTAGTCCCCCCCCCCCGTACTCCCAGTTCACCCACGAATGTGGCCTCGCACGACTCCAACACCATAATTAAGTTAGCTGATTATCACCGACAGTGATGAGACAGACTATAGGGAGGAGGTCAGAGACCTGGCAGTGTGGTGCCTGGACAACAACCTCTCCCTCAAGATGAGCAAGGCAAAGGAGATGATCATGTACTACAGGAAAAGGAGGGACGAACACGCGGTAGTGGAGCGGGTCGAGAGTCAAGTTCCTTGGTGTCCACCTCACCAACAAACTATCCAAACACACTAAGAAAGTTGGGTACCCAGATCCTCAAAAAGTTCAACAGCTAGCTGATGATCACCGACAGTGATGAGACAGCCTATAGGGAGGAGGTCAGTGACCTGGCAGGGTGGTGCCAGGACAACAATCTCTCCCTCAACGTCATCAAGACAAAAGGAGCTGATTGTGGACTACAAGAAACAGATGAACGAGCACGTCCCAATTCACAACGACAGGGCTGTAGTGGTGTGGTTCGAGAGCATCAAGTTCCTCTGTGTCCACATCACTAAGGAATTATCATGGTCCATATAAACTAACAGTCACGAAGAAGGCACGACAACGCCTCAAAGTTCTACAGCTGCACTATTGCAAGCATCTTGACTGGCTGCATCACCCCTTGGTATTGCAACTGCTTGGCTTCCGACCGCAAGGCGCTATAGAGGGTAGTGTGTACAGTCCAGTAAATCACTGGGGCCAAGCTCCCTGCCATCCAGGACCCATGGTGCATCCTGTCCTGTTCCCCACTCTGCACTGAGGACACAGACCAGCAGATGTAACTATGAGGGAGGGTGCGTGTGTAGGGGGGCGAGACTCCGAGCATGTGTTAATTGTAGGAGCGGTTAAGCAGCGACAGAAAGCACATTCTTACGGGGCTCTGAGCCATCTCCTGAGAGCCCATCGTGGGATGTTGGGTAGGTAGGGCAGTGGCTGGCAACTATGGGTGCATCCCAAATGGCACCCTAATCCTTATATAGTCTTAGCCCTGGTCAAAAGTAGTGCACTATATAGGGAATAGGGTGCCATTTGGGATGAAACCCTGTCATGAACCTCTCCCTCTTTGCGTTGTCTCCTTGACACTGACCAAAACACAGCAGAATAGAGATACAAGAGGAGGATGGATCTGGCTTTAGAGGAAAGGAATCTGCCTCTTGTAGACAGGCACACGCGTCTCATTACGACTCAACCCCCAGTCTGTGGCTGAACAATGACAATGTCAGCTTTTCTTGTGCCTGTAAATGTATTCAGCCCTCCACCCCCATGACTCCCTCTATAATTGTACCTATGTCGCAGTCCCACTCCCCTGTCAGTTAGCAGACAATGTTTGGCTCCTGGGCTGAATGAGAAAGCTGAATAAAGGGAGGTAGACACGTATATGTTATTATAAACCCTGACAAAGCGCCACATAAAGGAGTAGAAAGGAGCCGATGGCTGCCGACCCCACTGTGTGGTCTAATTAGGACGCTAATTAATGGCGTGCTGGTAATGATGCTGCAGCGACATGCCGACGGCTTCCATCGACTCCAGCTGAATGCAGGGACGAAGGCGGCGTTAAGGCCGGGGTCTAATTGCGCACCAGGGCTAACGGCAGGAGATTCTTTCTCTAATGAACTGGTTGGCAGGGAGCGCACTCAGTGTCGCTCAGCCTCTCATCCGCATCATTCTTTGACTAGCGCTAGGTTCTGTTCGCTAAGGAAAGGTCAGTGTGAATGAAGACCGCAGACGTTCAGGTTAAGGGGGATAAATAATAAGCCATAGGGGATCATTCAAACAGGATACACAGCTGTATGGTCCAGAGGTTAATCATCTGGCATAGAGTGTTACAATGAGTTACTATGGCAAACATAGCGGTTGTTGTTGCATTCATACATGATGAGGTTGTATGGTGGTTGGCTTACCTTGACAACTTGTCGAACATGTTGACTAGTTCCTGGGCCTCGTACTCTTTCTGCTCCTCAGTCATCTCTTCTATGGGGTTAGGCATGGGTTCCTCCACGTGGCCCGTGATGGGGTTGATGCTGAGACAGACAGAGAGACAACAGAACAGATAAGACAGAGGGAAGACTTCGGTGATTATGACCCAATGCTAGGCTGTCCTGAATGTTTTAGATTGAGTGTATCACAGAAGGGGTGTCATGTAAAAGTGATTGATGATACACCCCTTGGCCCTATGGATTATGCTGTAGTTAAAAGTAAATCAATATACTGGTCACTTTAACGACACACCATAAAGCCAACCCAACAATTCATCCCTACATTTAGCAATTCAAATCAATTCATGCGTGTCTATGGTCCTATATTTAAAGCTCCTGCCTACTCACAAAGGTTTAGCCGATTTGTACTCTTCAGTGTCAGAGTCTTCGTCATCTGAATACTTTGTCTCTCCTCGCCCCCCTGCCAGCAGGCCTCGAGCCACCAGGAGTCCTGCTGCATTACCATACCCTGCGTACTTCAACAGGTTGTCCACTAGAAGAATAGAGGGGGGCAGGGGATCAGTACAACACATTAGTAGCTGTAGGATTTATACATCAGGGTTGCATTGACATTAACACATTTCAGTGTGAAACTCAACTTCACCAACTCATACAGCGTGCTCCATCTCCCTCTTTTGCTCTCTCACCGTTCTCTTTGCAGAGGACAAATAGGAACTCTGCTGCGCTCTGCTTCACACCCATGTCCACGTGGGTCATGAGACGCACCAGTTTGTTCCTGATGGTGGACCCGATCTCCGGGCGGACCTTGACCTCCTTCAGAGGGGGCAGCACCTGGAAACACACAAAGCCAATGGCGGCTGAGCCACAATGAAAACTGACACGGTAGTACACTAGACTTCTGAACGGAGTGATCAGGCCAGCGCATGATGTGTCACAGCTGGATTTAGTTAGAAGACATGTTTTAACAATATCAATGAGATGTCACCAAGATCTGTCATCAATATGCATTTCATATCCCACTCAAGAGGTTTTAAAGATCTTAATTTGGCATCACTTTGTGTGTCCGGATCAGGACAGATGACAAAATACACAGAAAGTGTGTTTGTTCCGAGGCCACTCCCACTCCAGCTCCAGTACCTGTGTCTTGATGTATCTGCGGATCTCCCTGTGGTACCTGGAGCCCTCGGTCAGCAGGCTGAGAACTGGGGTCAGCCCCTCTTTGAAGTTGGCGCCCTGCTTGGAATGGGGCACACATGAGGCGTGTGACGACAAGCATTCCCACAGAGGCACTGTAGCAGTGGTGTGGTTCATAGAAATACTAATTATTCAGGAATTAAAGCAATTCTATTTCTATGGTGTGTGGCCAGCAACTAATAGGATGGCCAAAATTTCCACATCTTTTAATTTGCTGACCGCAATGTAGTCAATCTCAAATAGGCAACAATGTATCTGGTCCACCTGTTCTTACCTTGTCTATCCTCTTCTCCATGAAGTCCAGTAGCACCTGCACAACGTCCATGTTCTTCCCGCTGTACTCCTCCTGGCCCCCCTGGACGGGCACATCAATCAGCACATCCAGACAAGGCACAGGCAGGTTACTAAGCAAATTGATTGCGTGGCTGGAGGAGAAGGAAGGAAGGAAAGTGGTTAATGTACTGGTTATTATGAATGGTCATTAAGAAATGGTTACCTAATTCCTCAGTATAAACAGACTAGTACTAAAGGTCTACTCTGGAGTCTGGACAATGGGCTAAACCCCCGTGACCAGAGGGACACAACAACAGAATCCATAGGGCCACGGGGTGTATCATCAATCACTTCTACATGACACTCCTGCAGTGCCACTATCTAGCCAAACATTCTCGTATATCCTTCTAAAGAAAGCTTTGTCATTAATTCCCATCAACGAGATGTACAGATAAGACAATGCCATATACACGGAGTCTACAAAACATTAAAAACACCTGCTCTTTCCATGACATAGGTCATAGACTGACCAGGTGAAAGCTCTTACTGATGTTACTTGATAAATCCACTTCAATCAATGTAGATTAAGAACAGGAGACAGGTTAAAGAAAGATGTTTAAGCCTTGAGATGATTGAGACATGGATTGTGTATGTGTGCCATTCAGAGGGAGAAGTGGCAAGACAAAATATTTAAGTGCCGAACGGGGTTTGGTAGTATGTGCCAGGTGCACCGGTTTGGGTCAAGAACTGCAACGCTGCTGGGTTCACACACACAACAGTTTCCTGTGTGTATCAAGAATGGTCCACCACCCAAAGGACCGCCAGCCAACTTGACAAAACTGTGAGAAGAATTGGAGTCAACATGGGCCAGCATCCATGTGGAACGCTTTCAACACCTTGCAGTATCCTAGCCCCGACGAATTGAGGCTGTTCTGAGGGCAAAAGGGGGGTGGGGGGGTTGCAACCCAACATTAGGCAGGTGTTCTTAAAATGTTTTGTACACTCAGCGTACATTTCTTCTAAAAACAGTCTTGGTTTAAAGTTTATACTTTCTCATGAACTGGATTCTGTCACTGTTGACGACAGAGAGTAATCATTGGATGGTAATTAATTAGCCTAATTCGCACGAACTATCTGATGAATGTATACTTAATGTAATCAAATCTAGAGTCAGCTTTCTATTTCGCAACAAAGCCTCCTTCACTCACACCGCAAAACTTACCCTGGTAAAACTGACTATCCTACCGATCCTCGACTTCGGTGATGTCATCTACAAAATAGCTTCCAATACTCTACTCAGCAAACTGTGTTACTAAAGCACCTTATACCACCCACCACTGCGACCTGTATGCTCTAGTCGGCTGGCCCTCGCTACATGTTCGTCGCCAGACCCACTGGCTCCAGGTCATCTACACGTCTATGCTAGGTAAAGCTCCGCCTTATCTCAGTTCACTGGTCACAATGGCAACACCCACTCCAGCAGGTGCATCTCACTGATCATCCCTAAAGCCAAAACCTCATTTGGCCACCTTTCCTTCCAGTTCTCTGCTGCCTGCAACTGGAACGAATTGCAAAAAAATAAATAAATACATTTAAAATTTAAAAAAAAAAAATATATATATATATTTTTTTTTTAAATCGCTGAAGTTGGAGACTTATCTCCCTCACCAACTTTAAACATCTGCTATCTGAGCAGCTAACCGATCGCTGCAGCTGTACATAGTCCATCGGTATATAGCCCACCCAATCTACCTACCTCATCCCCATACTGTTTTTATTTTATTTACTTTTCTGCTCACCAGTATCTCTACTTGCACATGTTCATCTGATCATTTATCACTCCAGTGTTAATCTGCTAAATGTTTATTATTCACTCCTATTGCCTATTTATTGCCTACCTCCTCATGCCTTTTGCACAATGTATATAGATTTTTTTTCTACTATGTTATTGACTTGTTTATTGTTTACTCCATGTGTAACTATGTGTTGTTGTCTGTTCACACTGCTATGCTTTATCTTGGCCAGGTTGCAGTTGCAAATGAGAACTTGTTCTCAACTAGCCTACCTGGTTAAATAAAGGTGAAATAAAATAAAAACAAAATAAAACCTCTTGGGTAGGGGGCAGTATTTTCACATCCAGATGAAAAGCGTGCCCAAAGTAAACTGCCTGTTACTCAGGCCCAGAAGCTAGGATATGCATATAATTGGTAGATTTGGATAGAAAACACAAACAAGTTTCTAAAACTGTTCAAATAATGTCTGTGAGTATAACAGAACTGATATGGCAGGCGAAACAGAGGACAAACCATCCCAAAAAAAAGAACATTTCAGCCTACCGCTATTTTCAATGGCTGTCACTTATAATATAAGGCAAAGTTCTCCCAGATTGAAGTTCCTAGGGCTTCCACCAGTTTCAGGCTGGTTTTTGGAAAAATTAGCCATGAATTGTAGTTTTTCTAGGTGGCTCCCATTTCGGCTGTAGTGTTTCCAAGTGCGTGAATGAGAGCGTGTTCTTTTGTATTTTCATCCGGTAAAGACAACGATTCTTCGTCTTAAATTTGTATAGTTTATTTACGTATTAGGGTACCTAAGGTTTGATTATAAATGTTGTTTGACTTGTTTGGAAAAGTTTATTAGTAACGTTTGAGATTCATTTTGATGGAGGGAAACTGGGTGGATTATTGACTGGATATAAAGTACATTATCGAACAAAAGGACCATTTGTGATGTAACTGGGACCTTTTGAAGTTCCAACAGAAGATCAAAGGTAAGGCATTTTTTATATCGTTATTTCTGACTTTTGTGTCGCACCTGCCTAGTTGAAATATGTTTTTCATGGTTTTGTATGCGGGGCGCTGTCCTTAGATAGTCGCATGGTGTGCTTTCGCCGTAAAGCCTTTTTGAAATTTGACACAGCTGCTGGGTTAACAAGAAGTTAAGCTTTATTTTGATGTATTACACTTGTGATTTTATGAAATGTAGTTTGAAGTTCGTGCTCTGCAATTTCACCGAATGTTGGCCAGGTGGGACACTACCGTCCCACCTGCCCATAAGAAGTGAACCAGGTAAGACCCATTGGAGGTTAAAAACCTATTTTGTGAGGGCGACCTGGCAAGAAGGCAAAACAGGGAAATAGCAGTGTATACATAAAATATTACAAGAAAAAAAAATACAAAATACACAAGACAAGTTAGAGACAAGTTAGATACATTTGAAGATTAGAAACTGCAGCGATCACAAAACAGTGTCGTCAATCAGAGTCTTAAAAACAGGCAAGGATACTAACTCCACTATCTTTAATATATTTTGATACTTTAAGGATGCAGTTTAGCTCTGTTGTGTGGAGAGCAATGAGCAGAAGGGTTTCCAACCTGTGTGCTTCCTCTGTTTTGTCCTCTGCCTGAGTCTTTAGCATCAATAGATGGCGCATGATGGCGGTGATGAGGCGGAGCTGGTGGTCACCATCCTATCAAATGAAGGATGTACAACAGCATGATCCTCAGAAGCATTTCACTGGTTAAAACAAAAGGAGGGGAAGGTCTAAGCAAGTAGGGGTAAGTAGGATCAAATTTGCTGTGGGAGAAGTGGGAAGGGGTCATCTCAAAAAGAAGAAAAAGAGCGAAAGAGACTTACTATGGAGATTGAGGTCAGACCTAAAACCTGACTCACAGGCTTTCCATGCCATGCAAATGAGCATGTGGGATAGACTTTTGAGGTGAACACAGGGCTATTCTGATTAACGCTGAAGTGGGAGGGACTCAACAAGATGTCAGCTACAATGGTGAGAGGCAAGCATGGAGAAAATGTATTTGGACAAATTGAAGCACAATATGAGCTAGCAGTTAAAGCAGACAGCTCTCCTAACCAGCCTGAATTAGAAAACTATTCTCAAATAAATAACTATCAAAGACACGATTGGTATGTCATATCAGAGACATTCATTACCAGATCCAACAGATTCATATCCTGATTTAGCAGGGGGACGTGTCCCTCTGCTTCATTCTGTGATGCTATAGGTTGAGCGAATGCTGAAGGGGCTGAGTGACATAAGAATTTCACTAGCCCCCCATGGCTAATCGAGAAAGTTGTGAAGGTGCCAAAGTGGCTTAAGAGAGGTCAGATAGCTGATAAAGCTGTCCGTTCCCATGAGCTAGCATCAACAGTCACTCAACAAAGCCAAGTCTTGTTGATAAACTATTGATACCTTGCATGCTTTGGTTGATAAAGCATGCAAAGTTTGGTGGCTTCAATGCTGAATTCTAAATATTCACAGGGGAGATGTAAAGGAGATGTGTCCATCCACAGCGATGCAATGCATTTATGTTCATGCAGTATCTCTAAACACATGCACTGTGCTCATGGCTGCAGTGTCTTGCCTTCTGTGAGCTCTGAATACACACACACACACACACAGTTTATTAGGTACACCCATCTAGTACCGGCTCGGACCCCCCTTTGCCTACAGACCAGCCTGAATTCTTTGGGCATGGATTGTACAAGGTGTCAGAAACATTTGTTGCTCAATTGGTATCAAGGGACCTAAAGTGTGCGTGGAAAACATTCCAACACCAGAACACCACTGCCACCTCCACAGCCTGTACCAAATCCTGACTCTGCCATCAGCATGACGCAACAGGAACCGGTATTCGGCAGACCAGGCAATGTTTTTCCACTCAATTGTCCAGTGTTGGTGATCGTGTGCCCACTGGAGCCACTTCTTCTTGTTTTTAGCTAATTGGAGTAGAACACGGTTTGGTCATCTGCTGCAATAGCCCATCTGTGACAAGAATCGACAAGTTGTGCGTTCCAAGATGCCGTTCTGCACACCACTGTACTGCACCGTTATTTGTCTGTTTGTGGTTTGTTAGCTTGCACGATTCTTCCCATTCTCCTTCAACCTCTCATCAACGAGCTGTTTTCACCCACAGGACTGCTGCTGACTGGATTCTCTGTAAACCCTAGACACTGTCATGTGTGAAAATCCCAGAGGGCGTCCTTTTCTGAGACACTGGATCCACCGCACCTGGACCGACGATCAGACCACACTCAAAGTCACTTACGTCACTTGTTTGGCCCATTCTAATGTTTAATCGAACAGTAACTGAATGCCTCGATGTCTGCCTGCTTTACATAGCAAGCCATGTGATCCATTTTCGTGGACCTAATAAACTGTCCGGTGAGTGTACATTACAAACACCGAGTACATATCCTCTTTAAAAACAATGTTTAACAGAATGAGTGTAACCGTGTAAACTCACCTCGTCGCTAGTGTCAGACAGCGTGAGGTTGAACAGGGCTTTCAGGGCCTCCATGGCCCTCTCATTGTCTTCAGCAGGGATGGGCAGGGCCTGGGGGTCTAGAGGGGCCACCTCGTAGGGGCCCACCCAGCGTACATCCAGGGTACACTCCAGCACCTCTTTGAGGAGCCCCAGGGCACACAGCTCCCTCCGGAGTGCCCCCCGGACGTCTGGTCGCAGCGCCGAGAGCAGGAAGAGCAGGCGCAGAGAGAACAGGCCCACCTCGTGGCGCCCAGTGCGGGCGGCGTGCAGGCGGGCACACAGACCCCGTGCAAGCTGCACGTCGGCACCCACCTGCTGCGCTGCTGTGCTGTTGAACACCACGTTACACAGGCACTTGAGGGCCTCCACCACTACCCTCTCTTTCTCCTCTATCTGGACCTCCCTCTGCAGGCTGTCACCCCCTTCCGCTCCCCCCCGCAACCGGGCCAGCCCGGCCAGGACCAACATGCCCTCCCGGGTTCCCACAGGGCCCAGGACCCGCTTGTCTCGGGACAGAATGCGGAGGGTCTCCAGGCAGGTACTCTGACAGCGGGGCCCAACCTGCCTCCCCAGCACAGTCAGTAGGCCCTGACACAGCCTCTGTACAGGGAGAGAGAAACTGTTGGTTCACCATCAAACACACAAAGGAGCAGAAGCATCAGGCTATAAGTGAAAGTAAAGCATCAGACAACGCAAAGAGCGTTTACTTACACTTCGTAGATCCTCCCCTTTTGGGTCAAAGGTGAATGTGAGATTATTCTGAAAATACAAAACAATGCCCAATGAGACAAAAGTCAAATGCATATTCCTTTGCTAAATGTGTTTTATCACCTTCATCTATGCAACAGTGCATGAAGAAAGTAGCATATTCTCAGTAATGTTATCTGGAATAAATTTGCTTCTAAAATACAGTAACAGATAAGCAGAAGAGGCTGCTGGTTGTTGATAACTAGAGATGTGCAAACTGATCAGAACTAGGAGTGCATTACCTATAAGATCGTAATGCAAATTATAGCCTATCAGACACTCTCGGTCAGAGGATGGGCTGTTTGTAATGGCTGGAATATAATAAATTGGAACAGAGTCTAAAGTAGTTTCCATTTGTTTGATACTGGTCCATTTATTCCATTCCAGCCATTACAATGAGCCCATCCTCCTATAGCTCCTTCCATCAGCAACCTCTGTTCTGGGTATAAGTGACAGCCACCAACCGCGTTGGCTACCAAGCTCAAGTCACCGCAGGAAGAGCTGCAATAGCTGTTACTAAATGGGAGCTAGATACACAAAATATAATTAAACTGTAACGTTAACTAGCTACCAAATAACGTTAAGCATGCTGTCATTGCATGCACACATGGTTAATAAGAGATACCCTGCCATTTTTGGACAACATCACCCAACCAACTAGCAGCAACCAAGCCATGATGAAAATATGCTAATCACTTCCTGCAACACAACAATGGGCATTAAAACTCGTTGATTCCATGCAAAGAGGGGAGTTCTAGCTAGACATGTCGTTTTAGTACTCATTTTCGCAGCTATGATTATGTAAATGTTTTTAGATGGCTAGCTAGCAAGCTAAATTAGCTAGCTAATGACTTTGTTTGGGTAGACGTCAAAGCAAGGAGAATCCCACCCACCTCTCCGTTGTACTGGTACAAAAGCCTTTCAATGTCCTCTTCATTGTCAGTTTGAAGCTGCAACAGGATAATGTTTAAATCCATTATTCAAATATTTCGATGACAATTCAATAATTGTAATGTTAGTGTAAGTCTCTGAACAAATGACACCCTATTTCTCTCTATTCATCTGACACAGCTGGCTCCGGTTAGGCTAGCTCATAGAGAAATATAGAGGACTCATGTTTATATCTGTGCCACAATAGCGTATGTGACAGCATGGGTAGGACTTTGACAAGTATGGTTAAATGCATACTTGGACTGTGTCTGAAAGTGGGCGTTACAAAAGAAGTGGGTGGATCAACAAGGGTGGGTGTAATGTAACATCAGCGCTCAGTTATTGGTTAGACCGGCCATAGCCAAGGGCACTGCCGGTCAGCTGAATGTTTACATAACAGGTTAAGAGAACTAATGCAGCAGTTTAGCTAAATTAAAGTGGAAGGTTAGGAGAATGAGGATACGTTTAGGAAATCAAATCAAATTTTATTTGGGGTAGGGGTAGGCAGTCATTGTAAATAAGAATTTGTTTTTAACTGACAAGCCTAGTTAAATTAAATAAAGGTTAAATATAAATAAATAAATACAACCTTACCGTAAAATGCTTACTAATAACAAAAGGGTTAGACTGCTAACATTCTACAATTGTCAACAATCAACTCGTCCTTGCAGCCCAATCAGCCAGGTAAAACATTCCTGAGAGGAAACAAATCTGCCCAATTAGTGGATTTGGTAGATCCACCATCTTCTTTTGCCACTCCCACTTTCAGACACACTCCATGTATGCAATTACCCATGACTCACCATTGAGTCTACAACCCATAGGAATCCTCACACTGTTGACTACTTTAAAATAGCGGAAGCATGGTGGACGCCCACAATGTTTGGCCACTAGAGGCCTCTATCATTCTCTATGGGCTAGCTACACCCCTCTTTCGTGTTTCAAATTTCACCTGTAAACGTCATATTCTCATCGAACGAGTGCACGCGGTGTTCAAGACGTGCAATGATGTACATTAAAAGTGCGTCAATATTATTATATTTTTATTTTTATGGGGTTTTGTCTTGTCTTCTTTGCCCTTCTAACCATACTGCCCACAGACTTTGATATGAAAAGGTCTATGCACGCGCTTGTCATCATTATGTAAAATAGGCAGCGCTTGTCTCATGTATATCTATGAATTATTTCTGCATTTCCTGTCTCCTGTTATCTGTATCTATGTTCACTGTAGGCCTAATCAGATCAGCGCATGTTCAATTGTCTTTGTCTATCTACACTCGAAGCATTTTCAATGCTGGTCAGTAGATCACAGAATCAAGGGCATAACATGGTCATAAAAATGGCATCACACATCATTCATACCCTAATGCAGTGGTATTCAAAGTCGGGGTCGAGACCCGGAGAATTGCAATGGAGTTGCCAAAATATAAAAATAAATAAATAAATTGTTGCGTTGTTCAGGATAGGCAGGCAAGTATGATCATTCTTTTGACAAACATCAAGAATATTTCAAGGACAGCTTTTTTCCATCTTCGTAACTTTGCAAAAAATCTGAATCTTTTTGTCCTAAAATGATGCAGAAATGCATAATGATGCTTTTGTCACTTCTAGATTAGATTACTGCAATACTCTACTCTTCGACTACCCTGATAAAGCACTAAATCAACTTTTATTAGTTCTAAACACGGCTGCTAGAATCCTGACTAGAACCCCCCAAAAATGGATCATATTACTCCAGTGCTAGCCTCTCTACATTGGCTTCCTGTTAAGGGTAGGGCTGATATTAAGGTTTTACTGCTAACCTACAAAGCATTACATGGGTTTGCTCCTACCTATCTCTCCGATTTGGTCCTGGCGGACATACCTATACATACACTACAGTCACAAAACGCAGGCCTCCTTTTTGTCACTAGATTTTCTAAGCAAACAGCTGGAGGCAGGGCTTTCTCCTATAGAGCTCCGTTTTTATGGAATGATCAATGAAGACTCATCTCTTTAGTAGGTCCTATGATTGAGTGTAGTCTGGCACTGTAGCGACAAACTGCTCTTGCTTTTTCTGCCTGGCCGGCTCCCATCTTTCTACTGTGATTCTCTCCCTTTGACCTTATTACGGGGGTTGAGTCATTGGTTTATTAGTGCTCTTCCATGCTGTCCCTAGGAGGGGTGCATCACTTGAGTGGGTTGAGTTACAGACATGATCTTCCTGTCCAGTTTTGCGCCCCCTCAAGCTTGTGCAGTGGAGGAGATCTTTGTGGGCTATACTCAACCTTGTCTCAGGGTAGTAAGTTGGTGGTCTGTTGATATCCCTCTAGTGGTGTTGGGTCTGTGCTTAGGCAAAGTGGGTGGAGTTATATCCTGCCTGGTTGGTCCTGTCCGGGGGGATCGTCGGACAGGGATACAGTGTCCCCCGACCCACCTCTGTCTCAGTCTCCACTATCTATGCTGCAAGAGTCTACGTGCTGGGGGTCTAGAGCCAGTCTGTTACATCTGGTGTAATTCTCCTGTCTTATCTATTGTCCTGTGTGAATTTAAGTATGCTCCCTCTAATTCTCTCTCTCCCGGAGAACCTGAGCCCTAGGATCATGCCTTAGGACTACCTGGCCTGATGACTCCTGGCTGTCCCCAGTCCACTTATTCGTGCTGCTGCTCCAATTTCAATTGTTCTGCCTGCCTTCTACAACCATGCTGGTCATTCTAGCTCTAAATGGCCATGTACTCTTATAATCTCCACCTGGCACCGCCAGAAGTTCCTGAATTTCGAAGGAGTTTTTCCTAGCCACCGTTCTCCTACACCTGCATTGCTTGCTGTTTGGGGTTTTAAGCTGGGTTTCTGTATAGCACTTTGTGACATCTGCTGATGTAAAAAGGGCTTTATAAAATACATTTGATTGATAACTGTTTGTGCTAGGACTATGTAAAGCCAGTACATCATCTGTCATTAATTACAGCTTCATATTCGTTTTTATGATGGAGGCAGTGGTGTGTTTTTTTCTACTTGCACGCACGCACATCACAAACACACACACACACACAGAAATCAGTACCATGGACAGCCACATTATATTTAGCTTATGTTGATTGGACTAAATCATTTTTGGTATCTTTTAGTTGTCACTGTATTAAACTATAGCTGATTAGATTATGTTGAAGTTGAAATGGTGCTGGAATACTGGAGGCAGCTCCTGTTTTCTTTCAACTTCCGGTAACTCTCCGTGGTTCTAAATCAATCGTTTTGTAGTAGTCTGAAAATGTTGGAGATATTGCCTTGCTTGACCATGCAATATGTTTTGTGAACTTAAACGGGCAGATATTGATTTCTGGTTTTGTAATGAAACAAATTTGTGGTTGAATTTATTCTGTTTTCTTATTGTCTCGGCATATGAACTAACCGGTTATAGAGCAAATAGCACAATTATCACAACATATAGGTTGTAATGGTTTTTTTTGGGGGGGGGGGCTTGGCTTCCCCAGTGATTTTACCCACGCACCGCTACTGGATGGAGGGTGTCTTTATCCTTCCCTTATGCCCTACCGGCAAGCTAGTCAGTCATGAATCCCCATTCTGGAACTGGAAATAGAAATTCTCATAGCTCTTGAATTTGAAATTACAATTTTCTAAATTAACTCATCCCCTACAAGGGGCAAAGGATTTTAGATGTGGTAAGCAAGTGCCAAGGGGGTATGATATTATAGTTCTGGTTCTCATCTGCATTCTGACACCTCCCCAATGGCCCAGACTGCTCTAAGCTGGTGTCAAGTGTTTGTGATAAGGCCTATAGTCTTTCAGGACTGTATGCTTTTCCCATGTTCATTGCATTTGTAACCTTTGTACCGAATGGGCCTCCAGCATGCAGAACCTTGGTTGTGAACTTTTATGGTGTCCAGGAAAATGGGCTCACAGCACAGGCGATCTGCATTCAAAAAAATGTAAGAAAATTTGAAGGTCAAAGGTTACGGGACCGACGTGTGATGACCACACCCCAGCAGAAGCTGCTCTTTATAGAAATGTAATTCTTTCCGCAGTGTGGGTCTCGTTTCTCGCCCAGCCCCCTCTGGGTTCCCAGTCTTCCCAATGCTGGCAAATGATTGGAGTAAAAAATCAGCTCAGAGGATTTGAAAAGATTTGGTCCCCTTTGTCAACATCAAACTCAAATTGGGTTTTAAGGCAGGGGTTGTTGTGCAATGATATACAACGCCAGATATACAACACCAAATATTCAATATTCAAGCTACGATGTGGTGATCTTTCACGCAAGCCAAACTGCAAGTCAGTTAAGGTGTGTGGTGTGTCATTGCATTTTAATACTGAACACTCCCCTGAAAATGTATTGATCAATATTTCCAAAGAATGATTAGCGTATCATCAATATCAATAAATAATAGTGACAGTTTATCAGTCAGACAAGTTACATTGGAGAATTTCAGTGGAAAGAAACTAGCCTGGCCAAAACTATGATGTTGAACAAGGTTTGTAGGCTATACACAAACAGACTGCAGAACAGTGAAATGTTCATTACCATGTGTGTATGTGTTTGAGAGAAGAGAAGAAAGAAATGAGAACATTTGCATTGGGGTTTTAGAAATTATTTATGTGGCAACAAATAATTCCACATACATATCAGTTTAAACTGTAACAGTTGCCACCACTGAAGTTGTCGAGTGCTTGTATTTACAGAAGAAAGTGACTATAGTTCATGTGTGTTACACTTTGATATTTGTTCCTTTTTATTCCTACCCATAGGGTAATAGGTCCACAGTAGCTTTGCGTGCATTATAAAACACACACAACTAGGTTAATGTTTCCTTAACTATATCCATAAAAAAACGAAAACGAAATACCAACTGTAACACAGAAAACAAAAAAGAACACAATGTTACAAAGTTACAGAGAATATATCTATAGTGTCTTCCTCATCCCACAAATACAGCAACAGAGGTTGTGACACAGCACACAAATAATCTGGCTGAGGCACAGCACTCGATCATTAAAAAAAACTATTCATGTGAAACTGACAAGCTAATAAAGGCTCTCCACATGTTTAGCTTTGTCTCAGCCATAAACTTCTCTCATAGTTTTCTGGCTGTATGCCAATTGACATGACAGGGCTCCAGTGGTGAAACATTAAGGCAATCCATGCTGGGTTGTATTCATTAGGCACCAAACGGAAGAAAACAGACAAACAGGGAGCGACAACCTTAATTTATCACATAAGAAACATTCATGTTCATTTTCCGTTCCAAAATGTATTGCTACGGTGTGCCCTAATGAATATGACCCTGGTTTTGCAGCAGGCTAGCATGTCTTCTGGACAATGTCGCAGAGGCCTACTCTGAGTAAGTGTTGACCAAGAGAAAATGGTGTGCATCGTTAAAATACTGTACTGACGACAGCCACAGTATACAACATAAACAGAGTTCCGTACATTAGTGTCCCAGTACAGGGAGGGAGGGGTGATGATCAGTGTTTGTTGACTTGGCAGGTTGCCGGGCAGGGATGGGTGTTCATTAACTGAAAAGGCACAGCTGGGCAGTCTCACACTGCACACTTCCACATGTGAGATTCTTCCGACTGCCTCTGTTTCTATAATCCCAAAGGGTTTGCACAGCGATTTTCTGCAAACAACAAACCACCACCATTGAGGCGATTATTGCCCTCAACAGACTAGGCCTAAGCTACAATATTCTGATTGTGTAATGTGAGAAGAAGTCCTGAATCTTGTTTGTCTGTGCTGTGGCCTGTGGGTCAAGTTAACAAGGTTACCCAGTTTTGATACTCTCCAGCCTCTCTCCCCTACCATTACACTGATACTCCTGATTAGGTGCCTCTGGGTCGTGTTGGGGAAAGGCAGTGGGACGTTTGCATCCATAGGCTTGGCAGGCTGCTTGGGCATGACTGTGCCCAGGACAGCTCCGCTCTCTGAGGGATGAGTAGGAAGCCTACTTGGCCCAGCCTGTGGTGGCCTCTCCATTTATGTAAGCGAAGCCGGGAAAGTGTTGTGAGTGTTCGTATTCAGAGTTCCTGCGAGGGGCCAGGGGGGAGTACATGTCTCCAGAGGCGGCGTAGCGGGAGGAGTGCATAGGGGGACTGGTGTAACAGCTGTTGGCTGGGGAGACATCCGCCCACCGTGGGGCCACGGGTGTAGGGTGCAGCCGAGGAGCACCTCCCATCAAGCATGGCTCCATCCGAGACATCTGGCTATTGAGCGGGTACTGCCGAACAGAAGAGAATATAGGGTTTTAGGGTGATGGTATTATATGTAACATGCATGTATCATATCTAGGGCTGGGCTTTTCCCTGAATGCATGACCTGACAGGAGAAACACCAGCCCCTAGTTAGGCTATAGCTGAACTCCAGAGATTTCCCTGGTCACGTAAAATTACCAGGCAAAAACTCCTGGCCCTTATGTAATAATTAATGTGAAACATAATAACACATCCTTACTTTCTCTGTAACATTATGATGTTTATAATTCACAATGAATCAAATAAAATGCACATTTATTTGTCACATGCGCCGAATACAACAGGCTTGCTTACAAGCCCTTAGCCAACAATACAGTTTTTTTTAAATACCTAAAAAAGTAAGAGATAAAAATAACAAATAATTAAAGAAAAGCAGTAAAATAACAATAGCAGGGCTATATACAGGGGGTACCAGAGTCAATGTGCGGGGGCACCAGTGTAATTGAGGTAATATGTACATGAAGGTAGAGTTATTAAAGTGATTATGCATAGAAAATAACAGAGAGTAGCAGCAGCGTAGAAGGGGGGGCAATGCAAATAGTCTGGGTAGCCATTTGATTAGATGTCCAGGAGTCTTATGGCTTGGAGGTAGAAGCTGTTTAGAAGCGTCTTGGACCTAGACTTGGTGCTCCGGTACTGCTTGCCGTGCGGTAGCAGAGAGAACAGTCTATGACTAGGGTGGCTGGAGTCTTTGACAATTTTTAGGGCCTTCCTCTGACACCGGCTGGTATAAAGTTCCTGGATGGCAGGAAGCTTGGCCCCGGTGATGTGCTGGGCCGTACACACTACCCTCTGTAGTGCCTTGCCGAGCAGTTGCCATATCAGGCAGTGATGCAACCTGTCTGGATGCTCTCGATGGTGCAGCTGTAAAACCTTTTGAGGATCTGAGGACCCATGCCAAATCTTTTCAGTCTCCTGAAGGGAATAGGTTTTTATTGTGCCCGCTTCACGACTGTCATGGTGTGCTTGGACCATATTAGTTTGTTGGTGATGTGGACACCAAGGAACTTGAAGCTCTCAATCTGCTCCACTGCTGCCCCGTCGATGAGAATGGGGGCGTGCTTGGTCCTCCTTTTCCTGTAGTCCACAATGTCTGTTGTAAATGGTAGACATAAATAAGACACTTCCTGGAACTGTTGGACTAGGATAAGCGGTCAGCCGGTAGTATTTTCATTGCCCAGGGTGACCAACGACTAACAGTGAGGACAGAATCAGCTCCTCTTACAAAATATTTGGTACTGGTCGGGAAATCCAACAAAGTGTCATCTCCTTTCCTTCCTCTTGAGAGACCCTCTTAGACCCTCTTAGACAAAGCACACACATTGTGCCCGATTTAAGTTCAGAGCAGGGTGGAAAAAAGTGGAAGTAAAAGTATTTCCTCTTTATTCCACTAAATATAAACACACAGGCAACAGTCAGTTCTATTATGAAGGATGGTGGCATGGAAAGAGGCCGTCATCACAGGTCAGGGAGAAGGATGGGTGGTTCAGCGACCTCTTGTTCACGCGCAGAAAAGAGACCATTGAAAAACAATATTTTAATAAACGCCCCCCCTGCCCTGGTCTATGAGTTCTATGGCCACTGGCTCAGAGAGATGAAGAGACTATTGAGTGGTGGGAAGGGGATGCACAGTGGAGCACAGAGCTGGGCCCCTTTGGGCTGGGTCCTGGGCCCCCGGCCAGATCACCTCCCACTGTCTGCTGCTTCCGCTGGTGTGGAGAGGAGAGGAGGATTCCGACTGCTGAGGCCCAGCGAATCTCCTCCCACTACAAAGACAGGGAGGCTGGAGGGCCCTTTAAAGGAAATTACCATCAGAAGGGTCAACTCACACCATTCACTGCTGTGGCTAACAGTGTATGAGCTCCACCACCATCACCACCACCACCCTGCTGCTGCACCTCCCAACCTCTAGCCTGCTCTTACTCTTCTTTTTTCTTCTGTTGACCTTCTTGCTCAGTCTCTCTCTCTCTCTCTCTCTCTCTCTCATTCTCTTTCTCTCACCCGCACCAGGGTAAATGTTCTCCTGGCTCTAACTAACCACTCTTGGTGCCACACCAGTTCTAACTCTCTCTTTCCCTCTCTCCCTCTGTCTATCCCCAGAGCATGCCACACTGTTGGCACCAACGCTATAAAATGCGTTTTGCATACTAACAAGCCCCGTTCTCCTTTTCACTTCCTGTTCATATTAACATTCCTCTCTGATTTACTGCCTGTGAAAAATTCAACCTTACAAAAGCTAGGATGGAATTTATGTCCCGCCTACAGCCCACCGGGAATAAACTATCACTCTTCGGGATTATATAGGGAGGTGGATAGATATAAGTGGATAGATATGAGAGGGAGGTCATTATAATGGCATGTTGAAGAAAAAGAAACAAGAATCAACATTAAAAATGTTCATAGCTTAGCATGACTTCTGATTCATTCTGCTTGATTCAATGCCTAAAATTTCAGTGGTTCTTGCGCCTATGTAATGATGTACTATGGTGATTAGGTGATTTCCAGGCTTTTCTATAATACAAATAACCCAGCAGACAGCCTCATTTTGAACAGTCTCTTTGTAATGGATTTGATACAGTGTTGCACTGCCTTTCTTCCTACTCTGCTCTGACGTCAATTAAATACCTTGTAGTCCACTCCAGGACCCAAGCCAAGAACAACTATTGCCACCAACAAAGTCTAGCAGGTGTGGTGAACAGTGTAAAAAAGCGGGAATTGTAGACTCTGGCTAAATGTCACCATCATCAAACAGGCCATAAAGATATACAGTATGTTGGAAGTTTGACAAAGGGTCTTAATGTGTTGAGTAAATATAAAGCCAATCTCGGCACCCAAAACCAAATCTCGTGTGTGCTCTGAGAGACTTATATAAGGCTATGTGCGTAGTGTAATGGACGTGCATAGTATAATGGACGTGTGTAGTATAATGGGTGTGAGTAGTATCATGGACGTGTGTAGTATAATGGACATGTGTAGTATAATTGATGGGCATAGTATAATGGACGTGCGTAGTATAATGGACATGTGTAGTATAATGGATGTGCGTAGTATAATGGACATGTGTAGTATAATGGACGTGCGTAGTATAATGGACATGTGTAGTATAATGGACGTGCGTAGTATGATGGACGTGCGTAGTATAATGGACATGTGTAGTATAATGGACGTGCGTAGTATAATGGACATGTGTAGTATAATGGATGTGCGTAGTATAATGGACGTGCGTAGTATAATGGACATGTGTAGTATAATGGACCTGTGTAGTATAATGGACGTGCGTAGTATAATGGACGTGCGTAGTATAATGGACATGTGTAGTATAATGGACGTGCGTAGTATAATGTCACTGAAATATCTCCACTGTAATTCCATCCAGTACACCGTTAGTAAATCCTCAGGTGAATGTACAGTAGGTGCTATGGCCTGATTTGTGATTGGGAGTCCAAGTTGGGACTGACCTGTGCAGAGGTGCGGTGGTAGGCGGGATAGGGGAGGGGGGCAGGGATGCCTGGTTCGTGGGCCAGACTTGGGTACTGGCTCTGGATGGAGTGGGGGTGCTGGTTAGAATAGCTCCCGTAGTTATAGCTCCCAGTAAACCTGGAGAGAGTACACAAAAACAGGTCAACATCATGTGTTCAGTGTGGCTCAGTTGGTAGTGCATGATGCTTGCAATGCCAGAGTTGTGAGTTTAAATCCTACGGGGGACCAGTATAAAAATGCATGGACTCACTACTGTAAGTCACTCTGGATAAGAGCGTCTACTAAATGACAACAATTTTAATGTAGTACTTTAAATGTCTTCTGTCTATTTTTGAGTAAGAAATCAGATATAGTGCCTTCAGAAAGTATTCATACCACTTGACTTATTCCACAGTGTTACAGCCTAAATTCAAAATTGATTAAACATATTATTTTCTCTACAATCTACACAAAATACCCCATAATGACAAAGTATTTTAAAAAACATGTTTGTAGAAATGTTACAAAAAAATACAAAAAAATGTAATTAACATAAATATTCACACCCCTGAGTCAATATATGTTAGAATCACCTTTGGCAGCAAATACAGCTGTGAGCCTTTCTGGGTAAATCTCTAAGAGCTTTACACACCTAGATTGTAACATATTAACATATTATTATAATTGTTTTAATCTTCAGACTCTGTCAATATGGTTGTTGCCATAGATTTTCAAACCAATTTAAGTCACTCAGGAACATTCAATGTCGTCTTGGTAAGCAACTTCAGTGTACGTATATTATTCATAGCCATCTATTTACCACCACAAACCGATGCTGGCACTAAGACCGTACTCAACGAGCTGTATAATGCCATTTTTTATTTTTTTATTTAGGCAAGTCAGTTAAGAACAAATTCTTATTTATAATGACAGCCTAGGAATAGTGGGTTAATTGCCTTGTTCAGGGGCAGAACGACAGATTTCTACCTTGTCAGTTCAGCCAACAAGAAAATGCTAATCCAAAAGTGGCGCTCCTAGTGGACGGGGACTTTAATGCAGGCAAACTTAAATCTGTTTTACCTAATTTCTACCAGCATGTCACATGTGCAACCAGAGGGAAAAAAGCTCTACTACACACACAGAGACGCATACAAAGCTCCCCCTCGCCCTCCATTTGGCAAATCTGACCATAATTCCATCCTACTGATTCCTGTTTACAAGCAAAAACTAAAGCAGTAAGTACCAGTGACTTGCTCAATACGGAAGTGGTCAGATGACGTGGATGCTACGCTACAGGACTGCTTTGCTAGCACAGACTGGAATATGTTCCGGGATTCATCCAATGGCATTGAGGAATATACCACATCAGTCATCGGCTTCATCAATAAGTGCATCAACGACGTCGTCCCCACACTGACCGTACGTACATATCCCAACCAGAAGCAATGGATTACAGGAAAATTCAGCATCGAGCTAAAGGCTAGAGCTACCGCTTTCAAGGAGCGGAACACTAATCTGGACGTTTATAAGAAATCCCGCTACGCCCTCAAACAACCATAAAACAGGCAAAGTGTCAATACAGGATTAACTTGAATCCTACTACACCAGCAATGACACTCGTCGGATGTGGCAGGGCTCGAAAACGGACTACAAAGGGAAATCCAGCTGCGAGCTGCCAAGTGACGCGAGCCTACCTGACGAGCTAAACACTTTCTATGCTTGCTTAGAGGCAAGCAACACTGGAGCATGCAGGAGAGCACCAGCTGATCCAGATGGCTGTGTGATAACGCTCTCGGTAGTAGATGTGTGCAAAACCTTCACACAGGTCAACATTCACAAAGCCACGGGGCCAGAAGGATTACCTAGACGTGTACTCAAAGCATTCGTGGACCAACTGGCAAGTGTCTTCACAGACACTTTCAACCTCTCCCTGACCGAGTCTGTAATACCTACATGTTTCAAGCAGACCACCATAGTCCCTATGACCAAGGAAGGTAACCTGCCTAAATTATTACTGCCTCATAGAACTCACGTCAGTAGCCATGAAGTGCTTTGAAAGGCTGGTCATGGCTCACATCAACAGCATCATCCCGGATACACTAGACCCACTCCAATAAGTAATCCGCCCCAACAGACCCACAAATGACGCAATCTCAATCACACTCCACACTGCCGTTTCCCACCTGGACAAAAGGAACACCTATGTGAGAATGCTGTTCATTGACTACAGCTCAGCGCTCAACACCATAGAGCCAACAAATTTCATCACTAAGCTAAGGACCCTGGGATGAAACACCTCCCTCTGCAACTGGATCCTGGCGGGCAGCCCCCAGGTGGTAAGAGTAGGCAACAAAACGTCTGCCACGCTATTCCTCAAAACTGGGGCCCCACAGGGGTGCGTGCTTAGTCCCCTCCTATTCTCCCTGTTCACCCACGACTCCAGCGCCATCATTAAGTTTGCTGACGACACAACAGCGGTAGGCCTGATTACCGACAACGATGAGATAGCCTATAGGGAGGAGGTCAGAGACCTGCAGTGTGGTGCTTACGGCACAGTACATCACTGGGGCCAAGCTTCCTGCCATCCAGGACCTACAGTTGAAGTTGGAAGTTTACATACACATAGGTTGGAGTCATTAAAACTAGTTTTTCAACCACTTCACAAATTTCTTGTTAACAAACTATAGTTTTGGCAAGTCGGTTAGGACATCTACCTTGTGCATGACATAAGTAATTTTTCCAACAATTGTTTACAGACAGATTATTTCACTTATAATTCACTGTATCATAATTCCAGTAGGTCAGAAGTTTACATACACTAAGTTGTCTGTGCCTTTAAATAGCTTGGAAAATTCCAGAAAATTATGTCATGGCTTGAGAAGCTTCTGATAGGCTAATTGACATCATTTGAGTCAATTGGAGATGTACCTGTGGATGCATTTCAAGACCTACCTTCAAACTCAGTGCCTCTTTGCTTGACATCATGGGAAAATCAAAAGAAATCAGCCAAGACCTCAGAAAACAAATTGTAAACCTCCACAAGTCTGGTTCATCCTTGGGAGCACTTTCCAAATGCCTGCCATGGGAGCAGGTAGAAGCAGCGAGGAAGGTGGAGGCAGCAAGAAAGAGGGCCCAGGGCACACAGGGAATGTGGCAGAGTCAGGATTCAGACCTGAGCCAACTCCCCGTGCTTACCGTGGCGAGCATCATACTGGTCAGTTACCGTGTTATGCGGTGGAGCGAATTCACAGCCCGGTGCGCTACATCCCAGCTCCCCGCATCTGCCGGGCTAGGTGAGCATCCAGCCAGGACGGATGGTGCCGGCTCAGCGCGCCTGGTCTCCAGTGCGTCTCTTCGGCCCAGGATATCCTGCGTCGGCTCTGCGCACTGTGTCTCCGGTACGTCTGCACAGCCCAGTGCGTCCTGTGCCAGCGCCCCACATTTGCAGGACAGAGATAACCACCCAGCAAGGACGGGTTGTGCAATCTCTAAGCTCGAGACCTCCAGTGAGCCTCCACAGCCCAGTGTATCTGGTGCCTCCACAGCCCAGTGTATCTGGTGCCTCCTGTATGTCTCTCCAGCCTGTAGAGTCCTGTGCCTGCTCCCAGAGCCAGGCCTCCTGTGTGTCTTTCCACTCCAGTGATGATCCATGGCACGAAGTCTCCAGTGATGATCCATGGTACGAAGCCTCCGGTGATGATCCATGGCACGAAGCCTCCGGTGAGGAGTCATGGCACGAAGCCTCCCACGATGGCCTCCAGTCAAGAGCCCTCCAGTGACGGCCTCCAGTCCGGAGCCTCCAGCGACGGTCACCAGTCCGGAGTCTCCAGCGACGGCCTCCAGTCCGGAGCCTCCAGCGACGGTCTCCAGTCCGGAGCCTCCAGCGACGGACTGGAGCCTTTTTATGTCTCGATTTGGTTTGGTCAGGGTGTGATTTGGGGTGGGCATTCTATGTTTTTGTATTTCTATGTTTTGGCCGGGTATGGTTCTCAATCAAGGACAGCTGTCTATCGTTGTCTCTGATTGGGAACCATACTTAGGTAGCCCTTGTCCCTCCTTTCAGTGTGGGAAGTTAACTTTATTTGTGGTACATAGCCCTTAAGCTTCATGGTTGTTTTTGTATTGTTTATTGTTTTTGTCGGCGTCATCCTAATAAAAAGGAAAATGTACGCTCACGACGCTGCGCTTTGGTCTACTTCATTCGACGGTCGAGACAAGTACGCAAGTATAAACACCATGGGACCACGCAGCAGTCATACCGCTCAGGAAGGAGACACATTCTGTCTCCTAGAGATTAACGTACTTTGGTGCGAAAAGTGCAAATCAATCCCAGAACAACAGCAAAGGACCTTGTGAAGATGCTGGAGGAAACAGGTACAAACGTATCTATATCCACAGTAAAACAAGTCCTATATCGACATAACCTGAAAGGCCGCTCAGCAAGCAAGAAGACACTGCTCCAAAACCGCCATTAATAAGCCAGACTACGGTTTGCAACTGCACATGGGGACAAAGATTGACTTTTGGACTTTTTGGAGAAATGTCCTCTGGTCTGATGAAACAAAAATAGAACTGCTTGGCCATAATGACCATCGTTATGTTTGGAGGAAAAAGGGGGAGGCTTGGAATCTGAAGAACACCATCCCAACTGTGAAGCACGGGGGTGGCAGCATCCTGCTTTGCTGCAGGAGGGACTGGTGCACTTCACAAAATAGATGGCATCATGAGGAAAGAAAATGATGTGGATATATTGAAGCAACATCTCAAGACATCAGTCGGGAAGTTAAAGCTTGGTGGCAAATGGGTCTTCCAAATGTACAATGACCCCAAGCACACTTCCAAAGTTGTGGCAAAATGGCTTAAGGACAACAAAGTCAAGGTATTGGAGTGGCCATCACAAAGCCCTGACCTCAGTCCTATAGAACATTTGTGGGCAGAACTGAAAAAGCGTGTGCAAGCAAGGAGGCCTACAAACCTGATTCAGTTACTCCAGCTCTGTCTGGAGGAATAGGTCAAAATTCACCCAACTTATTATGGGAAGCTTGTGGAAGGCTACCCAAAACATTTGACACAAGTTAAACAATTTAAAGGCAATGCTACCAAATACTAATTGAGTATGTAAACTTTTGACCCACTGGGAATGTGGTGAAAGAACTAAAAGCTGAAATAAATTGTTCTCTACTATTATTCTGACATTTCACATTCTTAAAATAAAGTGGTGATCCTAACTTACCTAAGACAGGGCATTTTTACTATGATTAAATGTCAGGAATGGTGAAACACTGAGTTTAAATGTATTTGGCTAACGTGTATGTAAACTTCCAACTTCAACTGTATATACTAGTGTCAGAGGAAAGCCCAAAAAATGGTCAAAGACTCCAGTCCCCGAGTCATAGACTGTTCTCTCTGCTACCGCACGGCAAGCGGTACCAGAGCACCAAGTCTAAGACCAAAAGGCTCCTTAACAGCTTCTATACTTTTTATTATTTTTACTTTAGTTTATTTGGTAAATCTAATTCTTGAACTGCATTGTTGGTTAAGGGCTTGTAAGTAAGCACTTCACGGTAAGGTCTACACCTGTTGTATTCGTCGCATGTGACAAATAAAGTTTGATTTGATTTGGAATTAATAACTTCACCATGCTCAAAGGGATATTCAATGTCTGCTTTTTCAAAAATATTTTCCCATATACCTATAGGTGTCCTCCTTTGCGAGGCATTGGAAAACATCTGTGGTCTTTGTGGTTGGATCTATGTTTGAAATTCACTGCTCGACTGAGGGATCTAACAGATAATTGTTTGTGTAGTCATTCAAAAATCATGTTAAACTCACTGAGTGAATCCTGAACTTTAGGCTTGCCATAAATAAGGGATTGAATACTTATTGCCTCATGACATTTCTGCTTTTCATTTTTTATTAATTTGCAAACATTTCTACCAACATAATTCTACTTTGACATTATAGGGTATTGTGTGTAGGCCAGTGAAACAACATCTCACTTTAATCCATTTTAAATTCAGGTTGTAACACAACAAAATTTGGAAAAAGTCAAGGGGTTTGAATACTTTCTGAAGGATCGGAAAATCTCAATGAGAGTTTATAACTCCTCTATGAGAGCTCAGCATTCCCCTGTGAGAGCTCATAATTCCCCTGTGAAAGTTCATAATCCCACTATGAGAGCTCATAACCACCCTATGACAGCTCATAAGTCATCTATGAGAGCTCATAAGTCCACTATGAGAGCTCATAGCCCCATGACAGCTCATAACCCCTCTATGTAAGCTCATAACATCCCTATGAGAGCTCACCCGTGCTCGTCCCTGTGGGCGTAGACTGGTAGTCGATGGGTGGAGGAGGGAGGGGGCACGGGTGCACCGCTGCGCATGCAGGGCTGCTGCTGTCCGCCCTCGGGAGGAGTGCCGCCTGACGTTGTCACTGTGTACGTAAGGGACCAGGTATATGACTGAACAGCGCCTGGCACACACACGTAACACATACACAGACAGAGACAAATGGATTGGCACAGAGGAATTTACCATGCCGTGACCCTTAGAAACCAACCCAATGCATGAGCACAGGCAGGATAGGCCCATTCTAATTAACCATTTAATTCAACTGTCATGTATTAATTCATGTATATTATGTTGGACATGATCATAACATTACCTACAGAACATGACCACTGACGAGTGACATTGCTTCTATTGTAGCTCCAGTATAGTAATAGCTCTATATCCAAGCAACCCTCCCCAGTCCCCCAGTGTTGCTGTCTGTCTCTCTCACCTGTGGTGGCTGTGGCCCCTGTGTACTCTGGGGACTGGGCAGCGGTGGGGGAGCTGGCTGCTGGGACCCCAACTGAGGTGACAGACTTCGGTGGGGAAAATGGCCCTGGGGACGTGGAGGTGGGCGTGGTCTCCGTCAGCATCATCTCTTCCTCTTGTTCAGCTATTAAAGGAGTCAGTGGTCAATAAGCTATTAAAGAGACAGCAGGTTCTTATGTCCTCAAGAGTCAGTGTACTAAACAGCATTCAATATTATTATTGTCAATAGAGAGGGTGCAACGCTGTCATCAAGGCAAAGGATGGCTACTTTGAAGAATCTGAAATAGAAAATATATTTTGATTTGTTTAACACTTTTTTGGTTACTACATGATTCCATATGTGTTATTTCATAGTTTTGATGTCTTCGCTATTATTCTACAATGTAGAAAATATAAAAATAAAGAAAAACTCTTTCACTGGTACTGTACATTTTCTTGTTGATAAAATGCATCTGCGGTTGCTGCAGCAACAATACTGATGGTAGCAGGAAAGGTAATTCCAAAGTCCTATAAAGTAGTAGTAATAGAGGTAGTAGCAGTAGTTAGGGTTGCACATTTTGGGGAATATTCAGAGGTGGAAAACTTCCGTGGGAATTATTAATATATGGGAATTAACGGGAATATATGCAAATTCATATTAATACTTTTTAAATGTAGATGTTTTTGGCATTGGATATATTTGCCATACCATATAGAGACAGGAACACAAACATTTTACCTTATCATAAGTAGACATAATTGCAAATGATTAAATCCTTCCAATAGAAAAAAAATGTAGTTATGAATTGAACTTTAATTAAATGAGTTGACTCTTCACGTAGGATGATTACACTGAACAACAAAAGAAAGGGAATATTGAATGATCTCCATTGATCCATCGCATCTCCCAAAAACATTTTCAACATACATCTGTAAAATGATAGTCTAGAAACTAAAGCTTTGGTTGTCTTCCTCTCAGGCTTCGTTGTCTTCTCCCTGGACCTCCTCAATGTCCACCTCTTGAACATCAGACTCTGAGGTTTCATCTTCCCTGTCACTTTCAAACCTTGTTGAGGATGGCTGATTGTCCGGCTCAAAAAGACTCAAATTTGCCCGGATGGCCACCAATCTTTCAACTGTTGTTTTGGTCAGCTTGTTGCGTGCTTTGGTGTGTGTGTTCCCAAACAAGGACCAGTTGTGCTCTGATGCGGCTGATGTTGGTGGGATTTGGATGATGATGAAGGCAACAGGGGAAAGCGCCTCAGATCCACTAAGTCCCTTCCACCAGGTGGCTGATGAGATACAGTGGGGCAAAAAAGTATTTAGTCAGCCACCAATTGTGCAAGTTCTCCCACTTCAAAAGATGAGAGAGGCCTGTAATTTTCATCATAGGTACACTTCAACTATGACAGACAAAATGAGAAATAAATCCAGAAAATCACATTGTAGGATTTTTTCTGAATTTATTTGCAAATTATGGTGGAAAATAAGTATTTGGTCAATAACAAAAGTTTATCTCAATACTTTGTTATATACCCTTTGTTGGCAATGACAGAGGTCAAACGTTTTCTGTAAGTCTTCACAAGGTTTTCACACACTGTTATTGGTATTTTGGCCCATTCCTCCATGCAGATCTCATCTAGAGCAGTGATGTTTTGGGGCTGTTGCCCAGCAACTCCCTCCAAAGATGTTCTATGGGGTTCAGATCTGGAGACTGGCTAGGCCACTCCAGGACCTTGAAATGCTTCTTACGAAGCCACTCCTTCGTTGCCCGGGCGGTGTGTTTGGGATCATTGTCATGCTGAAAGACCCAGCCACGTTTCATCTTCAATGCCCTTGCTGATGGAAGGAGGTTTTCACTCAAAATCTCACGATACATGGCCCCATTCATTCTTTCCTTTACACGGATCAGTCGTCCTGGTCCCTTTGCAGAAAAACAGCCCCAAAGCATGATGTTTCCACCCCCATGCTTCACAGTAGGTATGGTGTTCTTTGGATGCAACTCAGCATTCTTTGTCCTCCAAACATGATGAGTTGAGTTTTTACCAAAAAGTTATATTTTGGTTTCATCTGACCATATGACATTCTCCCAATCTTCTTCTGGATCATCCAAATGCTCTCTAGCAAACTTCAGACGGGCCTGGACATGTACTGGCTTAAGCAGGGGGACACGTCGGGCACTGCAGGATTTGAGTCCCTGACGGCGTAGTGTGTTACTGATGGTAGGCTTTGTTACTTTGGTCCCAGCTCTCTGCAGGTCATTCACTAGGTCCCCCCATGTGGTTCTGGGATTTTTGCTCACCGTTCTTGTGATCATTTTGACCCCACAGGGTGAGATCTTGCGTGGAGCCCCAGATCGAGGGAGATTATCAGTGGTCTTGTATGTCTTTCATTTCCTAATAAATGCTCCCACAGTTGATTTCTTCAAACCAAGCTGCTTACCTATTGCAGATTCAGTCTTCCCAGCCTGGTGCAGGTCTACAATTTTGTTTCTGGTGTCCTTTGACAGCTCTTTGGTCTTGGCCATAGTGGAGTTTGGAGTGTGACTGTTTGATGTTGTGGACAGGTGTCTTTTATACTGATAACAAGTTCAAACAGGTGCCATTAATACAGGTAACGAGTGGAGGACAGAGGAGCCTCTTAAAGAAGAAGGTACAGGTCTGTGAGAGCCAGATATCTTGCTTGTTTGTAGGTGACCAAAATACTTATTTTCCACCATAATTTGCAAATAAATTCATTAAAAATCCTACAATGTGATTTTCTGGATTTTTTTCCCTCATTTTGTCTGTCATAGTTGAAGTGTACCTATGATGAAAATTACAGGCCTCTCTCATCTTTTTAAGTGGGAGAACTTGCACAATTGGTGGCTGACTAAATACTTTTTTGCCCCACTGTATGTTGGCACGACTGCCATATTGCATCTCCATCCCAAAGCCCTTGCTTGGAAGTGTACTTTGCCAGACTGCCAAGAACCTTGCCCTCATCCAGGCCATAACACCATAGGCCTTGTTGATCTCTGCACCAGACAGGATGCTCTTGCCAGCATACTTGTGGTCCAACATGTACGCTGCGGCGTATACGGGCTTCAGGCAGAAGTATTCAAGCTTTTTGATGCATTTCAGAACTGCAGTTTCCTCTGCTTGGAGCAGAAGTGAAGTAGACAGAGCAGTACGGATTTCTTCTCTTACATCTGCAAGCAAGTCTGAACATCAGACAGAATGGCATTGTCTACCTCAATCCGTGCAATGGCTACTGGTATAGGTTTCAGGAGTTTCAGGCTGCTTACCACTCTCTCCCAAAATACATCATCCAGGAGGATCCTCTTGATGGGGCTGTCCATATCGGCAGAGAGACTCCTTCCCCTCCAGGAGACTGTCAAACATGATGACAACACCACCCCAACGGGTGTTGCTGGGCAGCTTCAATGTGGTTCTCTTATTCTTCTCAATTTGCTTGGTGAGGTAGATTGCTGCTATAACTTGATGACCCTTCACATACCTAACCATTTCCTTGGCTCTCTTGTGGAGTGTATCCATTGTTTTCAGTGCCATGATGTCCTTGAGGAGGAGATTCAATGTATGAGCAGCACAGCCAATGGGTGTGACGTGAGGGTAGGGCTCCTCCACTTTAGACCAAGCAGCCTTCATGTTTGTAGCATTGTCTGTCACCAGTGCAAATATATTCTGTGGTCCAAGGTCATTGATGACTGCCTTCAGCTCATCTGCAATGTAGAGACCGGTGTGTCTGTTGTCCCTTGTGTCTGTGCTCTTGTAGAATACTGGTTGAGGGGTGGAGGTGATGTAGTTAATTATTCCTTGCCCACGAACATTCAACCACCCATAAGAGATGATTGCAATTCAGTCTGCTTTCTCTATGATTTGCTTGACCTTTACTTGAACTCTGTTGAACTCGGCATCCAGCAAATGAGTAGATAACGCATGTCTGGTTTGAGGGGCGAATTCTGGGCAAAGAAGCATCAGAGGTGTGAGCATCAGAGGTGAACCAGCTCGAGCAAGACATTCATCAGTATTTCTCTGACTAGGTTCCTCCATTGAGTCAAAAAAATCTGATTCCAGGAGGACCATGAGCTGTTGCTATCGATATAAATGACTCATTATTTTCACCTCGAATAGAAGTAGATGGACTTTGCAGAGGTTGCTTGTTGTGCGTGCTGAGAGTACTTTATGCATTTGGCCAGATGATTCTGCATCTTTGTTGCATTCTTCACATATGATTTGGCACAGTATTTGCACATGTACACAGCTTTTCCTTCTATATTAGCTGCAGTGAAATGTCTCCACACATCAAATAGTACCCGTGGCATTTTCCTGTAAGGATTAGACAAAAATGAGTAAAAGAACCAAATACAATTCCATGTACAGATAAATAGCTAAGCAATTAGATTAAACAACTAATTTGTAAGATAAATGTTTTAAAATGAAACATGTATGGAAACAGGTGAATTAACACTCCTCAGTTAGCAGGCTCAAGCAAGCTAAAAACCCACATGGTAGCAAAAACTAACTAGCAGAAATTGTTAACAAGTTAGAAATGATTTAAACACACTTTGCTGTAGGCTACTATTGACTAGTTAACAAAAAATCATGTATGTCCTATAAAATATATTCACCCCACCCAGTATTGTAATCAAAACTTACCAGTAAGCATGTAGTCTTTGGCTCAGACAGTGTAGTAGTGTGAGCTCAATAGCAGCTCATTAGTGTGCAAGATCTTGAGAATCAGCTGTACATGTGATGGAAGAATGCACTGTGCATGCAGAGGTTTGCAATTTCATTGACTTGGGGATAGTTTAACATAAATATGCCACAATACCTAGAATTGCCTTATGTGTGTGACAGGGTGGAGGACTAACCTGTGCTACCCTCTGCCTTCATGGCCCTCATGAGTTCGTTTGCCCTCTCCTGGCAGTGCAGAGACTCCAGAAGGTACAGCACATAGTCATCAAACATCAGGTGGATCAGGTGGAACGAGCCTACAAACAAGAAACAGGAAGAAAGAGAGAGAGAGATAAAGAGAGAGTGAGCGAGAGAGAGAGAGAGTCTCTCAGAGTATTCACAGTCAGCCCAGCAAAGTCTACCTGAACAGAGCAATACTCAATCATGAGGCATCAAAGCCAAAGGAACTGCACAATATTAAGAAGTGCTATAGATGGAAGGAAAGTAGTGTAGAAACCTGCCAAAAAATAATCAGGCAACAACAAATACAATCCAATTTGGACAACTTCCAGGACAAAACATTTCACCATAATAGTGAAGGTGTAAACGTGGCAGTAGAAAGCCTAAACAGTATATTTGACCTTTGATCTTCCCTATCAAATAAAACAATTCCAGCAGACAACAAAATAAAATTAGCAACAATGACAAAAGGTTTGATGAAGAATGCAAAAACCTAAGATAGAAATGTAGATACCAATCCAACCAAAAACATAGACACTCAGAAAACCTGAGTCTACACCTTCATTATGGTGAATCACTAAAACAATGTAGAAATACATTACGGAAGAATAAGGAACGGCACGTCAGAAATAATTTCAATGTAATTGAAGAATCCATAGAATCAAATCACTTCTGGGAAAATTGGGACACACTAAACAAACAACAACACGAAGAGTTTTCTATCCAAAACAGAGATGTGTGGATAAACCACTTCTCCAATCTTTTTGGCTCTATACAAAGAATGAACAGCAAAAATATATGCATGATAAATTACAAATCTTAGAATCAGCTATTAAAGACTACCAGAATGCGCTGGATTCTCCAATTCCATTATATGACTACAGTACAAAATACAAACCCTCCATCCCAAAATGTCCTGCGGTGTTGATATCCTACATCAAATTATAAAATATACAGACCACAAATTCCAATTGGCTATACTTAAACTCTTTAACATCATCCTCAGCTCTGGCGTCTTATAATATTTGGAACCAAGGACTGATAACCCCAATACACAAAAGTGGAGACAAATTTGACCCCAATAACTACTGTGGTATATGCAGCAGACTCGTACATTTCCTCAGTGAAAACAATGTAGGGAGCAAATGTCAAATTGTCTTTTTACCAAATTACTGTACGACAGACCACGTATTCACCCTGCACACCCTAATTGTCAAACAAACAAAACAAAACAAAAGCGTTGTCTTCTCATGCTTTGTTGACTTCAAAAAAGCTTTTGACTCAATTTGGCATGAGGGTCTGCTATACAAATTGGAACTGGTGTTGGGGGGAAAACATGATAAAATCCATGTACACAAACAACAAGTTTCACACATTCCTTTACATAGGGCCTTGGGGTGAGACAGGGATGCAGTTTAAGCCCCACCCTCTTCAACACATATATCAACTAATTGGCAAAGGCACCAGAACAGTCTATAGCACCCGGCCTCACCTTACTAGAACCTGAAGTCAAATGTCTAATGTTTGCTGATGGTCTGGTGCTTTTGTCCCCAACCAAGGAGGGCCTACAGAAGCACCTAGATCTTCTGCACAGATTCTGTCAGACCTGGGCCTGACAGTAAATCTCAGTAAGACAAAAATAAAGGTGTTCCAAAAAAGGTACAGTTGCCAGGACAACAAATACAAATTCCATCTAGACACCGTTGCCCTAGAGCACACAAAGAAATGTACATACCTCAGGCTAAACATCAGCGCCACAGGTAACTTCCACAAAGATGTGAACAAGCTGAGAGACTAATTATCAAAATCCAGAAAAGAGACGTTAAATTCTACAACCACCTAAAAGGAAGCGATTCCCAAACTTTCCATAACAAAGCAATCACCTACAGAGAGATGAACCTGGAGAAGAGTCCCCTAAGCAAGCTGGTCACGGGGCTCTGTTCACAAACACAAGCAGACCCCAAAGAGCCCTAAGACAGGAACACAATTAGACCCAACTAAATCATGAGAAAACAAAAAGATAATTACTTGACATATTGGAAATATGTATATTTTTTTAACAGAGCAAACCAGAATCCTATTTGGCCCCAAACAGAAAGTACATAGTGCCACTGTGACTGACCCAAAATTAAGGAAAGCTTTGAGTATGTACAGACTCAGTGAGCATAGCCTTGCTATTGAGAAAGGTTGCCGTAGGCAGACCTGGCTCTCAAGAGAAGACAGGCTATCTGCACACTGCCCACAAAATGAGGTGGAAACTGAGCTGCACTTCCTAACCTCCTGTCAAATGTACGACCATATTAGAAAAACATATTTCTCTCAGATTACACAGACCCACAAATAATTCGAAAACAAATCCAAATTTGATAAACTCCCATATCTATTGGGTGAAATACCCGTGTGCAATCACAACAGCAAGATTTGTGACCTGTTGCCACAAGGGCAACCAGTGAAGAACAAACACCATTGTAAAAACAACCCATATTGATATTTATTTATTTATTTATATACATTGTTACAAGACTGTATGTAGACATAATATGATATTTGAAATGTCTTTATTCTTTTGGAACTTGTGTGAGTTTAAAATGTATTTTATTGTTTATTTCACTTTTGTTTATCCATTTCACTTGCTTTGGCAATGTAAACATATGTTTCCCATGCCAGTAAAGCCCCTTAAATTGAATTGAAATTGAATTGAGAGAGAGAGAGAGAGAGAGAGAGAGAGAGAGAGAGAAAGAGAGAGAGAGAGAGAGAGAGAGAGAGAAACTAAGGAAACAGTCCTTGCCAGGATGGATCAGTGTGCTTATCATCCAACCAACAAGTCTAATAATTTTAAAGGGAAATAATGAGCTATATAAAGTTCAAATGAAGATTCTAAGATGTGCAAGTGTATTTGAGTGTTGTCTGTGGTTGTGGGCCTAGAAATCATCCATTCAAAGCTACGAACATACACTTATACATTTGAAAACACAGTTTACAAAACAACCTGAAAGATCAGACTGTGTGTTTCATTGATCAATCAATCAAATGTATTTATAAAGCCCTTGTTACATCAGCTGATGTCACAAAGTGCTGTACAGAAACCCAGCCTAAAACCCTAAACAGCAAGCAATGCAGATGTTGAAGCAGGGTGGCTAGGAAAAACTCACTAGAAAGGCAGGAACCTAAGAAGAAACCTAGAGGGGAACCAGGCTCTGAGGGGTGGCCAGTCCTCTTCTGGCTGTGCCAGGTGGAGATTATAACAGTACATGGCCAAGATGTTCAAACGTTCATATATGACCAGCAGAGTCAAATAATAATAATCACACTGGTTGTAGAGGGTTACTAGTCCTTCCAAACATCTGACAGACTGCCTCATAGCAGCACACTCAACTCAACAGGAAGTGTGAGGGAGCAGAACAACTGGGCAGTCATTGTCATTAAAGGAGACAGGGGGGCTGTTTCTTGTTTCCTGGTACAAAGTCCTTGCCCCAAATATGACGGCCGACCCCTGGGTCGGGTATGGGAGATGACTGAGATTGCGGCTGGAGAAGGAAAGGAGCGTGACACAATCATGACATTGTGCTGGTCACTCCAGCCACCGTGTGCATAATAAACACCAGCGGCTTTTCAGGGAACAGAGGAGTGCAATACTGTCTGGTCATAAATTGGAAAAGACAACAACAAAAAACATTGGGGAAGAGAGGGCTGGGGGTGTAGCCATTGTTAATTAGCTGTTTTCGCACAGAGAGCTGCTTTATCAAAACATTGCAACCAGCTGTGGCTTTGATATTCACAGACAAGCCTGAAGGGGAGAGGAGAAGAGGGGGAAGGGAAGCCATTTTCTTTCTTTTTTACAGCCTCTATCTCTTTCAGTGCCTTGGTCATGCACCGCTAGCTAGTAAAGTAAAGGCTAGGGGGGCCATACCAGCAAGGCAGCCATCTTACCACCACGCTTTCCCCGTTTTGGATTGGGAGAACATCGGAAGGCTGAGTCTGCGCAAAACATTCCTATTTCCCCAAAATGGGGGGAGGGGCTTAAACTACTTTTGGACCTACAAGCATAGTAGTATATTCAAATAACTCAGTTCAGTAAGTTTTGGTGCAGTTTTGGGGCAATGTTCTTCACAAACTATTTTAGTTACTTGGACCAAAACTAGAACTAGGCAACTTCTGTCTGACACTCGTGACACCAGAAATATGGTTCAATAACATGACATAACCCCCTAAAAACAATTTTCCTCGCGATGGCTGATACATGCCCCAGCCCAATGCTAGATTCAACACTCACCGAAGCTAGGCGCACTGTGGAGGGTCATATCCCGGATGACTCTGGTCCCGAAGCACGACCACATGAGCAGGAACTGTTGGGCCACCTTCTTCAGGCACCCGGGCCTCTTTCCTGCCACCTTAAGGAGATATTTTCATCAGAAAACAGGGGGAAGTGAAGGGAAGAGTTGGAGAGGGAGGGGGGAGAGAATTAACCACTGGGTCCATATTGGGGCTTAACCCTCAGGAACGAAAAACATGTCAACAAGTCAACTATTTAATTTGCCCCGGGGGACACACCTTCTCACTGAACCATTGTCTGGGGAGTCTGTGACGTTGCCAGGGCAACCACATTTTACAAGCCCAAATCTGGAGCATAATGGCCGCAAATGGGAGCCATGAAGACAGCATTAACTAGGATGGCAGCTCGAGTGGCTCTGCGTTAGCAAGTCATGGAGAGACGGATGCCATTAAAATGCATGGTTATTTTTCTGAAGGGACATAATCCTTACTGATTTGCTGTACAAATATACTTCAACAATAAAATAACACATGAACGGTCCAGAAGGGCCTTGGTAAATGCAACACAAACGTCACTGTGGAACATTTTAGGGGGCAATTGAAGAAATTATTTTCTATAGTTTCCACTTATGTTTCTATAGTTTCCACTTAGTTTCCACTTAAACTATAGAAAATATTTTCTTCAATTGCCCCCTAAAATGTTCCACAGTGATGTTTGTGTTGCATTTACCAAGGCCCTTCTGGACAGTTCATGTGTTATTTTATTGTTGAAGTATATTTGTACAGCAAATCAGTAAGGATTATGGCCTACAGCATACTGTAGCCATAGTAGAAAGCACAAGCCTAAAGATGATGGCTGGAAGTTTTCTAATGATACATCCTAGATGTTAAAAGGGGTTTGCACTGTTGGTTAGGGGCTCGTAAGTAAGCATTTCACTGTAAGGTCTACACCTGTTGTATTCGGCGCATGTGATTAATAAAATTTGACTTGATTTTGATTTGATTTTTATATAAACTCAGCAAAAAAAGAAATGTCCTCTCACTGTAAAATGCAGTTATGTTCAGCAAACTAAACATGTGTAAATATTTGTATGAACATTACAAGAGTCAACAACTGAGACATAAACTGAACAAGTTCCACAGATACTGTATGTGACTAACAGAAATGGAATAGTGTATACCTGAACAAAGGGGCGGGATCAAAACTAAAAGTAATAGTCAGTATCTGGTGTGGCCACCAGCTGCATTAAGTACTGAAGTGCATCTCCTCCCCATGGACTGCACCAGATTTGCCAGTTCTTGCTGTGAGATGTTACCCCACTCTTCCACCAAGGCACCTTCAAGTTCCCGGACATTTCTGGGGGGAATGGCCCTAGCCCTCACCCTCTGATCCAATAGGTCCCAGACGTGCTCAATGGGATTGAGATCCGGGCTCGTCGCTGGCCATGACAGAACACTGACATTCCTGGCTTGCAGGAAATCACACATAGAATGAGCAGTATGGCTGGTGGCATTGTCATGCTGGAGGGTCATGTCAGAATGAGCCTGCAGGAAGGGTACATACACATAAGGGGGCAGCAGGGTAGCCTAGTGTTTAGAGCGTTGGACTAGTAACCGGAAGGTTGTAGGTTCAAACCCCCGAGCTGACAAGATACAAATCTGTCGTTCTGCGCCTGAACAGGCAGTTAACCCACTGTTCCTAGGCCGTCATTGAAAATAAGAATTTGTTCTTAACTGACTCGCCTAGTTAAATATAGGTAAAATTTTAAAAAAGGGAGGAGGATGTCTTCCCTGTAACGCACAGCATTGAGATTGCCTGCAATGGCAACAAGCTCAGTCCGATTATGCTGTGACACAACGCCACATGACGGACCCTCCACCTCCAAATCGATCCCGCTCCAGAGCGGAAAGAGAGTAACGCTTACTCTTTCAACGATAAATGCGAATCCGACCATCACCCCTGGTGAGACAAAACCATGACTCGTCAGTGAAGAGCACTGTCCTTTGCCAGTCCTGTCTGGTCCAGTGATGGTGGGTTTGTGCCCATAGGTGACGTTGTTGCCGATGATGTCTGGTGAGGACCTGCCTTACAACAGACCTACAGGCCCTCAGTCCAGGCTCTCTCAGCCTATTGTGGACAGTCTGAGCACTGATGGAGGGATTGTGCATTCTTGGTGTAACACGGGCAGTTGTTGTTGCCATCCTGTACCTGTCCCGCTGGTGAGATGTTCGGATGTACCGATCCTGTGCAGGTGTTGTTACACGTGGTCTGCCACTGCGAGGATGATCAGCTGTCCGTCCTGTCTTCCTGCAGCGCTGTCTTAGGCGTCTCACAGTACGGGCATTGCAATTTATTGCCCTGGCCACATCTGCAGTCCTCATGCCTCCTTGCAGCATGTCTAAGGCACGTTCTCGCAGATGAGCAGGGACTTTGGGCAACTTTCCTTTGGTGTTTTTCAGAGTCAGTAGAAAAGCCTCTTTAGTGTCCCAAGTTTTCATAACTGTGACCTTAATTGCCTACCATCTGTAAGTTGTTAGTTGTTAGTGTCTTAACGACTGTTCCACAGGTGCATGTTCATTAATTGTTTATGTTTCATTGAACAAACACAGGAAATAGTGTTTAAACACTTTACAATGAAGATCTGTGAAGTTATTTGGATTTTTACGAATTATCTTTGAAAGACAGGGTCCTGAAAAAGGGACTTTTCTTTTTTTGCTGAGTTATATGAAGTATTTACATCCTCAACTGACCTTGACAACACAGCGGTCCACCATGGAGTCCAGCCACTCGATGTAGGCCTCTATAGAAGACTGCTCCTCCAGCAGACGGTCAAACTCCTGGTACACTGAGAGAGGAAGGAGACCCGAACTGCATCTAGCCACAGTTTGTCAACACATAGCCTATGTCATCCTTCAGGGGACATATATTTGTAACTGGTGGAGAAAGCTCCATACTTGTCTACACGGATCGGAGACTTGGCAGATAACAATTTGGATCAAATAAAGAGTTTGAATAATTGCCGTGTGTGACTATGGACCTAAGCTACCCTTACTTAAATCAATCAAACTACCAAAACCAGCAGCATATACAGTATGTCTTGTATATGAGGCTGTGTCTTATTTGTTGTTCTAGTCACCGATCGCAGCAGCTGTACACAGCCCCTCTGTAAATAGCCCATCTAACTACCTCATTCCCATATTTGTTTTTTGTTTTTCTGTTATTTTGCACACCAGTATTTCTACTTTCACATCCTCATCTGCACATCTATCACTCAAGTGTTAATTGCTAAATTGTAATTACTTCCCCACTATGGCCTATTTATTTCCTTACCTCCTTACTTCATTTGCACACATTGTATACAGATTTTTCTATTGTGTTATTGACTGTACGTTTGTTTATCCCATGTGTAACTCTATGTTGCTGTTTTTGTCGCACTGCTTTGCTTTATCTTGGCCAGGTCGCAGTTGTAAATTAGAACTTGTTCTCAACTGGTCTACCTGGTTAAATAAAGGTGAAATAAAATTGGGGGAAAATGGTGCATAATTTCTCTCTGTCTAATAGAACAGAATGAGAGTGGGACGTGGAAATGGCCTCTTTATGCCAATCTGTGAACTGTGACACTAGCATGGCCATTTGAGGGGGTTGACGGTGAAACGAATTTGAAATGGTCCACGGGGTGTTTCAGAGTAGAGTCAACTTGTTTAACCTTTTAGCCTTCATCATTAAGGCTTGACTTTCCTGGCCGTGGGAATGATTGTCCAATGGCTGACATCTACTGTGTGTTATTGACAGCTGTGTGTGTGGGTGTGTGGGAGTGAAGTGCATTTCTCTCCTACAATGCTATGAGGGAGAGCAAGCAATTTAAGTTATAAGTATTGGAGCACAATAGGGTTTTTTGGAATGTGGATTCTAGGCTTTTGGACTAAACGTAACTTACTGTGAATGCTACTACAGGGATTGTGTGTGTGTTTGTGTGTGTACATGTGTGTGTCTGCATCTGTACGTGTGTGCGTGTCTGTGGCCTTACAGTCGATGATGAGCCGCCGGTGCTCCTCCCATGTGTCCTCCATGGTGTAAAGTGTCTGCTTGGTGATGCTGTTCAGGTCCACGTTCCGCCAGTCCTCCATCATCTGAAAGGTGATGTCTGCACTGTGGATCACCGTCCGTGACGCCTGCCCAGAGACAGATCAACAAACACACACATGATTAGATAGTGATACACACTGCATATACCTTCATCAGTCTTATTTTCATATGGATTTCATTACATTTATACAGTGAAATAGCTACCTGACATAGATGGTTCAAAGATGTCTGCCTCTTGAGAACTTGAGAAAATCTTCTAGATACTGTGGATAAAAGGGAGAGGAAATATTAACTGTTATGTTTTCTACAGTATAACATTTGCTGATTAAAAGCTGTTTCTAAAATTTGTGTATTCTCCTTTTTCCAAGACTCAGTATATCATCGTTGTCATAAAACCAGGAGAGTAACGACTGTATTTTTCAATGCAGACTCCTACATTCAAATTTGATATTCCTCAGGTTTTCAGGCAGGTCGTGAAGTGCTACTTTAAGCCACTCATCCAGCTGTTTGGCAAACTTCCGGATCACCTGGGTCAAACTGGAACAAATCTACATTACATCACAAATAACCAAGGTTGTATAACACAAAGGTAAATGTCAAGTTTTCCTCATAGCTCTATTTCTCTATAGAGGCTGTAACTCAGTGCATGTCAAACAAACAATATGCATGTCAAATATGTTGAGAACAATTATGTGGATCTCATGGACTGTCAGTCTTTGCATTTATATCTATGTCTATGAATTTGAAATGGAATGAAACAAAAACTCAGGATTGTGGCTTCAGTGATTGCTGGGGAAGGGAGAAGAGGTACACTACACTAAACAAGCACTCACCTATCAGGCAGTGCTTGCAGGACGGTGGGCATAAGAACCCCAGAGATTGCCTTGTAAAGAATGGAGTCACAGACGCCCACGATGTTGACCACAGTGGAGGAGCCCAGGACAGGGAGCATGTGGGGGGGCATGCCCTGCCAAAAGTGCAGCAGGAAGCTCTGGACCTGGAGACACCCAAGAGAGGAGGGTCATTCTCTCAACGTCACGTACAATACAACTTAAGAGACTAAAGACACTAACCCAACTTTTCTAATGAGATACATTTAGGTTAGAAGTAATTTATTGTGACAGACTGGTAGCACAACACATTTGGTTCAGTGTTCCGAGATTAGGTAAGAACTAAACCGATTCTCGTGAAAATGGGATACAGTGGGGCAAAAAAGTATTTAGTCAGCCACCAATTGTGCAAGTTCTCCCACTTAACTTCTTCTTTAAGAGGCTCCTCTGTCCTCCACTCGTTACCTGTATTAATGGCACCTGTTTGAACTTGTTATCAATATAAAAGCCACCTGTCCACAACCTCAAACAGTCACACTCCAAACTCCACTATGGCCAAGACCAAAGAGCTGTCAAAGGACACCAGAAACAAAATTGTAGGCCTGCACCAGGCTGGGAAGACTGAATCTGCAATAGGTAAGCAGCTTGGTTTGAAGAAATCAACTGTGGGAGAAATTATTAGGAAATGGAAGACATACAAGACCACTGATAATCTCCCTCGATCTGGGGCTCCACGCAAGATCTCACCCCGTGGGGTCAAAATGATCACAAGAACGGTGAGCAAAAATCCCAGAACCACACGGGGGGACCTAGTGAATGACCTGCAGAGAGCTGGGACCAAAGTAACAAAGCCTACCATCAGTAACATACTACGCCGCCAGGGACTCAAATCCTGCAGTGCCCGACGTGTCCCCCTGCTTAAGCCAGTACATGTCCAGGCCCGTCTGAAGTTTGCTAGAGAGCATTTGCATGATCCAGAAGAAGACTGGGAGAATGTCATGTGGTCAGATGAAACAAAAATATAACTTTTTGGTAAAAACTCAACTCGTCGTGTTTGGAGGACAAAGAATTGCATCCAAAGAACACCATATCTACTGTGAAGCATGGGGGTGGAAACATCATGCTTTGGGGCTGTTTTTCTGCAAAGGGACCAGGACGACTGATCCGTGTAAAGGAAAGAATGAATGGGGCCATGTATCATGAGATTTTGAGTGAAAACCTCCTTCAATCAGCAAGGGCATTGAAGATGAAACGTGTCTGGGTCTTTCAGCATGACAATGATCCCAAACACACCGCCCGGGCAACGAAGGAGTGGCTTCGTAAGAAGCATTTCAAGGTCCTGGAGTGGCCTAGCCAGTCTCCAGATCTCAACCCCATAGAAAATCTTTGGAGGGAGTTGAAAGTCCGTGTTGCCCAGCAACAGCCCCAAAACATCACTGCTCTAGAAGAGATCTGCATGGCGGACTGGGCCAAAATACCAGCAACAGGGTGTGAAAACCTTGTGAAGACTTACAGAAAACGTTTGACCTCTGTCATTGCCAACAAAGGGTATATAACAAAGTATTGAGATGAACTTTTGTTATTGACTAAATACTTATTTTCCACCATAATTTGCAAATACATTCATTAAAAATCCTACAATGTGATTTTCTGGATTTTTTTTCTAATTTTGTCTGTCATTGAAGTGCACCTATGATGAAAATTACAAGCCTCTCTGATCTTTTTAAGTGGGAGAACTTGCACAATTGGTGGCTGACTAAATACTTTTTTGCCCCACTGTATCTTCATTTAGAAGTCCAAGAACATTTAGCTTGTAATCATTTTTGTGACCACATTCAACAAGAGAGTTAAGTTTTACAGTCTAAAAAAAATCAGAAAACAAAGTCCTGTCACATTTAATGGGACTGGTAAATAAGGGTGCAAAAGATGGACATATATGAAAAGTGTCTTGCCTCGTCAAAGTTGGCGCGTATTACTGTGTCCAGTATCCTCTGGCAGTGAGTTCTGTACATCATGATGAACGTTGACACCTGTGGGAAAACATAAAGAAGACTGAGTATAAATGGACGGCAGTAACGTAGTCCAAGTCTGTATCACACTGCTACTTCGAGAGCTTGGGACTAGAAGGTTCTATCTACATTTTAGTCCAAATTGAGCTATTGACATAGCCTTGTTCTGTTCAATGTTCTCTACCTATATAGTACTCTAAATATCCCAATTCATGTTGTTAAGTTCAAAAGAATACAAGATAAAAAAATCACTTCCACCATTCAAACCAAGGAGTATTCCGAATGTTAAAGCCAATTATCTCAGAATCATATTCCTGCAGATAGAACCCATAGTACCAAGCTCTCGATCAAAGGCACATACTGTTTCCTAGTGATATTCTTAGTGAATGACCAGGATGCTGCTTCAGTTAAGATACATACAATATAGCTTGTGTTTTCAAGTGATATCATACATCTATGGATTGATATGAAAAACAAGACAATAAATCCTATCCAAAAACATCAGCACCAATAAATACCTGCAACATGTCACACACCAAAACTACATAAAACCGTCTTTAGAGTTCAGCAACTGACAAACCATTGAAAATCATGGCCCCCTCATTTAAAGCTAGACAGTTAGTGGCTGTCTTTTGTCTGGCGCTGCATCTTATTATCGCCCCACAAGATTAAGAGTTAGTGAGGAGCCAGCAGCATATAAATCCTCAAGGTCCTTCTTCTCTAAACTCAGAGTCAGTGAAGGTCCGGGGCAGATAAAAGGGGATAGCCAGAGGGGGCGAGAGGTCCAGGGCAGATAAAAGGGGATAGCCAGAGGGGGCGAGAGGTCCAGGGCAGATAAAAGAGGATAGCCAGAGGGGGCGAGAGGTCCAGGGCAGATAAAAGGGGATAGCCAGAGGGGGCGAGAGGTCCAGGGCAGATAAAAGAGGATAGCCAGAAGGGGCGAGAGGTCCAGGGCAGATAAAAGAGGATAGCCAGAGGGGGCGAGATGTCCAGGGCAGATAAAAGGGGATAGCCAGAGGGGGTGAGAGGTCCAGGGCAGATAAAAGAGGATAGCCAGAGGGGGCGAGAAGTCCAGGGCAGATAAAAGGGGATAGCCAGAGGGGGTGAGAGGTCCAGGGCAGATAAAAGAGGATAGCCAGAGGGGGTGAGAGGTCCAGGGCAGATAAAAGAGGATAGCCAGAGGGGGTGAGAGGTCCAGGGCAGATAAAAGGGGATAGCCAGAGGGGGCGAGAGAGGCGAGGGGTTGGTTGGATAAGGGAGGAGGGGGTTGTGGGTCTGGGACGTTTTAGAGTCCTGTTTACCTTCTCCTCTGGCAGACTGGCAGGCAGATTTAAGTCTTTGACATTTGGAAACTCTGGCAGGAGCGTCCCCAGTTTGGAGCGTGGTGAATACGCCACTGTCTGCTTGATGACCTCCTTCTTGCCTGTCTCGTTCACCCACGCCGCACCCTTCTTGGAGTACATCACATCGTAGTACTGGGAGCTCTCCTTCACAGCGATGCCATAGTAGTGGTACCTATAGGGGATAGTTGACAGTTAGAGAGGTGTAGAAATGGAAAAGAAGGTTGCACACTCATCTCTCCTTGCTGTGGATTTACATAACCAACATTTCAGCTAAGGACTATTCATCAGGGTGTGAGACAGTGGCTTGTCATCATGTGATTTTGAGATGTAACATCCTCAAATCATAGACATGGTGAAGATTACCGGCTTGAAGAATCATTAAAAACAGGCCCTCCACTAACAAAATGATACTCCTCTTTCAATAGTGAAACACAAAAATCCAAACCAGTGTGTAGAAAGAAAGAAAGAAAAGTAGGAGACAACATTGACTTACTTTGACTGGCCCCTGGTGCCCAGTCTTCTTGTGGTCAGTTGTGGAAACTGTTGTCTAATAATCTGTTAGAATCAGAGAATTAGAATAAGTCTATCAGTGATTTTTTTCTCTGTGAGATTCTTCATGCATTTGTATGTGTATATCCCCTATATAAAGCACCTGATGAAAATGTATTTTCACTCTTGACAGTGCTATCATACTGTAGATATACAGAGATACTCTACACTTAAAAGTCCACAATTATCTCAGCTAGCGGGTGAAGTAACTGCCCTATCCAGAATGATTTCTAACCATGTACAGCTCATACAGAATAACATGAAAGTCCACATTGAACATATCAATGAATCAAGTGAAAGTATGGTCTATTCTAGACGTGAAGATATGTGATGTTCCCAGAGCCTTAACCCCAGGGAGGTCTCCACTGGCTGTGGGAGAAAAAGGCTTTGGGAGCCATCCATTTTTGACATGCTCAGGGATATAATTTTTTTACATTAAAAACCTCTCCAAAATCTCTCCCTCTCCCCCTTCTTCCCTCTCCCCCTTCCTCCCCTCTATCTCTCTCTCTCTTTCTTTTTGTCCATGAGATTGGCTCCTTGGTCCAGCTCCTGGTACAGAAACTTTAGCAAACAGTGGAGCTTTCCATTGTGCGGGATGAAAAAAGAGGCCAAGCTGTGAAGTTTCTGTCAGGCCCCGCTTGATAAATGAGCAGACAGGGAGGCAGGCGGGGCCCTCACTCGTTTTTTTGTCCCGAATCAATGAAGCCTTCCTAAAGGACACCCCACACTGCTCTAGCCACTGATCTAACATTCCGCAACATCTCACCCTTCCAAATTTTCTTTAATTACACATTAATCCAGGCCCCTTCTCTTTTTCAATATCCTCCGACAGGAGCTTGGGAGGGGTGGTGTGGAGGACGGATGGGGGGGGCTAGGTCCGGGTGTTGGGGGGTGGCTGGGAGTATGTGGGTAGGGGCTTTTCTGGGTTGTGGGAACAGAGACAAGCATGTTTCTTTTAGCTGCGTAACCCGTCTAGCGGTTTTCAGGGGAACCATCAGTGGGCCGTTCCATTGCTTCCCAACAACTACATGTGGATTTTACTTTTCAAACACACCGTAACAAGCCATGAGACTGATCTACATGCATCAGTAGGCATACTTTTTCAATCGTATACTTATTTCTCCCTTTCATGTTTTACTATACTGATAGATGGTAACCTTCCTACGCAGGTATAACCTACTCCACCAAAGGGACCATTTCATGTACTCTTTCTGTGAAGTACTATGTTCACAAAATTAGTTTGGGCTCAATCAAACAGTCCCTCCTAAATTTCCTGTTAAAGTGGTCAGTAACTGTGTCCTACCTTCCCAAAGCTGGCGGCGTTGACAGGCTGTGTGTCGTGCTTCTCACAAAAGTCCAGGTAGTGCATATAGAGAGCACTGCGGGGGATACAAACCCCTTCTGCAATCTCATAGTTCTCCTCCAGCCTGTAGGTGAAAAGCAGACCTGTCAATGAATACCCATAGAATAACATGGACTCGTTACAGACCACAAAGACATCTCTAGACTGGCATCTACAGTATCTACCGGTATCAAAATAAACTATTACCCAGCCTACTCGTGTTCTTATTCAGTCAAAGGCAGGTTATTTACTAGTGGACGAGATTAGAGAAATAATCTAACCTGAATTAGGAGCTACTATGTGGAAGTACATATGTGGATTTATTTTATACCATCTGGGAAAGGTGGAACTACAACCATCAGTTCAGTGAATATGTCTCTACTGTATAGCCTAAATACCTCACAAAACAAAGCATTACAATGTGAGAGAGGAGCTTCAAAGTGCTAGAAAACATCAGTTGCTCCCATAATAAATAGAAAAATTGATACATTTGGGAATATAAAGTTGTGATTAAGCACCCTTTATAGTATACATACAGTATGTTATCAAATGTAGTATGATAAGAAAAGCTATTTCTAACATCTCGTGAACATAAAAAGAAACGTGATGTCTGTATTACTGCAAAATAAAGCAAAGACTGTTTGTTCATCTGTCAAATTTCAGAGCAACGTAAAATATGAATATTTTACAAGGATCCTCAACATTATTTCTCATGAACACCTGCCTCAAGCAATACACCAAAATAAAGCAGGCCATTTCAGAAGTGAGTTGAAAATGGGAAGTTCCATTACTGCTGTTGAAGTGTGAAGGACTGTAATCCCAGGAGACCTACAACGCTCCTCTACATAATATTCCCAATGGACTCAGACTGTCTATGTAGACCAGGTATGTGTATTTAAATAGAAATATATGTGTCTGACAACAACATTACACAAAACAACGTGCCTCCACGAAAGTCACATGAAAATGACTGAAGAACACTAATTCAATCCTCACCCTTCAAAAAATGAAGTCTCCAAGGAAGAGACTGATCAAGTATTTCACCAGTGTGGAATTTCCACCAGAGGGAATGCAATATCAAATATAGACAACAAATGATTAAAAGAAGAAAAATGTATTGATATAGCCAGCTTCCTGTTTAAACTGAGTCTAATACATATTATCTTCTGAACATAACAGGTGCAAATGCACAGGTCTCTGGTTCTATGGAGGTAAACAGATACTGCTATTTTGGTGAAAAAGCCTTTACACTAAACCATCCTTCCAGCCCAACAGCGGCCTGCCATGTCATATTGTAAATGTAAACTGTAAGCACACTCACGATGCTCGCTAAAGTTGACAGTTCTCTTCTCAAAAGGTGCTGCTCAAAGGTACAATTCTGTCCTTCATCTTTACATGATCAAATTATGTGACACTACATGAGAAGACTGCATACAATCCTTAAGCAGCAAACGATATAAGACCAAAATAGGCAATGCACTTGTAAACTTTATCAACAAACAAAAAGCGAAATTGTAAATGCCCCAAATAATAGAAAATAAATGTGTTGTATAGTTTATGCATTGAGAACATTACATTACAGCATTACAGCTCTAGAATAAGAGCTTTAGGATTATGCAACATTATATAAACAGGTTAGGAAAGAGGTGAATTAACTCCAGCACTTACCATTGTAGGGTAGCTGGTGTTGAATGGGGTTTAGAAGCCCTGTTTTCTTTCTCCTCATCTTTTATAGACAAAAAAAGAAACGTGTCATTGTATTTCAAATGAATATCTTCAATTAAGTAATGGGCAATAAAAATTAAAAATAATAATAATAAATTGCTGTGAATATCAAAAAACAGATATATTTGATCAAAACTGAGCAGGGTTCGAAAAGGTTGAAGTTTGATGCAGCACACAAAAACAATTATAATTTCTCTCTTTATCCAGCAATTCTATTGTGCCACAATATTATGATTAATATAAATCAGTGGATTATCAGGGACATCTTATTGACACATGTTTTGTAAATAAAGTTGTGCTCTATTTGATCAAATTCCGAACATGGTCTACAAGAGAAAAACACTAACCTTTGCTATAATTTGCGCACCAAGCCTATTATAGCGCACCTTATTATAGCAAATATCAATTTATTTTAGACCTATGACAATAGATTATTTCAACATATATTTATCCATTACTTTATGACTTGCAGTAATACAACATTAAAGCGTTACACCGTCACTGCTTACTTTCGTCATTGGACGTATTCCCCAGGGATGTGTGGCTGGAATACCGCTTACTCTCGCTCTCGTTGAGGCATCTTTCAATCCAGCTCTCTAGAAAAAGGCAAGATGGCCCACACATCAGAGAAAAGCCTATAGGAATTTACAATTGTAGGTTTCATTTCTATGGCCCACATAAAGGTTCATTCGCATAGCCTATTTATTCATTTGGCTAAAGGTCTATATGGCGACTATTGGGTGGTGGTGTGATTTGTCCAATATTGGTTACTCTATTGGCCCTAATCAATATAGGGCCCTATATTATACAAAAGTTGACTAAATAAATCAATATCTAACACTCATATTCGGATAGGTTTATCAAAAGTGTACTTTACACAAGCTGCATCTGCAACAGGTGGCTTTTTTATAAATACATTTTGAGACAAATGTTGCCAAATGCAAAAAAAATATGTGACAGGGCAATTCGACTATAATCGATTTTGGGGGAGTTAGCGCAGCTGTGTTTCTATTTGAAATGTTTTCACCAAAACGGCAGGAATCCTTCATTGTTCTTGGGGAGACTACAAGCACGCACACTTGCCCCAATTGAGCCCGCGCTCATTGCTAGAGCAGCCTCGCGAGCGACACAGAAGCCTTTGTCCCATTCTAATTTCTACTTAGAAATAGCTCAACTGGTGTCCTTTCTTGGGACAGAAAAACTTATATTTATCGTAGTCCTGTAGATCCTGTTTCCCGCCATGACTACAATCACCATAGTAGCAGTTGCCAGGATTGACTGTTGGCAAGGCAACCTGTTCCATCTAACGATAAACAGGTTCCATCCCATCAGAAGGCGATAGAGAATAGGTCATGCAAATAGAAAAGTTTAGAGACTGCGAACTTTTAGGATAAATGAATATCAGTCACCTTTTGGCTGATGAGTGACATGCTCAGTTAGAATAAATTGCCTAAAAGTAGGCTAGAATGCTTTATCTCATGAATAAAATAAAACGTGTAGCCTATGCCTAATTTATCAGCTCTGATCTTTGCAATGCTCTTATATTCAATAGCCTAAGGCCAGGCATTAAGTTTTAATTGTAAGAACAGAAAAAGATGGTAAGGCTACCTAACATCGTTGACCAAAGAACACGCTGTCATCAGTTCCATATAGGCATAAGTTTAACAGTATTATCAAATTAACAAACTAAAATTATAATTATTATCATCATCATCATTGGGCTATTTGTAATCAACATAATGAATGATTATTATTAGACCAATTATTACAATTAATTGAAATACATTATTAGGAAGACTTGTAACTTATTTCAATGTCTTGTGCATTAGCCTAGCTGATACTTCAAATAGGTTTCCCCAGTCATTGATGAAGTTAGTCCACTGAGATGACAATAATTCTCTATTGTAGCACTTATCCTTAGGCTGTAATTGAATAATTTGCCATGAGCACAGATAAAATAGAGCTCTAAATAACTGGATTAAATTCAATCAATGGACGAAACGGATCTCTGATAATGTATTTAAGGAATACACTCTTTCATGTTAACCAACTCAACACCAGACAGTGAATTCATATAAACATCAGGGGAAAAAACTCCCTTGATGAATATTAAATAAAGTAAAATAAATGAGCCTATAATAAAGTTATTCGGGTAGGAAGTTAGATTGAGAGCCCAAGTAGAAAAACTCTTAGCTAAAGCAGCAACATTCATTACATTACCGTAAACATGTTGTCTTTAATATTAAATTGAATTTACTTTAGGCTAATTCTTGCGTCATGCCATGCGACATTATCCTGCTCCGGACACCATACCTCAGTGGACTGGCAGCTTATTTCCCCCAAGAAGATGTTTACAAGAAGCAGGTGCATCACAGGCTACATGCGCCTCGAAGGCTTGGAAGATTTTTCCCCCCCCAAAGAGATTGCATTAAATCGCTGAATGTAGGGCTGTCTAAGAGTTGAAATTACTGCTCCTTAATCAAGGTTGTGGCACAAATGAAAGGCCCTAATGCCCTTCCATAATCAAACCATCCCTCAAAACCGTATTATTGTTGGTATAGATGTATCATGAATTAATGGCACAAATCCACAAGGCCACTTTTGTTGACATCTGAAGAAACCAAAATCAAACAAATGCAATGCCATGGTGAGTAATCCCTCACATTAACAACAAATGCATTCATTAACAATTCACTCAAAAAAATTCTCTAAAATGGTTGTAGAGAAAGTCACAAATTCCCAGGGGCCCAGTTATAGTGATCCACAACATAGAGTGGTTCCCCATGCATCCCGATAAGTCAAGGCAAAGCTGCAGGGTTGCAGGACAGCAGGACCAACCTGTGGAATCCATATCAGGCTCCTCCAGCAGCCCACAATGCATCCTCTTCCCATCAATGGAAACTGGCTCCTCCAAGAAAATGGCTCTGTGTACGGCTCCCCCTCCTCAGTAGGTCTTCCCTTGTCTGGCTTCGCTTCCCCGTGACCACTGCCTATCCGTGGCAGGAGATGGTGAAGCTCTGGGCTCCGCCAAAAGAGGGGTGGGTGTCGGTGGTGATGGTGAGGGGAGGTGGTGAGGGGAGAGGAGGGTAGAGACTCCAGAAATCCAGCGGGGGGGAAAGCCAGACCCGTCAAAATGTTTGCTGATGTTTCATGGGAAAGGGTCTGATTTTATAGCAGCCCTGATGGGGACATGTCATTGATAGGCTCGGAAGGCTGATGAATGGCCTCGAGTCAGATGGGGATGTGGCAAGGCTCACTGGAAGCCTTTTGTGGAGCTGTTTTGAATAAGAAAGGCTCCCTCCCCAAGAAAAAAAGAGGCTTAGATCTACGCAATCCTAGCACTGTGGCCTCCCCGTCTTCCATTATAGCATTTAATACGTTTTTATACCCCCCCGCCCCACACACACTCCTCCAACCCCTCGTATTTAAAGTCCCAGCTCCTATGAACACTTGTTGGCCAGTTTCAGAACTTTTCTGATCTGTGTCTTCCTCCACTGGCCCTGGGAACTCCAACATGCCCACATGATTAGGTTTTTAGGAAACTACTTACAGAGAGTGATACCTTAGATTCTATTTTTCCACACATTACGATCACTTTCTCATTTCAATCCCCCATTTTTGCTTAGATGCCTTTTTATTTTTTCTTCTCAAAAAAGTTGCCTACTGAAAACCATCGACATTTGATCAGCTACACACTAGAAATTAGTCCAAAATGGCACGAGTGTGAATTTTTTTCAGTTTTCCCCATACTCCCTCTCTCCTTGAGGCAACCTTATTTTAGTGAGCCTCGGAGGAGAGCGCTGGCCACAAAGGGGGGAAGTAAAAGTGCAAAGCCTGAGGCTGGGGGCTCTGATGGAGTGCCTGTGAGCTGGAGAAGGGAAAGCTGTGATTAGAATATGAATGGAACCACAGGAGAGAGGGGGAGTGGGGGAAGGAGAAAGGAGGAGAAAAGGGGATTACGGCTGAATTACTCACCACACCGTGGATGGCAGTGGAAGACTTTCTCCTCCTCTTCAGGGTTGCCAGTCCGTAGGCGTGGGGACACTGTCGGTGTCAGTGCTCCTACCATGCATCCAGAACAGTTGGGATAGAGCATGTGGGAGAATATGTGTGGTGTCCATGAGAGCACAGGTCATGTGGAGACTCACCAACATGCAGTACAACACATGACACTTATAGCTAGCTATGCAGGATATGCAGTGCCTTCAGAAAGTATTCATACCCCTTGACTTATTCCACATTTTGTTGTGTTACAGCCTGAATTCTAAATGGACAAAATATTATTTTTTCCTCACCCATTCACACAATACCCAATAATAAAAACATATTAGAAATGTTTGCGAATTATTGAAAATGAAATACAGATATATCTAATTTACATAAGATTTCACACCCTTGAGTCAATACTTTGTAGAAGCACCTTTGGTAGCGATTACAGCTTTGAGTCAAATCCAGTGTAGATTTGGGTTGTGCTTTAGGTTATTTAGGTTATATATGAAAGGTGAATTCATCTTCCAGTGTCTGTTGAATAGCAGACTGAACCAGGTTTTCCTCTAGAATTTTCCCTGTACTTAGCTCCTGTTCCTTTTCTATCCTGAAAAACTCCCCAGTACTTAATGATTACAAGCATACCCACAACCTGATGCAGCCACCATTAAGCTTGATAATATGGAGAGTGGTGCTCAGTAAGGTGTTTAATTGGATTTTCGCCAAACATAACACTTCGTATTCAGGACAAAAAAGTGAATTGCTTTACCACATTTTCTGCAGTATTACTTTAGTGCCTTGTTGCAAATAGGATGTATGTTTTGTAATATTTTTTTTCTGTACAGGCTTCCGTCATTTTTCCTCTGTCAATTAGGTTAATATTGTGGAGAAATTGCAATGTTGTTGCAGTTTTTTCATTTTACAGCCATTAAAACCTTGACGGGATCGGTGTCCCCCCTCGCGGGACGGTTGAGATAACGTGGGCTAATGTGATTAGCATGAGGTTGTAAGTAACAAGAACATTTCCCATTTAAATTCTTGTTAATCTAACTGCACTGTCCAATTTACAGAACTTATAACAGTGAAATAATATTGTTGTTTTGAGGAGAGTGCACAATTATGAACTTGAAAATGTATTAATAAACCAATTAGGCACATTTGGGCAGTCTTGGTACAACATTTTGAACAGAAATACAATGGTTCATTGGATCAGTCTAAAACTTTGCACACACACTGCTGCCATCTAGTGGCCAAAATATAAATTGTGCCTAACCTGGACTGATATATTATGGTCTTTCTCTTGCATTTCAAAGATGATGAAAAAAAAAAGTTTTTTCTTTGTATTATCTTTTACCAGATCTAATGTGTTATATTCTCCTACATTAATTTCACATTTCCACAAACGTGTGAAAACACAAAAAGTGTTTCCTTTCAAATGATATCAAGAACATGCATATCCTTGCTTCAGGTCCTGAGCTACAGGCAGTTGGATTTGGGTATGTCATTTTAGACAAAAACATTTTTTTAAAGGTCCGATCCTCAAGAGTTAAACTCCGTAACTGTTTTAAATTCACAATTTGGTGAAATCCCTACACGGTTTCCTTCCTCTCCAGCAACTGAGTTCGGAAGGAAGCCTGTATCTTTCTAGTGACTGGGTGTATTGATACACCATCCAAAGTGTAATTAATAACTTCACCAATCTCAAAGGGATATTCAATGTCTGCTTTTGAACTTTTTTACCCATCCGCCAAAGGTGCTCTTATCATATATCCTGATGCCTAGTCACCTTACCTCTATACATATCTACCTCTATCACTCCAGTATCCCTGCACATTGTAAATATGGTGCTGGATCTGACTGACCTTGTGCTTACTAACTTTCTTGTGTTCTTCTTATTTCTTATGTAGTTTTAGTATTACATTGTTATTGTTGACTGCATAGTTAGGTTTAGAGCTTGCAAGGTATTTCACTGTACTCGTGCACATGACATAAAAACTTTGAACTTCTTTGCAAGGCATTGGAAAATCTCCCAGGTCTTTGTGGTCAAATCTGTGTTTGAAATTCACTGCTCGACTGAGGGTCCTTACAGATAGTTGTATGTGTGGGGTACTTCTTAATGTTCATGTTAACTCCTGAACTTATTTAGGCTTGAAAAAACAAAGGGTTGGAATCGTAATTGCCTAATTCATACTTAATTAATTTGTACAAATTTCAAAAAACACAATTTCACTTTGACATTATGGGGTATTGTGTGTAAGCCAGTAACACAAGCATCTCAATTTAATACATTTTGAATTCAGGCTGTAACACAACTGTGGAAAAAGTCAAGGGGTGTAATACTTTCAGAAGGCACTGTATCCAGAATTATCAGGATGTGTATAGATCCGAGACACTCTAGAAGTGAGTTACAGCACAATACAGCCCTACCAAGCAAAAGGCAGTAACTGCTCATAGCATTGAACTGAGAAGATTTTATTTTATTTACCTTGGTTTCACAGTAACTTTATGCAGTTACTGCTAACATCAATCAATCAATCAATCAAATTTATTTATAAAGCCCTTCTTACATCAGCTGATGTCACAAAGTGCTGTACAGAAACCCAGCCTAAAACCCCAAACAGCAAGCAATGCACGTGTAGAAGCACGATGGCTTGGAAAAACTCCCTAGAAAGGCCAGAACCTAGGAAGAAACCTAGAGAGGAACCAGGCTATGAGGGGTGGCCAGTCCTCTTCTGGCTGTGCCAGGTGGAGATTATAACAGAACATGGCCAAGATGTTCAAATGCTCATAGATGACCAGCAAGGTCAAATAATAATAATCACAGTGTTTGTAGAGGGTGCAACAGGTCAGCACCTCAGGAGTAAATGTCAGTTGGCTTTTCATAGCAGATCATTCAGAGTATCTCTACCGCTCCTGCTGTCTCTAGACAGTTGAAAACAGCAGGTCTGGTACAGGTAGCACGTCCGGTGAACAGGTCAGGGTTCCATAGCTGCATGCAGAACAGTTGAAACTGGAGCAGATGCACAACGAGGTGGACTGGGGACAGCAAGGAGTCATCAGGCCAGGTAGTCATGAGGCATGGTCCTCGGGCTCAGGTCCTCAGAGAGAGAGAAAGAAAGAGAGAAAGAGAGAAAAAGAGAGAATTAGAGAGAGCATACTTAAATTCACATAGGACACCAGATAGACGGGAGAAATATTCCAGATATAACAGATTGACCCTAGCCCCCCGACACATAAACTATTGCAGCATAAATACTGGAGGCTGAGACAGGAAGGGTCGGGAGACACTGTGGCCCCATCGGACGATACCCCCATTTTCTCCAAAACACAACAGAGGCAGCATACTTGTCCACATGATTAAGCATACAATTTAATGTAGCAAAAAATACATTAACACATTTTTGACCAAATGAGCAGTAACTGCCTTTTTGCTTGGTAAGGCAAAATAGTACATGAAGCAAAACTGCTAAACATAACATTGGTATAACAGTATTACAGGTTGGGCTACTAAAGAAACCCGTTATCTAATCAATGTATGTGTGTATTTATAGTCGCCATTCAAATCACAGCCTTTAATGTTAGCTAGGTTTCCATCCAACTGGAGACAGATTTTCATGCGAATATTCTAAAATCAACATGAAAACAATATCCTGATATGTAATACCCCTGTCTGTTAGGTTTATGTACTCTTGTTTGTATATTTCTTTTTTTGTATTTGTTGTGTTCATAACAACAAAAAACAAAACAAAAAATCCGCATTTTCCCACCAGAGATGTTTCAATCAAATTGACTTGTTGCAGATAAAACTGTGTGTGATGACGTAGTGCACATAAAAATAACATTTGCGGTCACAAAAAATAAAGTTAAATGGGTTTCCATCGCATTTTCAACTCTGATGGTTTAAAAAAAAACACGTTGAGTCATTTGCACACTTCCGTATTGGCACGTGTGGTCTAGCCAACAGCGCACATTTTGCCTACATAATGAGATTATGTACTAAAGAGCGAGATTATTTGTATTTATCAAACGGCAACCAAGCATTATGATCATGTCACTAGAACAAGACTCTCGATATTTATTGGAAATGAGTATCAAACTCATCACATGGCACTTTCACCACCCAGTGAAGTTCATTATGTATTTAATCTGCAGCCTAATAAACTGCATGCTTTCCTGATTTACTTCAATATAATGGCAATTATATCAATATTTTTCCCATAATTCATTTTACCGACACAAAAATATCCCACCTTGTCGACAATACAAAATACGCTAGACATTTGGAAAGTTTACCATACATTTTTCGGTTTCCATCAGACCGGTCATGACATTTTATCCGACAAGTAGACTACTTTACTCGTGTAAAAAGGTTGGCTGGAAACCTGTTTGAGAGATGATCTGCTCGGTCAACAGTTTGCCTGCTGATAGAATAAGAACTGGACCAATAAATCTGTAAATAACTAATTAGTTAACGTTATAACCGCCTAATTAAGGTGTCTTCAACATCCTAACACAACATCAAACGAGCCCAGAGACTCCCATTGAGTTGGTCACGGTAAACTACAGCCCTAAATGAGGATCTAATTAATTTACTAAAAAAGGAACAAGAAGGCGGAGTCTTGTCTCCCCCTCGGCGGACATCCTTTTCCCATCCAGCCCTTTACTGGCTCTTTAGAGCCTCATTAGCTAGGACAGGTGCAGCCACCCTCTCTACCCTCCTCGCCGTCCTATTGATGTGCGCTGCTTTTGTCCAATCAAAAAGCTTCAATTCAACTTTGTGGGTGGGGGTAAACTTTAAACTGTGTATATGTTTAGTGGTGTTAAAGCTTTGCATTGAAATGGGATGACACAAAATAGTCAATGTATTGCTGTGTTGTTAATAAGAGAAGGACAATAGGCTTCTTTAGTGTTCACACTGAACACATCCTCAGTGGTGTCTGGTATTCAGTGTCAAACTCATCTACCCATACACATTGGGTCATCCTGTGTCAAATGTAAATATCCTCACATTTGCTATCATTAGTCATAGAATACTGCTAAATGACAACCAATTTCTTATGTACCTTACCTTAATAAGATTATTGCCCATATTTTACCATTCAAAACTACCTGTAATCAAAGAGAGAAACTTCAAAATGTCATGTCCAACATCCCATTCAAGAAGAGTTTGGTTCCTGTATATTTTAAAAATATCTCCAACTATTTGAAAGGATGATCCGAGGTCCACAGTAAAAATACAAAGTGAAACAAATCCTGAAATAATATTTGTTTATTAATTACACAACAAAACAAGAGTCAAAAAAGTACAAATGTAGCTAAACATGCATTCAAAACTCTTGAAATGTTAAAACAATAAAAAATGTCAAACAAAAGCAAATCAAAAAATGTATTCCAGTAGCCAATATTGTTCTGTTCTGCAAACAAAAACAAGTGCTTTTTGTATGCTTTTACATTAACTAATTTTCTGACATACTGTAGCCATTCCATTATGTGACAGTGCTATAGTATTTCCTGCTTCATTATATTGACAGTTGTCAATTTGGATAATCAATGCCGCTTGTTGTCCGTCTCTTTTCTAGCTCCACCCTCCAACAGCCAGCTCCCTCCCTCTGTGTCAAACTCGGTATGTGGTAGCAATATGCCTGGGGACAAGGTTACTCGTTGTAGCGTGCCAGTTTGAGGCGGGGAATGATGTTCATGGACTGCAGCTCCTGGAAGAGCAGTTTGCAGGCGTAGGGTATCCGTAACGAGGACACGTGACAGGAGGACTTACAGTAGTGGCACCTGGAGACACACATATCAAATACTTTATTGGTTGTAAGCAGTTAAATCTGCAGCTACAGTACAAGGAAACAGATCCTTGGCATCAAGGTCAAGTCTGACGACTATTATACAGAATCACAGACGGACCAAAAAGGACACTCACCACCCGGAGTATCCCAGCAGGCCACACTGACCGCACACGTCCACCTCGAAGGCGTCACTGGAGATCATGAGGCGCTCCAGCAGCAACATGCTGGCACCGTAGCCAATCAGACAGTCACGTTCCATCTCCCCCAGACGTAGGCCTCCGTCTCTAGAGCGCCCCTCCGTGGGCTGTCTGAGGTGAACAGCAGCATTTGACACAGCAGGTAAGATGGGAGGGGGGTCAGGTATGGCTCATGGATTACTTTCTGTACTTAGTGGACAAATTATTTTTAAGTTTCAATATGACAGAGTACAAAACTGTAATATTAGATAGGGGAGGTATCATTCAAACACAAACAAGTAGACATTTTGGGGTCTATGGTATTACTCCATCACCAACCATTTGAAAAAAGGTGCCAAAATGGCATCCTGAGTAAAAGTTAGCCAAACTCTGTATATAACTTTTTTGGATTTATCTTACCTGGTGAGCACAGCTCGGGGGCCGCGGGCTCTGGCGTGCATCTTGTCCAGCACCATGTGCTTTAGTTTCTGATAATACACAGGTCCAAAGTAGATATAGGCCTCAATTGGCTCTCTGAGGGAGAGAACAACCCATCAAATTCTGGGACTTCACAGATAGCGCAGTGTTTCTCAATCCTAACCCCTGGGGACCCAAACAGGTGCACATTTTTGTTTTCGCCAAGACACCGGATTCAAATCAAAGACCTGATGAGTTGAATCAACTGTTAGTGCTAGTGAAAAAAATACAATGTATACCCCCGTTTGGGTCCCCAGGACAAGGATTGAAAAAACAGAGCTAGAGAATGGCTATAATAGCGGACACTCAGTGGCCAGTTTATTAGGTACACCCATCTAATACCGGGTCGGCACACCACTTTTGTACTTCGCCATTATGTGGCCTGCCTGTCAGCTTGCACAATTCTTGCCATTCACCTTCGACCTCTTATCAACAAGCTGTTTTCACCCACAGGACTGCTGCTGACTAGGTTTTTTTTGTTTGTCGCACCATTGTCGGTAAACCCTAAACACTGTCGTGGGTGAAAAGCACAGGAGGCTGGCCGTTTCTGAGATACTGGAACCAGCGCGCCTGGCACCGACGATCATACCAAGCTCAAAGTCGCTAAGGTCCCTCGTTTTGACCATTCTAATGCTCAATCGAACAATAACGGAATTCCTCGATGCCTGTCTGCCTGCTTTATATAGCAAGCCACAGCCACCTGACTCACTGTCTGTAGGAGCAAACCATTTTTCATGAAAGGGGTGGTCTGCCTAATAAAGTGAATAATACTGTTAAATCAGTGGATACAGAAGTCATGTTCGCAGCTATGCTGTAATGCTCATACATGATGTATACATTGATAAATACAACTAGCCTGGTTAAACCAGACTGAACAATGGACTAACCATTGTTTCACTTCTTGTATCAAACAGTACAATTTAACCAGGCTAACATACACTCATCCATTCCATGTCTCCTACTCAAAACATGTCTGTGTGTTTACCCAGTGATGCCCGAGGTGACGTAATCCTTGCCCTGGTAGTTGTACCCATAGCGGATCAGGTCCTCGCACACGTCCTTTACCTTGCTGCCCCCGAAGGCCGTGCCGTAGTGGAACCTCCCGTCCATCACCCCCGCTTTACCAGCCAGCAGCTCAATCAGCTTCCCCACCTGGTGGAGGAGATTGGTGTCTAATGAATAGGACCCTAACAGGGCAAAAAAACTGACTGAAAATGGGAGGGACTACCTGAACTTGTCCAATAAGGAATGCTAATTTTCTAAACATTTTGCTACGGTGTACCCTAATGAATACAACTCGTCTCATCACAATCATTTCAAGACAGTACATAAACTCAGCAAAAAAATAAATATCCCTTTTTCAGGACACAGTCTTTCAAAGATAATTCGTAAAAATCCAAATAACTTCAGATCTTCATTGTAAAATGTTTAAACACCGTTTCCCATGCTTGTTCAATGAACCATAAACAATTAATGAACATGCACCTGTGGAACGGTCGTTAAGACGGTAGGCAATTAAGGTCACAGTTCTGAAAACTTAGGACACTAAAGAGGCTTTTTGACTGACTCTGAAAAACACCAAAAAGAAAGATGCTGCTCATCTGCGTGAACGTGCCTTAGACATGCTGCAAGGAGGCATGCAGATGTGGCCAGGGCAATAAATTGCAATGTCCGTACTGTGAGCACTTTTAGCGCCCTGTAGCGCCTAAGACAGCGCTACAGGGAGACAGGACGGACAGCTGATCGTCCTCGCAGTGGCAGACCACGTGTAGCAACACCTGCACAGGATTGGTACATCCAAACATCACACCTGCGAGACAGGTACAGGATGGCAACAACAGGAATGCATTATCCCTCCAGCAGTGCTCAGACTGTCTGCAATAGGCTGGACTGAGGGCTTGTAGGCCTGTTGTAAGGCAGGTCCTCACCAGACATCACCGGCAAAAATGTTGCCTATGGGCACATTTTTTTGCTGACCAGTCAGGACTGGCAAAAAGTGCTGACGAGTCACGGTTTTGTCTCACCAGGGGTGATGGTCGGATTCATGTTTATCGTCGAAGGAACGAGCATTACACCGAGGCCTGTAGTCTGGAGCGGGATCGATTTGGAGGTGGAGGGTCCGTCATGGTCTGGAGCGGTGTGTCACAGCATCGGACTGAGCTTGTTGTCATTGCAGGCAATCTCATGTGGTACCCTTCCTGGAAGCTCATTCTGACATGACCCGCAAGAATGACAATGCCAGCAGCCATACTCATTCCGTGCGTGGTTTCAAGCAAGACAGGAACGTCAGTGTTCTGCCATGGCCAGCGAAGAGCCCGGATCTCAATCCCATTGAGCACGTCTGGGACATGTTGGATCAGAGGGTGAGGGCTAGGGCCATTCGCCCCAGAAATGTCCTGGAAGTTGCAGGTGCCTTGGTGGAAGAGTGGGGTAACATCTCACAGCAAGAACTGGCAAATCTGGTGCAGTCCATGAGGAGGAGATGCGCTGCAGTACTTAATGCAGCTGGTGGCCACACCAGATACCGACTGGTACTTTTGATTTTGATCCCGCCACTTGTTCAGGGATACATTCCATTTCTGTTAGTCACATGTCTGTGGTACTTGTTCAGTTTGTGTCTCAGTTGTTGAATCTTATGTTCATACAAATATGTTTACGTTAAGTTTGCTGAAAATAAACACAGTTGACAGTGAGAGGATGTTTCATGATGATAATGAACACAACTGTGTAAGATTAGATAAAAGAGCAATAACAGTTGTGTTGTAGAGCATTTACTGTTACAGGCCTACAGGTTCAGTGGTTTATGTCCTTATTTTAATGAGACCAATTTAGAACTGGCTAACCAGTGTGTGCATTCTCTAGCTAATCAATAACTTTGATTGATTAATTAAGGGCCAGAGAGAAACAAAAACCCAGCAGGAGTGTGGCTGTTGTGGGATGTGCAGAGCAGTAGCTACCACTAAGGTCACAGGCAGACGGACCCTCTGACCTCTAACTTTAGCACATATGATCATCCTCGCCGGCCAACCATTAATGTGTCCTGTCCATGACAACGCTAGCCAATGAAAAGGGACTACTGTCAACAAGGCAGAACAAATTAAACTGTATATAAAACAAATGTAAACAGAGACAGTGTAAGTGCTTAATTCAAGTTCTCTAATTCGCTTGACACCCAAAAAAACTATGAAAACGTGCCTGATATTCCAAGAATTGATTAGTGTTGGGCCAGCCTGGGTTTAGTTTATGGTGTGATTAACATTGTAGCCAATATAGACCATGGCAATTGCTGTGGTGAGTGAGAAGCGCATCTGTATCGCTCATAGAATAAGAAACACTTTCTTTGATCGTTCTCTATCCCCCTCTGCTCTGATAGACATGAGCCTGTAACTTTCATCCCACCAATGTTGCACGTAATTTATTTCCTTATAGAATCATAGCCGTGGGAAGGGTGTTGGAGGTGCCCCAGCATGCTTGATAAATTGAAATACATTTGCCAAAGTTAGAATTACTGCTGTCTGTTCAGAAAGAAATTCAATAATGCTTCTTTAAAAAATTGCCCAGCTGTGGATTGTGTTTAGCTCAATAACAAGGCATAGCCTAGTTGGGAACGGGCAGCAAATCTGTCAGTGTCGATGATGATGGGGCCGAAAAACATGGCTGACGTTTTACATTCTCCCAACCAATTGTGCTATTTTGTTAGTTTTTTAGCACAACTTATTTTTTAACTTATTATGTACATAATGTTGCTGCTACCGTCTCATGACGGAAAATAACTTATGGACATCAGAACAGCGATTACTCACCGCGGACTGGAAAAAAAAGTTTTCCTTTAACGAGTCCGACGAGAAGGATATCCTGCTTTCACGGGAACAGGCCCAGATACCCGCCTTTTGCAAGAAGAAAAGATTGAGGAAAAGGGGAGCAGATCGGGCAGCCTCCTGAGAATCTGGAGACGAGCGAGTAAACTCCCACTGCCACCCATTCTTCTTGCTAACGTGCAATCATTGGAAAATAAAACGTATGACCTAAGATTAAGATTATCCTACCAACGGGATATTAAAAACTAACATCTTATGTTCCCCTGAGACGTGGCTGAATGAAGATGCAGACAATAGAGCTAGCAGGATTTTCCATGCACCGGCAGAACAGAGACTCTACCTCTGGTAAGACGAGGGGTGGGTGTGTGTGCATGTGTCAATAACAGCTGGTGTGCAATGTCTAATATTAAATAAGTTTAAGGTATTGCTCGCCTGAGGAAGAGTACCTAATGATAAGCTGTAGACCACACTGTCTATATTATTCGTAGCAGTCTACTTACCGCCACAGAACGAAGCTGGCACTAAGACCGCTCTCAACCAACTCTACAAGGCCAAAAGTAAACAAGAAAATGCTCACCCAGAAGTGGCGGTCCTAGTGGCCAGGGACTTTAATGCAGGCAAACTTAAATCAGTTTTACCAAATTTTTACCAGCATGTCACATGTGCAACCATAGAAAAATAAAATCCTAGACCACCTCTCCCCCACCCTCCATTTGGCAAATCTGACCATAATTATATCCTCCTGATTCTGGCTTTTAAGCAAAAACTAAAGCAGGAAGAACCAGTGACTCGCTCAATACGGAAGTGGTCAGATGACAGATGCTACATTACAGGACTGTTTCGCAAGCACAGACTGGAATATGTTCCTGGATTCATCCAATGGCATTGAGGAGTACACCACCTCGGTCATCGGCTTCATCAATAAGTGCATTGACGACATCATCCCCACAGTGACTGTACGTACATATCCCAACCAGAAGGCATGGATTACAGGCAACATCCAGTTAAAGGCTAGACCTAACGCTTTCAAGGAGTGGGAGAATAATCGAGACGCTTATAAGAAATTCCGCTATGCCCTCAGATGAACCATCAAACAAGCAAAGCATCAATACAGGATAAAGATTGAATCCGACTACACCGGCTCTGACAAGGCTTGAAAACGATTACGGACTACAAAGGGAAACCCAGACATGAGCTGCCCACTGACGCCAGCCTACAAGACAACTGTTACGTTCCCCAGATTATGTGTTGTAGTTTGTGTATTTACATGTGTTTATTTCAGGAAATGGCTTCCTGAAATCCCTCAAGCAGCTGATTGGTCGACTCCAGGGCTAATTGGAGAGCTGACCCCGCCCCCTCGTCAAGACGCAGCTGTCTCCAATTACCCATTCCTTCTGACACTATATAAAAGCCAGTGTTCTGTTCAGGGGGGAGATCTCATCTTTTTGGAGGTAGAGATTTTGCTAGAGGTAGGGATTGCTGAGATTGATTGTGATAGAGGTTGATTTTGCTGGAAAGTGGTATGTTCTGTGAGTTTGTTGCTCAGATAGTTTATTTGACATCCTTTTGTTTCTTAGTTTGTTTGAAAATTGTTTAATATTCTGTTTCATTTGTTCCCAGGGGGAAAGGGGAAGGCACCTAGGGAGTGTTTAGGCAAGAGGCCCGCGGGCATACATATACCCGTAGCATATTCGCTGTCTAGACACACTAGGTAAGACCTGGGCGGACCACCCCTTGTATTTTGGTTAGGGCACCAGGTGGTGCTAAATTAGGTAAGTAGTGGGTAGGCAGGTAAGATAGGAGAGGGGGGGGGCTTTGAGATTTACTTTCTTTGCTTTGGTTCCGTCCAGCCCCTTTTCCCCATATTACCGTGTAAAGGAATAAAGTCCTTGTAAACGGTACCACATTCTGCCTGTTGTCATTCTTACTTGCACCTACAGTCCATACCTTTTTCGCTTCACAGAGAGTTTAGTTGTAGCAGGGTGTTGCGTTCCCTCTTCATAGAGGCGTGCGTAACAACAACCAAAATGCCTTTTATGCTTGCTTAGAGGCAAGCTACACTGAAGCATGCACGAGAGCACCAGCTGTTCTGGATAACTGTGTGATAACGCTCAACAGGTCAACTTTCAAAGCCGCTGTGCCAGACGGATTACCAGGACATGTACTCAAAGCATGCACGGACCAACTGTCAAAAGTCTTCATTTACATTTTCAACCTCTCCCTTACCGAGTCTGTAATACCTACATGTTTCAAGCAGACCACCATAGTCCCTGTGCCCAAGGAAGCGAAGGTAACCTGCCTAAATGATTACCACCCCATGGCACTCACATCAGTAGCCATTAAGTGCTTTGATAGGCTGGTCAAGGCTCACATCAACAGCATCCTCCCGGACACCATAGACCCACTCCAATTCGCATACCGCCCCAACAGATCCACAGATGATGCAATCTCAATCGCACTCCACACTGCCCTTTCTCACCTGGACAAAAGGAACACCTATGTGAGAATGCTGTTCATTGACTACAGCTCAACATTCAACATCATAGTGCCCATGAAGCTCATCACTAATCTAAGGACTCTGGGACTAAACACCTACCTCTGCAACTGGATCCTGGACTTTCTGACGGGCCGCCCCCAGGTGGTAAGAGTAGGCAACAACACGTCTGCCACGCTGACCCTTAACACCGGGGCCCCTCAGGTTTGTGTACTCAGTCCCCTCCTGTATTCCCTGCGTGGCCAAACACGACTCCAACACCATCATTAAGTTTGCGGATGACACAACAGTGGTAGGCCTGATCACTGACAATGATGAGATGGCCTATAGGGAGGTCAGAGAACTGGCAGTGTGGTGCCAGGACAACAACCTCTCCCTCAATGTGAGCAAGACAAAGGAGCCGATCGTGGACTACAGGAAAAGGCGGGCTGAACAGGCCCCCATTGACATCGACGGGCTGTAGTGGAGCAGGTCAAGAGTTAAGTAACTTGGTGTCCACATCACCAACGAACTATCATGGTCCAAACACACCAAGACAGTCGTGAAGAGGGCACGGAAAAACCTTTCCCCACTCAGGAAACTGAAAAGATTTGAGGATCTGGGGACCCATGTAAAAAGGTTCTACAGCTGCACCATCGAGAGCATCCTGACCGTTTGCGTCACCGCCTGGTACGGCAACTTCTCGGCATCTGACCTTAAGGTACCACAGAGGGTAGTGCGAACGGCCCAGTACATCACTGGGGCCAATGTTCCTGCCCTCCAGGACCTAAATAATAGGTGGTGTCAGAGGAAAGCCCATAAAATTGTCTGAGACTCCAGTCACCCAAGTTAGACTGTTCTCTCTGCTACCGCAGGTTCCGGAGTGCCAAATCTAAGACGACAAGGCTCCTCAAAAGCTTCTATCCCCAAGCCATAAGACTGCTGAACAATTAATAAAAATCACCACCGGACAATTTACATCGACCCAAACCAACCCCCCCCCTTTGTGCACTGCTGCTACTCGCAGTTTGCTTGTTATCTATGCATAGTCACTTCACCCCCACCTACATGTAATCTCAACTAGCCTGTACCCCCGCACACTGACTTGGTACCGGTGCCCCCTGCATATAGCCTCATTATTGTTATTCTTAATTGTGTTACTTTTATTTTAGTCTACTTGGCAAAAAAATGTTTTACCAACAGTGCAGTTCAAGAAGAGTTAAGGGCTTGTAAGTAAGCATTTCATGGTGAAGTCTACACTTGTTGTATTCGGCGCATGTGACAAATAAAGTTTGATCTGAATTGAACAGCATGCAGACAAAAACAGGCCTTTTGCAATATTTCAAATACAGGTTGGCAAGCAAATGGATCCTACTGAAAAAAAACTAAATCGGTCTTTAGGCTACCAAGACAGAAGCTTCTTCCAACTTCCAAATAGGTCTATTGAACGAACAGCATTATTTTACAAAGTAAAACAAGAGAAGCTTTTGGCCATCACTGGTGAGTGAGCTGCGCATCATTGGGTGAGTCAGTGAAACTGGAACTGAAATGTCCTCTTCATATTGTACAATATTTCTGTCTTTACACACCTAGGCCTAGACTATTGATGGATCCAAGACAAGGTTGTTTTTGTTGATCTCAGATTGTCAGTGTTAATGTAGCCTGTAATTTCAATCACTTGAGGTATTAAAAAATATTCTGCTCAAGTCTCCAGTCTTCTAAAATGATGTAGAATTGCATGAAATGCGTTTCTCCAGAAAACCGTCCTCTGCAAAACATGCTGCAGGCCGGCCTCGACAACAGGCTCAAACACTACTAACCTCTTACCACCTACGCAATAATCATGTGAAATGTAGTCGAGTGCTCAAAACAAACCCCCGCGGCACACTATATGGAAAAGAATAACGAAGATGGAAGGCGATAACAGCTGCCATTACAATTTACATCTGCAAAGACATGGCCCCAATTTACACGGTCGAGAAATAGGGGTTTCGTGAGTTGGTTGCAACACTCGACCCAAGGTACCAAATTGATATGGGACACGTATTAATGCCGAAATAACATGCAAACCAGGGACCGTAGCGACGCCTCCTGCACTGAGATGCAGTGCCTCATATCGCTGCACCACTCGGGAGTCCAAACCCAGCCAATGGACATGTGTTCTGGAGGCCAATGATACTCCAGCCAATAGAGTAGGGGGAATAATGAGCACTTGGTCTCAAAAAAGGGCCAATTGAAACTTGAAGAATGAGAGTTGGGCTTCTGCTTGTGTATCAAAGAAATTAAGTGGAGAAAGTGAGTGAGAGCTGTCGAAGGCTTTGGGGGCTAGGTTTTAAACTATAAACTCTGAACAAAACAATTCATTTTTTACACAAGTTAAAAGCCAGGTGAACCTTGGGATATTTTGACATTTCACATTCAGTTCCCATGAGTGGGTCCTTGTATCCCCCAAAGCAAATAATAGGTGATGTTGAATTGTGTGGTGGTACCGTACCGTCATTCTGGAGGGGTAGCCGTGCGGGTTCATGATGATATCAGGGCAGATGCCCGAGTCACAGAAGGGCATGTCCTCCTGAGGAACGATAAGGCCACATACACCTGTCACAAACCACAGAGAGGGAGATAGAGTTAGAGGCCCAAATGTAGGTACAGATTATACTGGATATTTAGCATAAGCATATCAGCATTTTTAATGCGTGGATGAAAAGTACACACTGTAATCAATAAGATATGCTATAGTGAGTGAGTGAAGTGAGCTTGCAATGCTGAAGTGTCTTTATACGCTTTAAGTCCATTTCAAGAGTTTCTAGCCACGTCTCTGAAGCGTTTAATTGCCAGTGGCTTGCGCTTTTAATTTCTGCCTCCGATTACTGCTTCTAGCGAAGAATGCTAAAAACACCAATAACCAAAGAAAAACATGACACTTGCAGGGTAGTTCCACGCTAACCGTTACCCCCAGTGCAACATACACTTCCATGCTGCTGTGGTCTGGTGGGGCCTTCTTTAAAGTCACATGTGAGAAGGGCTCCAGACCACCAGTAGCTGCCTGGGACTGGAGGCCTTAAGTGTGAGTGTAAATGCACTCTTCCTTACCTGGCCAGAGCAAACAGATTGTAGGCCCATTTGCAAATGAAAAAAAAAAAAGTGTGAGAAGAAGAGCATGAGCAGGAAGTGGAGAAGTGCTTAACCTGACGGTGAGACCAGGATTACACACACAGCTTTGTCAGTCCAGCCCAGAGAGGAAGTGGAGAGGGATCAACTCAACAGGACATAAAAAAAAAAAATTCAGTGCACAGGGGAAAATCCAGTCTGGCAACACACTCTAGGACCGGTTGTTCTCTAGATGGGGAATGACACGGCCTGGTTCAAAACATCACTTAAACAAATGTTCCTGTAGTTGTGTGTATTATACGTGAGGATAACAAAACAAAGTTAGAATATTACATAAAACAGAAATGCCTTCAACCCATTTCCCTGGAGTGACATATATCATTAAGATGTGGAGCAGTCATTCACTAGTGCATGAGAGCTTGCAGAGAGCATTTCCTACTGACAATCTTTTAGGAAAAAAATATGAACTACTGGAACTTAGACTAAAAAAATAACTGATGTTGGCACAAGATGGAGGGAAAGTTGGAGCATAACTAACAAAATGAGTTACCTTAACCATATTGAATTTATTATACAAGAGAGAAAATTCACAAATTCTACACAATGGCAGAGTCATGTCTTAAGTGTAAAACAAATAATAATTAAACAGTCCATGATTTATGGGAATGCTATGAAGTCCGGAAGTTGTGGGCAGAGGTAGAAAGTTGGCTGTCAGAAGTATTACAATATAAACATACTTTTAATCCATCTGTCTGCATATTTCAAGTCATATAGGGGTGTAGTGAGATACAATGGGCTGGATGATTCTCTAGTCATCACTCATCTGGAAAAAAATTATAATAAAAGACAATCAAACTCCCATCATAAACACAATGGAAAAATCTAAATGATTTATTATTAAATATTGAAATAGCATGGGTGACCAAGAAAAACTAACTGGTACAATTTAAGACCACATGGCAAACAATAATGCATTGGGCAGATAATATTTAGACATTGTTCGAAAGTGTCTAAGTTGTTGTTTGTTTATATAAGTGTGTATCTGGAGTGTAAAATATAAATGTACCAAAAAGTAAAACATACACAGTACCAGTCAAAGGTTTAGACTAGAGGTCGACCGATTAATCGGAATGGCCGATTTCAAGTTCTCATAACAATCGGAAATCGGTCATTTCTGGACACCGATTTTGCAGATTTTGTGTCACCTTTATTTAATCTTTATTTAACTAGGCAAGTCAGTTAAAAACACATTCTTATTTTCAATGATGGCCTAGGAATAGTGGGTTAACTGCCTTGTTCAGGGGCAGAACGACAGATTTTTACCTTGTCAGCTCAGGGATTCAATCTTGCAACCTTACGGTTAACTAGTCCAACGCTCTAACCACCTGCCTCACGAGGAGCCCGCCTGTTACGCGAATGCAGTAAGAAGCCAAGGTAAGTTGCTAGTTAGCATTAAACTTAATCATAATCACTAGTCATAACTACACATGGTTGATGATATTACTAGTTTATCTAGCGTGTCCTGCGTTGCGTATAATCGATGCAGTGCACATTCGCGAAAAAGGACGGTCGTTGCTCCAAAGTGTACCTAACCATAAACACCAATGCCATCCTGAAAATCAATACACAGAAGTATATATATATTTTTAAACCTGCATATTTAGCTAAAAGAAATCCAGGTCAGCAGGCAATATTAACCAGGTGAAATTGTGTCACATCTATTGCTTTCATTGCACGCAGAGTCAGGGTATATGCAACAGTTTGGGCAGCCTGGCTCATTGCGAACTAATTTGCCAGAATTGTACATAATTATGACATAACATTGAAGGTTGTGCAATGTAACAGGAATATTTAGACTGATGGATGCCACCCATTAGATAAAACACGGAAAGTTTCCGTATTTCAATGAAAGAATAAACGTCTTGTTTTCGTGATGATAGTTTCCGGATTCGACCATAATGACCTGAGGCTCCCATTTCTGTGTGTTATTATGTTATAATTAAGTCTATGATTTGATAGAGCAGTCTGACTGAGCGATGGTAGGCACCAGCAGGCTCATTAGCATTCATTCAAACAGCACTTTCGTGCGTTTTGCCAGCAGCTCCGCTGTTTATGACTTCAAGCCTATCAACTCCCGAGATTAGGCTGGTGTAACGACGTGATGTGAAATGGCTAGCTAGTTAGCAGGGTGCGCGCTAATAGCGTTTCAAACGTCACTCGCTCTGAGACTTGGAGTAGTTGTTTCCCTTGCTCTGCATGGGTAATGCTGCTTCGAGGGTGGCTGTTGTCGTTGTGTTCCTGGTTCGAGCCCAGGTACGGAAGCTATACTGTTACACTGGTAATACTAAAGTGCCTATAAGAACATCCAATAGTCAAAGGTTAATGAAATACAAATGGTATAGAGAGAAATTGTCCTAAAATAACTACAACCATATGTTCTCATTTGTATGGACTATGAGACCGTTCTAATGTTTCCTGTAATTTCAGTAGTTTCTGTGCTTTAATCTTTTTCTTGAGAGATGTGGCTATGATCGTTCCTCTAATAACCGCCGTAGCTACATCCCACAATGTAGCAGGAGATACTTCCCCATTATCATTATTCTCCAGATAGATGTTCAATTCTGTCTTTATTGAGTCCTTGAAATCTGGATCATTCAGCATGTTTGTATTAAGTCACCATATAGTATTTCTTGGTATGCTATCAAGGTGTAGAGTAAGGTAAACTCCATTATGATCTGATAAGGATTGTAGGATCGGGCAGAGTGACTTAAGCCTGTGTCTATCTGCATTGTACATGAAAAAGTAGTCTAACCTGGAGTATTCAGTGTGGCGGGTGTGGATGTCACACCATACATCAAGCAGTCCTAAATCCTATTTATCTTTTTAGCAACTAGAGACTCATTTTCCTATTTTGATATGTGCTGTCCAATTGAGTTTAAAATCCCCGCCACAGACAGAATAACAGTAAAGACAAACTACAATGTAGAAAATAGTAAAAATAAAAGAAAAACCCTGGGTAGAGGGGGGAATAGTTGTTAAAGAAAAATGAGGACGGGAAAAGGGCAGAGCAACAGGCAAGAGGACCAAGGAGAGAGAGGAGCAGGCAAGAGAGAAATGAGAGAGGGAGACTAGTTCTCATAGCAGATATCCTTGGTTGGTTGTGTGTGAAAGTGAATGATAAAAAAGGCATATAAATCAGACAAGGCAACAGTGATGGTCTAGAGGCCTCCATCACACCCTATACAGGTCCACACTGGCAGCAAGGACAATGGGCACACAGCACTCAACAACCCCCACCCACCACCCCTGGCCTGCACAGCCAACATCTTTGTGTGGTAAATAATTAACTTATTCTGCTGACCAGAGAATATGAGACTAGTCATGAGCAGTGGCTTCTTGCTTGCTGAGTGGCCTTTCAGGTTAGGGCGATATAGGACTTGTTTTACTGTGGATATAGATACTTTTGTACCCGTTTCCTCCAGCATCTTCACAAGGTCCTTTGCTGTTGTTCTGGGATTGATTTGCAGTTTTCACACCAAAGTACATTCATCTCTAGGAGACAATGCGTCTCCTTCCTGAGCGGTATTATGGCTGTGTGGTCCAATGGTGTTTATATTTGTGTACTATTGTTTGTACAGATGAATGTGTTACCTTCAGGCGTCTGGAAATTGCTCCCAAGGATGAACCTGACTTGAGTGATTTCTTTCAATTTTCCCATGATGTCAAAGAGGCTTTGGGTTTGAAGGTAGGCATTGAAATACATCCACAGGTACACCTCCAATTGACTCAAATGATGTCAATTAGCCTATCAAAAGATTCTAAAGCCATGAAATTTTCCAAGCTGTTTAAAGGCACAGTCAACTAAGTGTATGTAAACTTCTGACCCAGTGGAATTGTGATACAGTAAAATAATCTGTCTGTAAACAATTGTTGGAAAAATGACTTGTGTCATGCACAAAGTAGATGTTCTATCCGACTTGTAAAAAACTATAGTTTGTTAACAAGAATTTTGAGGAGTGGTTGAAAAACGAGTTAATGACTCCAACCTAAGTATGTAAACTTCCAATGTCAACTGTATATGCACCACGTCGTTGTGCTCTCACTCACTCTGCTGTGTGTGCAGCTTGCTAGCTGTCACTCAAATTGTAAGAGGCTGAAGCTCATTGGCAAACATCTAGGGGGCTGGCCCATGTAAATTACTACTTTGAGACATTTGCCCCTACAAAGCTAATTCCATCCCAACAGTATAGTCAGCCAGAACATAACCCTCCTAAAGATGGCTGCAAAAACATCTCTTCAGCCCCAAATAACTCTTCAGTGCAGTAACACCAAACAACCCAAAACATTCCACCACTGCCACAGTACAATACTACCATTTCTTCACTCCATCCTTTCATTCACTCCAACAAATGCTAGGCCTAAGCCCTTGGAGACCCTTCACTCCTCCTGTAAGAGACAGTGGACATAGTCACGGGACTATACTGACCGGTCTGCCCCAGCAGCGATCCCTTTAATGAAGTGAGTAAATTCTGCACGGCGCCAGTTGGCTTTCTGATTAAAAGCATCATACAGGCCTCATCTAGAGGGAGGTGCAGCAGCAAAATGGTGGTTTTAAACATTTTTTCCCAGGAGCGGCAGTGTACTGCTAGGGTGTAATACGTTTGCATAGTCTGGCGCAGGACAAAGAGCCAATTAATTGAAAAGAAGAAACCTCTAAAAGATGAGAAGGGGGCGCAGACACACAGATTGTTGCAAAGGAATGTCCTATTTCAGTTTGTAAACAATGTGTAATATGTATGCCCTCTAGTGTCCCCCCCCCCATGAGTACTATATGAATATGGCTTGTCCCACCTAGCGACCTTAAGATGAATGCACCAACTAAGTAGCTCTGGATAAGAGCGTCTGCTAAATGACTAACATGTAAATGGCCCGGAGGGTAGATCAGGGAGGGTCAGTTGTACCTTTCTGTCCGTGCCGACTGCTGAACTTGTCTCCTATCTCTGGTCTCCTGGTCTGTCTCAGCAAGATCTTGATGAGGAAAGCATCGTCTGCGTTGGAGGAGATCATCACCTTCTCGATGTAGGAGTCTGTGGAGCCCTTGTAACTGTAGACAAGAGAACAGAGGTAACAGCTGACCTGATCTGACAAGGCTGAATACGTGAAGAGCGGACCTGAAAGGACTGGGTTGTTTCCCGTCATATGGGGGAAACTAAGTATTTTGCTCAACGGTCAGAAGAGATGGTAGTAGGGCCGGGACAAAAACAGTATCGGGATACTCATTCGTATCGTGCAAAGGAAACGAAAACATCAGGGAGATTGAACTTTTTTAGGAAGACAGCCCTAAAATGTTGGAAACAGCAGGTTTTTAAAACAAGACCAAAAAGTAAAGTCTGTTTGATGTTAACATTTTTGCCATGGTAAAAAAATATTGTGATAGTGGTATAGTCATAGCCCTAGGTAGATGAGGAACAAACATTATATGAATAGTTCAGGGAGTTTGTGGTATTGTTAACCAGTGGTATTGGGGGGGTGTATGAGTGATGAGGGGAGAAGGCACACCCACCTGACGGGCACATCTCTGTACTGGGGCTGTCCTGGCTGGGCACTGCCCTCCAGTGGTGTCTGGGTGACAGTGGGCATGGATTTGTTCACCAGCACCTGCTTATTCTCCACCTTCTCACCTGGGAGACACACAATATTGATGAATTCCATATTTACTAATTCTGTATGCATGAATATCAAATCAAAGACATCAAATGTTTTAGGTTACTTTATACATAAAACACAAATACATCCTTCAACACGTTTCCATGTGGAGATAAGGATGTAACCAAATGGTTGTAATAATCAAATGGGTGACAGTGAGATTCTAGAGTAACAGAGCGGGTTGGGTCCTTCTCCAGGAGTCCTGCTGAAGGGTGCTACTCACCAGGGCAGCAGATGCCGTCAGCATCCAGGATACTGTGCCTCCAGATGGGCTTGCGTGTGGCCGCATCCAGCATGGGACCCATCACCTTGTCAAAGGTCTGGTTGGTGTAGCGCCTCAACGTGCACTTAGCGTTCTTGTAGACCAGGCATCTTCCAAATCCTGAGGCAGAATAAATGGAAGATGAGGGAGAGTTCAGTATCGCAAATAATTATTTATACCAGTACTTTTTGTATTTCAGGATAGTAACAAGAGCACTACATCTAAAATACATCAATGACTATGTTCAGAAGAGGGCAGCAGCCAGGAGGGCAGCCAGCCAGGAGGGCAGCAGCCAGGAGGGCAGCAGCCAAGAAGTTAGACACTTGTAATTTAAACACTTTACATTGTATTGAGAGTACATTGTTAGTTTTTCGTCAAATTTTCCTTCTTAGCCTATAGACATAGATCAGTAACTCACCTCTGTCTAGAGAGGCCTTGTTGAGGATCAGAGCGTCCTCTATGTCGTAGCCGCTGTAGCTCATCACAGCCACTGTGGCGTTCTGGCCCGCAGGCAGCTTCTCAAAGTCTATCAGCTCTATGGTTCTAGTCTTGACCATGGGCTTCTGAGGGTAGCCCAGCAGGTACATCAGAGTGTCTATACGGTTCCTCTGGTTATAGCCAATCGTACCTGACAGGAGAAACCATGGAAATAAAATTACAATGGACTTTTTAAAATGTATTCTTCAAAACGTAAAATATTTGATTACTCAATTGTCTGAGAAATCATTCAAAACTCATTCAGTATATCTTAAGAGCAAAGAATAAACAAAAGTAATTACTAATTTTCAATTTAAGGAAACATATTTAAATCCCAGATTTATTCCATTGCGTGTGCGTCTTAACCAAACAGTGTATCACATCAGAGAGTATCCTAAAAGTGGACGAGTGGTTTTTAATCCTGCTTCTCCAGAGGCCGGGGTTGAGCCAGGGCCAGCTCCCTGGTACAAACACAGTGGAGAGGAGATGGGCAGGCCATGGAATAATGGCTGGCCTCCCTGGAGGCCTTGACATTTGTCAAATGCTATTACTTCACAATTAGGCAACAGAGCCCTGTGATAATAGGCCCCTGGTCACACACACATATTAGCACATGTATAGGCCTGGCCACACAAAACAGACACAGCAGAGGATATTAGGCCAAATATAGTCCTAGTCGCAGTGTTTTTGTGTAAAGATGGGGAGGGAGGGGGTGAATGGAGGGAGGGGGATGGGGGTGACTGGGCTCGTGTGAATGCTAGTGGAGTGATTTGGAGAAGTTTTGGTTCAGGGAGCTCCTGGGCTCCTCTGTGGTCTCTCCCTCGCAGCTGAGCACACTGACCCCCTGAGCACACTTAACAGCAGACACAATGAATTGCTAATGACACTGGGTGACTAGCAGGGAAAGGCCTCTGCACACACAGGACACAAAGGAGGGCCTACGTAGGCACCTCATGTTTGGATGTCCATGTGCAGATACAAAAACACTCCATCACACAAAGTGCATTCTGACAAGAAATGTGTTCACATCGGTACACACTGCTCCCTTGGAGGATGTCTGAGGAGTCCTGATGCCTGATCAAAGGTGCAACTTAAAAACAGCCACCCTCTACAGACCGAAGCAGAGGAACCAGCGAGTCTGTAGAACTGGAGAAGTGTCTCACCCATGGCCTGCTTGCCCATAGCACACTGGTATGTGTTCCTGGGGGACTGATTGTGATGGGGGTAGGGGATCAGACCAGCACAGACCCCTAGTAGTGTGAAGGGCTCAATCTCCAAGTGTGTAGTATCCCTACGTACAAAACAAGAACATTGGGACTGAGAATTACATCCAGCAGCAGAGACTATATTGAGTACATATGAAAACAACTAGACCAGAGGGGCCTAACGTGTCAGACAGTATAGAGCCATGGCCAGAAGTTACTTATTAATCATGTGCTCATAGAGGGCGATCTGACAGTCATTCTCCTCGTTCACGTCCAGGTACTCCACCAGGCTCTCATGGAGGAAATCCTCAAAGGTTCTGACAGCAACAAAACAGAAAGATCATCAACACAAGCATTTCAAAAAGCCCACAACGTCCATCACTAATGTAAACATTTTGACCCTCTAGCAAGTACACTGGGCTGAGCTTAAAATCCAATCATATACAAGCTAAATTCATTGGTGGCAGATGCTAGTTTCTTTGTATTGAATAACGTTAGCTGTATGAGATAAAATGGAGCCCACCTGTATCCCTGGGTCAACTCCTCGATGTGTTTGTTCTTAACCATTGGCTGTCCTTTCTTCACAATGATATACGGTCTGGCAGGAGCAAGAACATCAGTTTAAAAACGAGTTAAACTCACTTAAACCTTCAGAAATGTGTTGAAAACTTTTTGGTGCTGAACCCAGGCTGTGTTATAACTCTGCTCCATGCACAGACAGTGGCAGGGTGTCATGTCGTCCCTGGTGCCCCTACCTGCAGAGGCGTCCTCCATCTGAGGAGACGTAGACACAGCGGTCGGTTAGGTTGGTGGAGATGGACACAAACTCGTTGATGAATCCAGCCCGTCGCATCAGTCTGAAGGTGTACACCAGCCTTTGGTGGTCCCGGATCACCCCCAGGATGTTACCTGTGAAGGATGGACACACCCAGAGAGACCGACTTTGAGGCACAGAGCGCCTTACACTAAATACTTACGGACTTGACTTTATTAGGGGTTATTTGACAGGGACAATGCAAGGATCAACATTTCTCTAAATGTGTCAGATTTAAATCAGCTGGCACATTTGCCTCTGCAGTCCCCCCTGGACTACAGATGAACACACCCACACAAATAATGCATAATCCAGGACTTGGAGCTTGCCACTGAATAAATCCGATGTGTGCAGGGCCACAGACTCCAGCAGGGGATCTGGGAATAATATGAAACTTGAAGAAACGGAGGAGCCACAGTGTGGAAGGGTTTGCGAGCACTCTGGTGCTTTGACACCTGCTGTTACTAATGAATAAAGCCTGGTTAGTCAGTCAACATAATTTGACAGTTATCATTGGCTAGAAAAACAGACACTAATTAAAGGAACCAGTCCAGTCTTTCTCATGGCGCACTAGTAGCACTAACTGAATAGCTTATCATCAAAACACACTGCATTAAGCACAACATATGCATTCCGGAAACTGGACGTTCCATGTTCTTTCCCTTCATGTTAGAGGCATTGTATTGAAAAGCAGAGGAAGGCTTAACATTTAAGTAATCAAACAAGGGAAAAGCTAACAGCAACAACCATCCTGGCTTGAAAGCCTACTGCTGATTATGTGTAACAAGCACTTATGTGTATGCCTCTGGATGTCTGGTGTGTATGCGCAACTGTGTGTGTGCAGTCACCATTGAGGAAGACCAGGAAGACACTTGGGTAGGAGAGCTCCTCTCCACACAGCAGGTTGACATCCTCCACTCCCAGGTTGAAGGCCAGCTTGACGATGGGGCCGTCCTCCATGTCTGTGGTGATGTGGGTCATCAGGGCCAGGTTCTTCACCAGACCACAGGCCTAGGACACAACACAACAACCGGTCAGAACCTGTTATACACAGGCCAAGGCAACACCACCTAGAACTGGGTTAAAACTGGCATTAGGGTTAGGGTTGTCCACAACACCTTGTGAGCTGCGGTTCAAATTTCAGACAGTTTTCACACAGTAGGAGTGTTTGCACGAGTGTGTGTGTGTGTATGATGTTTATGCAGGCCATGGTGTGTGTGTGTGTGTGTGTGGTGTGTATGCAGGCCATGGTGTGTGTGTGTGTGTGTGTGTGGTGTGTATGCAGGCCATGTGTGTGTGTGTGTGTGTGTGTGTGTGTGTGGTGTGTATGCAGGCCATGGTGTGTGTGTGTGTGTGTGTGTATGCAGGTGTGTGTGTGTGGTGTGTATGCAGGCCATGGTGTGTGTGTGTGTGTGTGGTGTGTATGCAGGCCATGGTGTGTGTGTGTGTGTGTGGTGTGTATGCAGGCCATGGTGTGTGTGTGTGTGTGTGGTGTGTATGCAGGCCATGTGTGTGTGTGTGTGTGTGTGGTGTGTATGCAGGCAGGCCATGGTGTGTGTGTGTGTGTGTGTGGTGTGTATGCAGGCCATGTGTGTGTGTGTGTGTGTGTGGTGTGTATGCAGGCCATGTGTGTGTGTGTGTGTGTGTGTGGTGTGTATGCAGGCCATGTGTGTGTGTGTGTGGTGTGTATGCAGGCCATGGTGTGTGTGTGTGTGTGTGGTGTGTATGCAGGCCATGGTGTGTGTGTAGGCCATGGTGTGTGTGTGTGTGTGTGTGTGGTGTGTATGCAGGCCATGGTGTGTGTGTGTGTGTGTGTGTGGTGTGTATGCAGGCCATGTGTGCAGGTGTGTGTGTGTGTGTGTGGTGTGTATGCAGGCCATGGTGTGTGTGTGTGTGTGTGTATGCAGGCCATGTGTGTGTGTGTGTGTGTGTGTATGCAGGCCATGGTGTGTGTGTGTGTATGCAGGCCATGGTGTGTGTGTGTGTGTGTGTGTGTATGCAGGCCATGGTGTGTGTGTGTGTGTGTGTGTGTGTGTATGCAGGCCATGGTGTGTGTGTGTGTGTGTGTGTGTGTGTATGCAGGCCATGGTGTGTGTGTGTGTGTGTGTGTGTGTGTGTGTATGCAGGCCATGTGTGTGTGTGTGTGTGTGTGTGGTGTGTATGCAGGCCATGGTGTGTGTGTGTGTGTGTGGTGTGTATGCAGGCCATGGTGTGTGTGTGTGTGTGTGTGTGCAGGCCATGTGTATGCAGGCCATGTGTGTGCAGGTGTGTGTGTGTGTGTGGTGTGTATGCAGGCCATGTGTGTGTGTGTGTGTGTGTGTGGTGTGTATGCAGGCCATGTGTGTGTGTGTGTGTGTGTGGTGTGTATGCAGGCCATGGTGTGTGTGTGTGTGTGGTGTGTATGCAGGCCATGGTGTGTGTGTGTGTGTGTGTGTATGGCCAGTTCATGCAGGCCATGTGTGTGTGTGTGTGGTGTGTGCAGGCCATGCAGGCCATGGTGGTGGGTGTGGAGTTTATGCAGGCCATGGGTGTGTGTGTGTGTGTGTGTGTGTGTGTGTGTGTGTGTGTGTGTGTGTGTGTGTGTGTGTGTGTGTGTGTGTAGTTTATGCAGGCCATGGTGGATGGGTGTGTGGAGTTTATGCAGGCCATGGTGTATGTGATTGCGTGTGTGGGTGTGTGCGTGTATGCTTGCCAATGTGTATGTATGTGACTGTGCCTGTGTATCTCTCTGACTCACCTCTCCCTCAGGGGTGTCGGAGGGGCACAGCATGCCCCACTGGGAGGGCTGCAGGGAGCGGGGTCCGCTGACCTTCCTGGTCTTCTCAAACTGGGAGGAGATCCTGGTCATCATGCCCAGAGCAGAGATGAAGGAGAGACGGGACAGCACCTGGGTCACACCCTGACGGTCCATCTTAAACCTCTTCAGGGACCAGTTGCCCTGGGGGGCACAGAGAGAGAGAGACAGGTCAACTGCTTGAAGCATTAAACATATTTAGCATGTGTGACAACACTGCTAATGTTAAAATGGCTTTAAAAATAAACACCTTACTTGATTGATGTCCCTAACTGCAATTCACTGTGGCATCAGCTTTGACACAATATCTTCATGATATTTACAAAAATGAAAGAATAGAAGACCAACCTCACACTTGTGTAAGGTACAGAAACATTACATTCAAAATTGGATGCAAAAAAACCTGACAACCTAGAATGCCCTTTTGACATACGTCAATCCGTATGGACACCTTTGCACTGTCTGGCATAAAGGACCAGAGCTTGAAATGGGGCAGAGAGCAGCACTCACGGTGGAGATGGCGTTGACCATGCCGTTGGTGATCTGGTCCTGGCGCATGTGTTTGACAATGTCAAACTGTGCCGCCCGCTGCTTGGGGATGATCTGGTCTGAGATCTTCTTCAGCTCGGAGTTGAACTTCTTAAAGAGATCCTCAAACAGCAGAGACAGCAGCTAGCCAGGTGGGGCGAGAGATTGTCAGTAGTACAGTCAGAACAATACGTATTAAGTGTCTCAGAGTAGGAGTGCTGATCTAAGATCAGGTCCTCCCTGTCCATAAAAGTCACTGTGATCTAAAAGGCAAAACTGACACAGTGGAAACATCGAGTCTCTGATGCAAATAGCTAGACGTGAAATAACAATACTCAGAGAGCTAGTCGTATCCCCTGGAGACACAGACAAGGCAAACCCTCTGTTCTCCTGGCTTCTGCTCACAGCTGTTCTGTTCCTCTCCGCTATCAGCTCAGAGACAATGACCAGGTCCTGGGAGACAGATTTAATAACCAGGTGTGCCAACCCTGAGATAAGCCTGACCTGGCCTCTCTCCCAGGTCTCTCTCCTCAGTAAGGCCTTTAGTGGGGCACCTCTCTCACTCTTTCAACCCCCAACAAATTTGCATACATCAAAACAAACAAGCAGTCCTGGCAAAATGTAGAATAAAGAAAAACAGCTTCCGTCGCACAGCTGGGCCAATTAGCTGAATGTCAGGGAATCATAATTGGAGAGAGGAGAGATTGCTGGGCGTTGTGAGTACTTAAGCTCTCTATTGAAAGGAGGTCCTGCGCCCCCCTCCTCAATCAGAGAAGGTCGGGTGGGGGGAAATTAAAGGCCTTAAGACAGCCGTAATTACATTATCAGAGCCGGGGCCTGTAGGATTAGCTCAATCGCTCCAGTCAAGGCGGCCATTCCTTTGTCAAGGCTCGGAAAAATGCCTCCGCTTCCTCGGCCCTGGGATTTTGGTGGTGCTGCTGCGTATCTCTCCCCCCTGACAACGAGCGAGGCGGGGAGGGATGAGGAAGAAAACAAAACAGGCAACAATAAAGTGGGAATTAATAGAGGGAGAGGGGTGACAGACAGGTGAAAGATCAGGGCACGGGGAGACTGGATTAGAGTCCGTATCGATTAGCACAGGCCTGGGATCAGTCCTCAGAGAAGTACGAAGCACTGCATATAGAGAATTGTTTTGACTGGGGAGGAAGAAAGGATTAAAACCTCTGTGGGATGAAGAGACTCTGGACACAGTACGGTTATATGCACACAATAATATGATTATTGTGAATACTCAGATTAATATAATAGTTTGAGTAAACTTTGACATGCTTTGCAAGAAGAAAGAATTCCCTAATAATCCTGTTTACATGGACACATCTAAAAATCAGGCTACGAATGGGACTTGATAATTGTAAAACATAGCAAATCAAAATAAACTTTCTATCAGTGACAGGAAGGCTATTTGATTCAGAGTTCCGAGACAAAGTTTGTATGTAAAAATACATCTAAAGGTGCATAGTTCTATACAAAGAAACTAGCATCATCGTACGCAAAAGAGGCTCACGCTGCTGGGCCTGTACAACAGTCACACAACCTACCCTTTAATCGATTAGTAATAAATGCTGCAACTCATCTTTCATTTAATGACAGAGCAGCGTGAGGGAGTCCTACTGTGTAGACAGACCCAGAGAAGGCTCTGCTTACTGTGGAGCTGCATACTGTAGGCCACTGTGCTGGAGGAAGGCTGTGCAGGCAAATGTGGTAAAGGAAGTCTGCACAGGCAAATGTACTCAGGTAACTCTGCGCCTCCCGATGTGATAAGAGTAAGTCAACATAGGACTGTTCGCACAGACAATGTGCTGGACACCACTAACGGAGGGTGTAAACTAAAAACAGAGGGTCACAGGAGTTCTATTTAGCGTACTTTTGATTATTCCATGGGACATTCAATGTAGCGTAAGGGGTCAGAAGGACAGAGGTTATATTAAGATAGAGACCAACAGACTTCAGATTCAGATGCTTCAGATGCAGCTACAGTAGAGGAGACAGAGACGTATTCATTCACCTGTCCAGCCAACTCCAGGCGCTTGTTGCCATAGTAGTCTCGGTCATCCACCTTGTTCTCTCCTTGGGCTAGGATCACCCTGCGCACCATCACCGCTAGGTAGATACACTTGGCCCGGAAGTTAAACTCCTTCACCTGGAGGTGGAATAGAAAACAGGGTTTGAGTCGATCCCATTTCTATGTCAATTCAGGGAGTAAACTGAAATTGTAGTTTCTTCTCAGAGAATTGAGGAAAACTGGAATTTGAACTTTAGTTCACTTCCTGAATTGACCCCAACCCTGGTAGTAAAGTCACTGAATCATGTTAACACAAGTGTGTACCTTACAAATGTGTCCACTCATAGCCATATTAATAAAGACTAGATAAGGGTACAGGTGACAAAACTAAATAATCTTATGGTATGGCGAGCATAGTGCTTTAATCCTATCAACACCTGATACTACTGATCTTTCCATAGTAAATCCCGGGCCAGAGAGGTGTGTATAAAGCATTTTTTTTGGTGTGGTCAATCTGACAGCACTTACAGGTACATGAGTGAGGATGAGGGAAGCCAACAGCTCTCTGGCCTCCTCCATCTTGGTCTTCTTGGGCCCTCCCCACATGCGCTGTCTCCGCACCTTATTCCCAATGTATTTCAGAGCCTAGGGAACAGAGGGATGAGAATACAACATCTTTAACAGCACACCATTAATAAAAACGTCTCTCAGATCAAAGAGACAAACGTAAAAATAACTGGAGACGTAATTCCAAAGTGATGAAAAATGTGTGACATGCGCGTTCATTGTGTCGAGAAGAAAAGGACCCAAATTAACACTGAGGGATCAGAGTTGTAACGGGTCAAGTGAATCACAAAAAGCCACAACCGGATACGAGTCAGCCCTTATGCCCCCACACAACTATCACACCTGTGTCAGTGATCTTCTGTGTCATGCTCTAGTGAGAAGGTCAGAGGTCTGTGAGACTGAGCGCATCCTCCAGACCACCCACCCTGCAGGCTATAACTATTGGCTACTGAGGACACCAGTGAAGAGGCATGCCATCCTGACCTGTGTATTATGCTACCATAATGGCAAAGGCAGTCACTCAGAACAGAATCACAGTTTATGTTCATGTGTAAAAACATGGGTAAAATGTGCATGGCTCTCTGTTGAATTTCAAAGTTTCAATGTGACTCTCTCGCCAACAGGTTTTCCCACCCCTGGGCTAATATCTATTTTATAGGTCTACTGAGGCTTAGCTTGACGTATCGCGCATCAGAGGTATAATAACACTGAAAAGACATGAAAAACATGCATTCAAATCTAGTCCAAAGGACATTGCTAGGATGCTAATATGGCCCGCATCAATGCATTGCTGGTTCCTCCTGCTAGACAAGGGGGTTAATTTCAGACAAATTGGTCCACTGCATTCAACAACACATGTCAAAGAGGACATGTTGGCCTATTAAGTAATGACTTGATGAGGCGGAATATTCTTTAATTGCTAGGCATTACAAAGGCTGTGTCCCAAACTCAAGACATCAATACATTCTATTGAGAGCTGTTAAAATCGGGGTATTTGAAACAGTCAAGTCCTACTCCTTAGACAATATAATCAGGTCAAATGGTCAGGGGAAAAGGCCTAGTAAAGCCATGCATTCACTGGTTGCCAGAGTTCACTCAAATCACAAAATTACTTTTCCTTGCTTTGAAAGAACAGGACAAAGGAGAGACTGCAATCCATGCTTTAGGTTTATTTACCTAACCACTGTCACCAACTTAACTTTGTCAATGTACCCCAAATAACAACATATAAATAATAACAATAAAAATAATAACATTCATTCCAAAATCATCTCCAAGTAACTTGAAAAAGGGATAGATTTAAAGTTTTGTTGAGTTAGTTTGGGCATCACAACATGCTAACAACTTAAGTTACATGTATCACCTGTTCCTCCCAGGCCAGTGTGATTTAGAAACCTCTGACAAAGGTTCCAGAGAAGGAAGAGAGGGAATCATGTACCTGTATCTCAGTGAAGATCTGGGCTTTCTGGCACTCTTCCAGACTGGGGGAGAAGTTAGCCATGACGTGCTCCTCTGTCCCAATCATCTGCACTATCTCCTGGTCACTCTCCACACCCATAGCCTGTGTGAGGAGGATAGAGGGGGTTGAGGTACAGGAGGACATTCTTTTATTAGAGGGTTTGATATAAAGGAGATGAAATGTGGGAGGGAAAGGGTGGAGGGAAGGAATGAGGGCAGTATAGGAGGAGGTGGAGGTTTAAGGGCGAGGATTGAGGTGGATGACAGAGGTATCAGGGAAGTATGGAGGGGTGGGGGAATTTGAAGGAGGGCATATGGTAGAGAGGTACAAATGAAAGAATGATGAAGTGGAAAAGAAAGAGGTATAAAGGATTTAACAAAGAGGATGGGAGAAGAAAAGAGGAGTGGCTGGAAGATGGAGGAGATAAAGGGACAAGTACAGACAAGCAAAGAGATGAGGCAGAAGTCACAAGGTTCTCTGATTTTTGCTTATGCTAATGAGAAGCTGTGGAATTGGGGCTGGCTGGCCCACAATGCAGCTTGTCGGAGTTTGTAATACCAACAGGTTTCAAGCAGACCACCATAGGCCCTGTGCCCAAGAACACTAAGGTAACCTGCCTAAATGACTACTGACCCAAAGCATTCACAGTTGTAGCCATGAAATGCTTTGAAAGACTCACATCAACACCATTATCCCAGAAACCCTAGACCCACTCCAATGTGCATACTGCACCAACAGATCTGATGCAATCTCTATTGCACTCCACACTGCCCTTTCCCATCTGGACAAAAGGAACACCTATGTCAGAATGCAATTCATTGACTCCAGCTCAGCATTCAACACCATAGTGCCCTCAAAGCTGATCAAGAAGTTGCTCCTACCCATCTTTCCGGTCCTGCCGTACATACCTACACGTACGCTATGGTCACAAGACGCAGACCTCCTAATTGTCCCTAGAATTTCTAAGCAAACAGCTGGAGGCAGTGCTTTCTTCTATAGACCTCAATTTTTATGGAATGGTCTGCCTACCCGTGTGAGACGCAGACTCGGTCTCAACTTCTAAGTCTTTATTGAAGACTCATCTCTTCAGTAGGTCCTATGATTGAGTGTAGTCTGGCCCAGGAGTGTGAAGGTGAACGGAAAGGCACTGGAGCAACGAACCGCCTTGCTGTTTCTGCCTGGCCGGTTCCCCTCTCTTCACTGGGATTCTCCTCTAACCCTATTACAGGGAGTCACTGGCTTACTGTGCCGTGGCGGAGGTTGGGGTTTGGGTTCCTGGGTTCTTTGTGGGCTATATTTGGCCTTGTCTCAGGATGGTAAGTTGATGGATGAAGATATTCCTCTAGTGGTGTGGGGGGTGTGCTTTGGCAAAGTGGGTGGGGTTATATCCTGCCTCTATGGCCCTGTCCGGAGGTTACATTGGATGGGGCCACAGTGTCTCCCGACCCCCCTGTCAAAGCCTTCAGTATCGGGGGGGTGCTAGGGTTAGTCGGTTATATCTGGAGTATTTTGACAGACAGGCTCTCTCTGACTCCTTGCTGTCCCCAGTCCACCTGGCCGTGCTGCTGCTCCAGTTTCAACTGTTCTGCCTGCAGCTATGGAACCCTGACCTATTCACCGGACGTGCTACCTGTCCCAGACCTGCTGTTTTCAACTCTCTAGAGACAGCAGGAGCAGTAGAGACACTCTGAATGATCGGCTATGAAAAGCCAACTGACATTTACTCCTGAGGTGCTGACCTGTTGCACCCTCGACAAGCACTGTGATTATTATTATTTGACCCCATTGGTCATCTATGTAGATTTTAATATCTTGGCCATGTTCTGTTATAATCTCCACCCGGCACAGCCAGAAGAGGACTGGCCACCCCTCATAGCCTGGTTCCTCTCTAGGTTTCTTCCTCGGTTCTGGCCTTTCTAGGGAGTTTTTCTGAGCAACCGTTCTTATACACGTGCATTGCTTGCTGTTTGGGGTTTTAGGCTGGGTTTCTGTATAGCACTTTGAGATATCAGCTGATGTAAGAAGGGCTTTATAAATACATTTGATTTAAAGTTCATTGGCGTCCACATCACCAACAAACTGTCATGGTCCAAGTACACCAAGACAGTTGTGAAGAGGGCACGAAAAAAACCTATTCCCCTCGGGAGACTGAAAAGATTTGACATGGGTCCTCAGAGCCTCAAAAGTTTTACACCATCGAGAGCATCCTGATGGGTTGCATCACTGCCTGGTATGGCAACTGCTCGGCCTCTGACCGCAAGGCACTACAGAGGGTAGTGCGTACATCACCAGGGCCAAGCTTCCTGCCATCCAGGACCTCTATACCAGGCGGTGTCAGAGGAAGGCCGTAAAAATCGTCAAAGATTCCAGCCACCCTAGTCATAGACTGTTCACTCTGCTACTGCACGGCAAGTGGTACTGGAGCGCCAAGTCCTGGTCCAAGAGGCTTCTTAACAGCTTCTAACCCCAAGCCATAAGACTCCTGAACAGCTAATCAAATGGATACCCAGACTATTTGCATTGCCCCCCCCCCACGCTGCTGCTACTCTGTCATCTATGCATAGCCACTTTAATAACTCTACCTACATGTACATAATTACAGACACCCCTGCCTCCGCACATTGACTCTGTATTGGTACCACCTGTATATAATTCCACTATTGTTATTACCGCTGCTCTTTAATTATTTGTTATTTTCTGTATTCTTTATGGTTTTTCTTAGAACTGCATTGTTGGTTAAGGGCTTGTAGTAAGCATTTCACTATAAAGGTCCACACCTGTTGTATTCGGCACAGGTGACAAATAATCTTGTTGGGTCATAAAATCAAATGTTGTCACACAAACATTTCAGTAAAATTGTGTTCTGCTGTTGATTGAATGAAGCAAATCTAATTTTGAATGCAAATTTGAAGCAATTGTTACACAGCGCTAATGGCTGCAGCATGTCGCCGTTGCCGCCTGCTAAGACCACCCTCTGCCCCCAGCTGTGCTCTGGACACCATATGTGAACTGATTGCCCCCATCTATCTTCAGAGCTCGTGCTGCTAGGCGACCTAAACTGGAACATGCTTAACACCCCAGCCATCCTACAATCTAAGCTTGATGCCCCGTCAGTAGAGGATGCCTGGATATATTTTTTTAATGCCTTCCTCACCATCTTAAATAAACATGCCCCATTCAAGAAATGTAGAACCAGGAACAGATATAGCCCTTGGTTCTCCCCAGACCTGACTGCCCTTAACCAACACAAAAACATCCTATGGCGTTCTGCATTAGCATCGAACAGCCCCCGTGATATGCAGCTGTTCAGGGAAGCTAGAAACCATTATACACAGGCAGTTAGAAAAGCCAAGGCTAGCTTTTTCAAGCAGAAATTTGCTTCCTGCAACACGAACTCAAAAAAGTTCTGGGACACTGTAAAGTCCATGGAGAATAAGAACACCTCCTCCCAGCTGCCCACTGCACTGAAGATAGGAAACACTGTCACCACTGATAAATCCACCATAATTGAGAATTTCAATAAGCATTTTTCTACGGCTGGCCATGCTTTCAACCTGGCTACTCCTACCCCGGTCAACAGCACTGCACCCCCCACAGCAACTCGCCCAAGCCTTCCCCATTTCTCCTTCTCCCAAATCCAGTCAGCTGATGTTCTGAAAGAACTGCAAAATCTGGACCCCTACAAATGAGCCGGACTAGACAATCTGGACCCTTTCTTTCTAAAATTATCTGCCGAAATTGTCGCCACCCCTATTACTAGCCTGTTCAACCTCTTTCGTGTCGTCTGAGATTCCCAAAGATTGGAAAACAGCTGCGGTCATCCCCCTCTTCAAAGGGGGGAACACTCTTGACCCAAACTGCTACAGACCTATATCTATCCTACCCTGCCTTTCTAAGCTCTTTGAAAGCCAAGTCAACAAACAGATTACCGACCATTTCGAATCTCACCATACCTTCTCTGCTATGCAATCTGGTTTCAGAGCTGGTCATGGGTGCACCTCAGCCACACTCAAGGTCCTAAACGATATCTTAACCACCATCGATAAGAAACATTACTGTGCAGCCGTATTCATTAATCTGGCCATGGCTTTCGACTGTCAATCACCACATCCTCATCGGCAGACTCGACAGCCTTGGTTTCTCAAATGATTGCCTCGCCTGGTTCACCAAATACTTCTCTGATAGAGTTCAGTGTGTTAAATCGGAGGGTCTGCTGTCCGGACCTCTGGCAGTCTATGGGGGTGCCACAGGGTTCAATTCTTGGACCGACTCTCTTCTCTGTATACATCAATGATGTCGCTCTTGCTGCTGGTGAGTCTCTGATCCACCTCCACGCAGACGACACCATTCTGTATACTTCTGGCCCTTCTTTGGACACTGTGTTAACAACCCTCCAGGCAAGCTTCAATGCCATACAACTCTCCTTCCGTGGCCTCCAATTGCTCTTAAATACAAGTAAAACTAAATGCATGCTCTTCAACCGATCACTACCTGCACCTGCCCAACATCACTACTCTGGATGGCTCTGACTTAGAATACGTGGACAACTACAAATAACTAGGTGTCTGGTTAGACTGCAAACTCTCCTTCCAGACCCACATCAAACATCTCCAATCCAAAGTTAAATCTAGAATTGGCTTCCTATTTCGCAACAAAGCATCCTTCACTCATGCTGCCAAACATACCCTTGTAAAACTGACCATCCTACCAATCCTCGACTTCGGCGATGTCATTTACAAAATAGCCTCCAATACCCTACTCAACAAATTGGATGCAGTCTATCACAGTGCAATCCGTTTTGTCACCAAAGCCCCATATACTACCCACCATTGCGACCTGTACGCTCTCGTTGGCTGGCCCTCGCTTCATACTCGTCACCAAACCCACTGGCTCCATGTCATCTACAAGACCCTGCTAGGTAAAGTCCCCCCTTATCTCAGCTCGCTGGTCACCATCGCATCTCCCACCTGTAGCACACGCTCCAGCAGGTATATCTCTCTAGTCACCCCCAAAACCAATTCTTCCTTTGGCCGCCTCTCCTTCCAGTTCTCTGCTGCCAATGACTGGAACAAACTTCAAAAATCTCTGAAACTGGAAACACTTATCTCCCCCACTAGCTTTAAACACCAACTGTCAGAGCAGCTCACAGATTACTGCACCTGTACATAGCCCACCTATAATTTAGCCCAAACAACTACCTCTTTCCCTACTGTATTTTTTTATTTTTTTATTTTGCTCCTTTGCACCCCATTATTTTTATTTCTACTTTGCACATTCTTCCACTGCAAATCTACCATTCCAGTGTTTTACTTGCTATATTGTATTTACTTTGCCACGATAGCCTTTTTTTGCCTTTACCTCCCTTATCTCACCTCATTTGCTCACATTGTATATAGACTTGTTTATACTGTATTATTGACTGTATGTTTGTTTTACTCCATGTGTAACTCTGTGTCGTTGTATGTGTCGAACTGCTTTGCTTTATCTTGGCCAGGTCGCAATTGTAAATGAGAACTTGTTCTCAACTTGCCTACCTGGTTAAAGGTGAAAAAAAAAAAAAAAGTTTTTTTTTTAAATGTCCAAACACTGATTTTGATATTAGATTAGCTAATTTCATATCAGCTAATTAGTTATTAATTGGTAGTACAAGTGGGTTCCACTACCAACACATTGAACAACAACACTGAACAGGTTAGAGAGATGGCAGAGGCTGGCATTATCTGTATTCTGTAGTGAGACTGTAGTCATATTCTGTAGTCGAACAGCGCCACCATGTGGACTTGAAATTCTTACCTTGAATATAATGGCAATGGGGGCATCCTCTGACAGTGCGTTGTGTCTTAGGTAGAAGCGTCCCTGCTTAACGATCATATTGGTCCTGCTCTTCTTCTCATGGGTGGAACTGTAACCTCATGACAAAGCATGAGTGGAGAATGGTGGTTAGTGAACTGAGGGTTTGATAAACACATGTGGATACAGAGTATACAGTCTTACAATGATAAAGCACTCAAGTAAGCAATACATGAGAACACAAACTGCATCAATCCTGAAAGAAAGTAGGTATTGTTGGGTTCTGAGAATATGAAATATAATTATGTCACTGAGGGAGAGAGGGTCATGTATAATGTTTACATTATGTCAGGATATGTTATTGTAAGCCATCAGGGATCCTTTGGGAGGGATTCTCTGGGAGAAGAGACACCGTCTCGTACCAGTCACCATGACAGCCGTGAGTTGGGGAGGAGTGAGCACTTTGGGGCAGAGGTCAGGTCAGATGAAGTGAGGAAGAACAGATATCACTAAGGTTCTGTCTAGCAACCTTAGTGATATCTGTTCAGATGTGTAGGAGGAGACTCAGCAGAGGAGAAAGGGTGAAATATCAGTGCTTGTGTGAACATGTCGTCGTCTGTACAGCCGTTTGACCCTCTGGGATGAATAAACTTGGTTTAAGCTTTCATAGTGTCTGTCGAGTTGTTACTCTAATAATTAGAACCTAACAGTATGAAAATACCAACAGGAGCAAAGTGTTTCCACCAAACTGCAGCTGGAGCCTAAGTAGGGAGGCTAACAATCGGGTCGAGTCATTCTAAATACGAGTGACATCACCTGGTCACAGAGGCTCCTACTGCCCCCTTCCTGTCCTGCTCCACAATGATGCGGTTCTTTGACAGCTGCTCCTGGATCAGAATTACCTTCTCCTGACCTTTGACAATGAAATAGCCCCCTGTGGATGTAGAGACAAGGACGCAAATTCACACCTATGCATTCTGATGCTCGGCACTACAGCAATGATCCTTGGGATGGGCAATTCTGGTCCTACAAGGCCACTGTGTGCATGTTTTTGATCTAGCCCAGCTCTAACACACCTGGTTAGACTAATGTGGTCTAAATTGAAAATCGTCACTAGTTGATTACTTGAATCAGTGCTGGGCTGGAACAGGTCTTCACATACTGCAGGTGGCCCTCCAGGAGAAGAGTATGCCCCCCCCTCCTCCCCATGCAAAGGCGTTCAGCTAGGTGTCGCTTACCTGGGTCCAGAGGGCACTCGTTGAGTTTGGAGTACTCCATGGACGTCTTCCCCGTGAGGACACAGTTAGAGCTGCGCAGCATGATGGGCATCCTGGGTAGAATATAGTTCAACGCACTGTTAGTAGGAAAATCTCAGAGAGTGGTGCAAACAATACACATTCTATAGGAAGTTAAATATGTACTACCAAAGCACCGAACTTCAGTGAGGTAAGAACTGGTTAGTACCTTCCCCGTAGTGCGATAAAGAGAGGGTTTGCAGAGAGGGAGAGAGCAGTACCTTCCGATGGGCAAAGCATTGCGGATGATTCTCTGACTGCCACGGGTGTACTCGATGTCCACTGTGATGGGTGCAGAGTATGTCATGTCCCTGAGACGACACTAGTGGAAACAATGCGGCTTTAAAGTATTCACAAATGTTCATTTTTATCTCAAAGTGTGCTAAAATTCAGCTGTGGGTTGAGGAAGACCCAATATGTATATATTGTAATGTCCTCCTAGTTAAGCACAGAGACTATTCAACTGTGTGACACTATTATGCAATGGTTTGTGATATTTTGCAGGGAAGGGGAAACAGACTTAGATTCACCTCGTGTGGAGACACTGGTCTGGTTACATTGAAGCTCTCTTCAACATCAGGCATGCCAACGTATATATTGAGGTACCTGGAAATGGGACGTTGGTGTTATTTTAGTTTTAGAAATTATAGTGTAGTTTGCCATGGACTTTAAGTAAGCACATTCTTCAAAAAAATAGTCTTGACTGCTTGTTGCGTGTCTGCCTTGTAAGTAAAAAGTTGCTGGTCTAAGAAGGCTTTGAACCAGCAACATCGCATTCCCACCAATGTTTGTTGTTGTTGGATGGCATGTATAGGGAGTAGGACCAGCAGCTTACTTTAGGTACCACATGGGATCAGCATCACTTGTGATCTTTTCATTTGCTTTCATTATCTTCTTTATCTGTAATAAACCACACAAATGCTCAAATTTAGACATAGCTTGGTTAGCTACACAATACACTTGCAAAATACTGCCATATAGAAGTAGGCCTTGAACCAGAATCTGGCCTTACAAAAGACTCTGATATGGCAAAACTCCTTTAAGCCCAGGAAGCAGCCATTCACCAGCTTTTCAAGCTTAATGACCTTTTTTGGAAGTACATACCGACCGTGACCGCAGTAAGTGACTATAGTTGCTAATCGAAAATCCGTATTTTGTGAGTAACAAACATATTTTGATATTATTCATCTTGAAAAGCTGGTGAATGACAAATTGAATGGCTACTTCCTGGGCTTAAAGGAGATTCACCATATCAATGTCTTCTGTAAGCCCAGATTCTGGTTCAGCCCAGCCTAAACTGCTGATATGTTTTTTTCATGTGGCCATTCTATACATTATATTTCTATCCTTATGTTACACCAAGTGATGAAACTGTTGCTTTACCTCAACATTGATGAAGTAGTTGAAGGAGTCAATGTGCTGTTTCACCAGACCTTTCACCTGAAATATCAGACATTAATAGAGGGACTAGAGATGGCAAAGAGACAGTAAAAGTGAATTATCCGGGTGCATGTGGAATTCACTATCATTAGCTATATCCACTATATAGTAGAAATAGCAAAAACTCTTACCTTCAAAAAAGCTGGCAATAGTTTCCATTTTTCCTATGGGAAAAAAAGAGATCCAAGTAAAGAAACAATAATACACATCAGGATGTAGCTAGGAGTTGGTATCCAGCTGGCTCCCTAGGCGGCATTCTGCCTTCTCCCAGCAGTTTTCAGCCATTAGCTTCACCTGGCTCATGTGAACTACAATCCCGACACTGTTTTAAAACGTCAATAATCATCTCTTACTATACAGCTTTCTAAACGTTTGGCCCTCATCTTTCAGTTTTGCACAGATCCATGCAGCTATGGGTGCCTCCATCTGACAAAACTACACGTCTGCTACACTTCCTGAGATACCCCAGGGAGGAAGAGGTAAAGAGAGCAGCCCAACTCTGCAGAAAATATGTCTCCCTCTGTTTTTCCGCACACCAAGCAAGGAGTTTTTCTATGGAGGTCAATGAGAAAGTGTCAAATTCGGTCAACAAAAAAAATGAATGGCTTATTTGAAATGAATAGAAATGTCGTAATGCTTAGGTTGTTACAAGTGTACTGCTATATGGCCCCCGAGTGGCGAAGCCACTGCATCTCAGTGCAAGAGTGCAAGAGGCATCACTACAGTACCTGGTTCAAATCCAGGCTGTATCAAATCCGGCCGTGATTGGGAGTCCCACAGGGTGGAGCACAATTGGCCCAGCGTTGTGCGGCTTCGGCCATAATTGTAAATAAGAATTTGTTCTTAACTGACTTGCAATGTTAAATAAAGCTTAAATAAAAATGTATATACGTAGGACATGTGACATCAGCGCAGCTTAGCTTTGAGAAAAAAAACACTATCGGAGTGGTCTCGAGATGGCTATGCATACTCATGCAATGAGGCTAGTAGCATAGCATCTTTCTCCATTGAATATAGGCAGTTGACGTCAACAACCCTCATCGAATATTTTTTTTAAAGTATTAAAATAATGAGATGTGTCCAATCCAAAGAAAGGCATGAGCTAGACAGCGCGATGTGCCGTTTTGTGTCTTGTCAGTATATCCATAAGCTTTGGTTACACTAACACACAGGTGTTCAGAGCATTCTAGATAGCTAGTTGTCTTCCGTAAACGAGTGCTGTAACATGGAGATATGGCTGTGTGGTAACACTAACCCTATCAAGGTGTATCATTTTAACCTTTTGGTTTTTGAAAATTATTTATTGCTGATATGAAAGATGACACCTGTTAGAGCATTGCCACTCTCAACAAAAATCCCCCTTACAGAAGATGCTTTGTCCAATGATTTATGTGTAATGGAACTGAGTTAAGATCAAGAGCTAGTATCTAGCTAGCCTGGCACCCAGAAATAAGTTTGAATCAGGTAAGTTTCCTATTAGGACCTCTACAAGACAGAATATTGAATAATAAAAATAAATTTGCCCGTATGGTTGGTCCTTTTGGCAGTAGGAATGGGAGACAATATAGCCACAGGAAAGTATAATAAACTTTTCAAAGCGCTGGTAGCGCATTCAACTTTTTATCAATTGAAGCATGCGCACAAGATACAAATACATGCATCAGATGCATGCATACTTCGAGATTGTGCATGTGTTTACATGGTTCTGCCCATATGATTTTTATCAAATGGGGGGGTCTAATCCAGAATGCTGATTGGCTAAAGCCACATTCCAGCCGGTGTTAATTCCACAAATTATCACCAGCTAAATCTGACATTAAAATGCCTATTTACTCTGTTCCATCTGACTGCGCAATCCACTGTCGCATCAGCCCGGCAATTTATATACTTGATCTCCACTATAAAAACCATCTAGACGTTCTCACAATTCTTTTAGACTAATATTTAGTTTTCAACAGCGGAGAATTGTATAAACCTTGCTGTCCGTCTCTCCGACATTGTTTCAATATTCAAATTCGATCTCCAGCTGTCCCATATAATGAACGAGTCTGGAGGAGACAGATAGGCAGGCAGCCGAAATCATGAATCAGCTGGCATCCATTTTTATGGATATATACAGTCGTGGCCAAAAGTTGAGAATGACACTAATGTTAATCTTCAAAGTTTGCTGCCTCAGTTTGTATGATGGCAATTTGCATATACTCCAAAATGTTATGAAGAGTGATCAGACGAATTGCAATTAATTGCAAAGTACCTCTTTGCCATGCAAATGAACTGAATCCCCCAAAAACATTTCAGCCCTGCCACAAAAGGACCAGCTGACATGTCAGTGATTCTCTCGTTAACACAGGTGTGAGTGTTGACAAGGACAAGGCTGGAGATCACTCTGTCATGCTGATTGAGTTTGAATAACAGACTGGAAGCTTCAAAAGTAGGGTGGAGCTTGGAATCATTGTTCTTCTTCTGTCAACCATGGTTAACTGCAAGGAAACACGTGCCGTCATCATTACTTTGCACAAAAAGGGATTCACAGGCAAGGATATTGCTGCCAGTAATATTGCACCTAAATCAACCATTTATCAGATCATCAAGAACTTCAAGGAGAGCGGTTCAATTGTTGTGAAGAAGGCTTCAGGGCACCCAAGAAAGTCCAGCAAGCGCCAGGACCTTCTCCTAAAATTGATTCAGCTGCGGGATACAGTACAGAGCTTGCTCAGGTATGGCAGCAGGCAGGTGTGAGTTCATCTGCACGCACAGTGAGGCGAAGACTTTTAGAGGATGGCCTGGTGTCAAGAAGGGCAGTAAAGAAGCCACTTCTCTCCAGGAAAAACATCAGGGACAGACTGATATTCTGCAAAAGGTACAGGGATTGGACTGCAGAGGACTGAGGTAAAGTCATTTTCTCTGAATCCCCTTTCCGATTGTTTGGGGCATCCGGAAAAAAGCTTGTCCGGAGAAGACAAGGAGAGCGCTACCATCAGTCCTGTGTCATGCCAACAGTAAAGCATCCTGAGACCATTCATGTGTGGGGTTTCTTCTCAGCCAAGGGAGTGGGCTCACTCACAATTTTGCCCAAGAACACAGCCATGAATAAAGAATGGTACCAACACATGCTCCGAGAGCAACTTCTCCCAACCATCCAGGAACAGTTTAGTGACGAACAATGCCTTTTCCAGCATGATGGAGCACCTTGCCATAAGTCAAAAGTGATAACTAAGTGTCTCGGAAACAAAACATTGATATTTTGGGTCCATGGCCAGGAAACTCCCCAGACTTTAATCCCATTGAATTTGTGGTCAATCCTCAAGAGGCGGGTGGACAAACAAAAACACACATTCTGACAAACTCCAAGAATTGATTATGCAAGAATGGGCTGCCAAATCAGGATGTGGCCCAGAAGCTCATTGATAGCATGTCAGGGCAGATTGCAGTGGTCTTTAAAAAGAAGGGTCAACACTGCAAATATTGACTCTTTGCATCAACTTCATGTAATTGTCAATAAAAGCCTTTGACACTTATGAAATGCGTGTAATTACACTTCCGTAGTCCATAGTAACATCTGACAAAAATATCTAAAGACACTGAGGCAGCAACCTTTGAAAATGAATATTTGTCATTCTCAAAACTTTTGGCCACGACTGTACAAAGAAATGTCAATTGAAAAAAGGTCAAATGAACCTAAGGGCATCTAGTTTGCAGTCTTTCCAGGTTCAGTTTTAAGTGATTGTGTTAACTGAGTTGTTGGCTAGCTTCTCTGAACAACAGTGTCCAGTGACGAGTGAGCACATTTTCGATGCCAGGCAAAATAGCGCCTCATTAACTCATTGTTATCGATGTATCCAAATAAATGTCACTAGAAAACAGCTTAAACAAATACGGCTACTTTGCTGTTATTCCTTTAGCACGAACGACCAGCCGGCTTGGGTAGCAACGCTAGATTTGTGTCGTGACTATATCTTGTGGAAAGGATGAAATAGTACCTACAAATTCATGAAAATAACTTGTTTAACCTAAATCTGTCAATCATTATTTGTATGTTGGTAACCCGTTGTACAAAAGTGATAATGCCCGAGAATGCGGTGTTTGGAGGATATATTGGCACGGTTTGCCGGTACTCGACATCGTCCCGGGCTAACACCCGTGCCAATATATCCTCCAAACACCGGCATCTCGGGCATTTTCACTTAATTCTGACTTGTAAAGGTCGTGAGGGAGCTTTCCTGATTCAAACGCAGATTTCTGCCTTAGAACTCAATGCAATTCAAAGTCGGGTTTCTAGGCAAGTAGCTAGCTAACTTAGCTAAAAACGACATGCGTTCGCTAACGTTACATTGAAAATGAAAACAACACATAGCAGGTGGCAATATGCAAACTGCACACCACTCCCGCGTATCTGTTCGCCCAGTCATCCTATTGTGCTAATGCAACAATATAATTACCTCTATAGTATTGACAGGAGCCGCGAGCTGCTGGTGAGTCATATCTCCAAACTCTTCTCCAAGGATTTCCATTATTTTTATTGTTTGTGTGAAAACGTGTAAACACCAGAACACATTTCCAATGTTTCTCCTGCAACCGGAAGCTGCTACAGCATGTACGCTTCGATGTGTCACAGCAAAAGACTACCGTGCTGAACAAGAAAACTTTACCAGATACTTCTTCTGTGGTTTGTATATGGCTGTTGGTAGACATCTTTAAGTGTATGACCACGACCAACTGGACTGGAGTGTGGACCAGACAGGAAAGGTATAAATGCGAAACGAAATACATAATTACTTACACCCCCTGAATATTTTCTCAGCAGTTCACTTATGCTTGGCTCTTCAACACCATTACTCATTAAATCTGATAACAATCTCTCCCTTTCCCTCCCATATGGCTGGCACTGAAATAGCACATGTTCCACTGTCTCCATCTCCTCCTGACAGTGATCACACTTCCCAGTCAATGTTTTCCTACCAATTTCAATATAATGTTGTGTCCCAGTCTTAGTCTTGTGATTACACTTTCTCCCTTCTCTCTTGACCAGAGGACCTCCCCGCCCCCACCAGTGCATATATTCAAGACACCATAGTACTGAGTTCTTAAATGTTCACTTACAATATGTACTGGATCTACTCCTTCCTCACCAGCTCTTACCCTCTCAAGAAACCCTAGGTTTATAATTGACTTAGTGAGCAACCAAGGTGGGATAGCAGGAAGAACCACAGAGGGGCTGAACTCCTTCCCAAACAGTCCCATCTCTGTCGCCATGGCTCATGCCATTACCTATCCACACAAAACTTGTATTCAGATCTTGTTCATGCTCCCAGCACTCTAGGAGCACTTTTTTTTGTAGGATATGTAACCTTATGTCCTTTTACCCAATATGTAATGGTTAGTTGTTGTTGTTTTGTCAACTTTAACGGCATTATCAGATACTGAGTTTCACAAATATTTTTTACCACACATGTAATTCAGCTATGGAATGTATAGGGCAATTCCATGGTAATGAAACTGGGCTGAATTGCTCAGTAGATTACAGTACAGAAGAGAACAGTAGAGTACATACAGCAGTACAGCAATACTCAACTTTTTTTTTACTTTACTGTACTCTACTGTACTGTGTTCTCTAAACTTGTGAAAACTTAGACATCTACGATTGGTTTAGATTTGGTCTGGACCAATCATGGAGGTCTAGGTTTTGACCAAATCAAGGCTGGTCTGAACCGGACCAAAAATCAACATCTGTGGACGTTGAAAAAGAACACCGGACCATAACAAAAAATGATGTCTGTGGGCGTTGAAATCAAGGCCAGGGGGGACTGACCAAATTTCAACTACTTCTCAAGGTCCATTGGTCGGTGCTCAGTGGGTAAGGATGCTCGTTACAGTAAAGGAAATGAGAGGTGGCATTAGGGAGAGAAATGTGTAAATATCTCAAAGAAATGTGGGATTTTGGTAATGAAATTTCAAGGCACAGGGCAATGTTTCTTATACTTACAGAAGGCAAATAATTTATCCAAAACTAAATCAACAGTTTGATTTATTAGGGAAGTATTCAGACCCCTTGACATTTCCCAAAGTTTGTTACGTTACACCCTTATTATAAAATTGATTAAATAGATTTTTTCCCCTTAACAATCTACACACAATACCCCATAATGGCAAAGCAAAAACTGAAAATCACATTTACTTAAGTATGCAGACCCTTTACTCAGTACTTTGTTGAAGCACCTTTGGCAGCGATTACAGCCTCGAGTCGTCTTGGGTATGATGCTACAAGCTTGGCACACCTGTATTTGGGGAGTTTCTCCCATTCTTCTCTGCAAACCCTCTCAAGCTCTGTCAGGTTGGATGTGGAGTGTTCCTGCACAGCTATTTTCAGGTCTCTCCAGAGATGTTTGATCGGGTTCTGAGTGCTCTGGAGCAGGTTTTCAGCAAGGTTAAAACTCTGTACTTTGATCAGTTAATCTTTCCCTCAATCCTGACTTGTCTCCCGGTCCCTGTCGCTGAAAAACATCCCCACAGCATGATTCTGCCACCCCCATGCTTCACCGTAGGGATGGTGCTAGCTTTCCTCCAGACATGACGCTTGGCATTCAGGCCAAAGAGTTCAATCTTGGTTTCATCAGACCAGAGAATCTTATTTCTTGTGGTTTGAGAGTCCTTTAGGTCCCCTTTGGCGAACTCCAAGCGGGCTGTCATGTGCCTTCTACTGAGGACTGGCTTCTGTTAGGCTACTCTACCATAAAGGCCTGATTGGTGGAGTGCTGCAGAGATGGGAGAACCTTCCAGAAGGACAACCATCTCCACAGAGGAACTCTGGAGCTCTGTCAGAGTGACCATTTGGGTTCTTGGTCACCTCCCTGACCAAGGCCCTTGTCCCCTGATTGCTCATTTCTGCCAGGCGGCCAGCTCTAGGAAGAGTCTTGGTGGTTTCAAACTTCTTCCATTTAAGAATGATGGAGGCCACTGTGTTCTTGGGACCTTCAATGCTGCAGACATTTTTTGGTACCCTTCCCCAGATCTGTGCCTTGACACAATCCTGTCTCGGAGCTCTACGGACAATTCCTTCGACCTCATGGCTTGGTTTTTGCTCTGACACGCACTGTCAACCGTGGGACCTTATATAGACAGGTGTGTGCCATTCCAAATCATGTCCAATTAATTGAATTTACCACAGGTGGAATCAAGTTGTAGAAACATCTCAAGGATGATCAATGGAAACAGGATGCACCTGAGCTCAATTTCGAGTTTCATAGCAAAGGGTCTGAATACTTATGTAAAAAAGGTATTTCTGTTTTTTTATTTGTAATACATTTGCAAAAATGTCTAAAAACCTGTTTTCGCTTTGTCGTTATGGGGCATTGTGTGTAGATTGATGGGAAAAAAAAGATTTACCGGTAATCAATTTTAGAATTTGGAAAAAGTGAAGGGGTCTGAATACTTTGATATTAGCTGGTAGGAGTCTTTACTTAAAGATGATTGTGTTTTGATGTATTTCTAATATCTTTTAAGACTTTTTCTGGTAGATGTTTTCTAAGACCGCCTTTCCATCTGTTTGATCAGATGGAAAGGGGGACAAAGCCTTTATTTTTCCTAATATTTAGGATAGAAAATGGTTGTAAAATTTAAATATGCCTCCATGAATTGTTTTTTAGACTCTTTGATTTAATTTGGCACAAGATTTGACATGTTCCTATGAACTTCACATGTTGGCGCTCATGGGTCCTTTTACATGGAAATGCCCTGTAGTAAGCCTGCAATCTGTTTGCAATTGGGTACAGTGCCTTCAGAAATTATTCATACCCTTTGACTTATTCCACATTTTGTTGTGTTACAGCCTGAATTCAAAATGGTCTAAATTGATTTTTTTCATTCTACACACAAGAGTTTCTCTCTACACACAATACCCCATAAGTGAACGCATGTTTATAGAAATTTCTGCTAATGTATTGAAATGATATACAGAACTATCTTATATACATTACTATTCACACCCCTGAGTCAATACATGCTAGAATCACCTTTGGCAGCGATTACAGCTGTGTCTTTATGGGCATGTATCTAAGAGCTTTGCACATCTGGATTGTACAATATTTGCACATTATTCTTTTTAAAATTCTTCATGCTCTGTCAAGTTGGTTGTTGATCATTGCTAGACAGCTATTTTCAAGTCTTGCCATAGATTTTCAAGCTGATTTAAGTCCAAATGGTAACTAGGCAACTCAGGAACATTCATGGTCTTCTTGGTAAGCCACTCCAGTGTATATTTGGCCTTGTGTTTTAGGTTATTGTTCTGCTGAAAGGTGAATTTGTCTCCCAGTGTGTGTTGGAAAGCAGACTGAACCAGGTTTTCCTCTAGGATTTTGCCTGTACTTAGCTCTGTTCCGTACATTTCTATCCCAAAACATATGAAGTGGTACTCAGTGATGTGTTGGATTTGCCCCATTGATACACCATCCAAAGTATGATTAATAACTTACCCATGCTCAAAGGGTTATTCAATGTTTGCTGTATTTACATTTTTACCCATCTACCAATAGGTGCACTTCTTAAATGGTTCTTCTGTTCTACATGTTATGTCTGATGGTTTAATGGATCCTGGTACTGCTCTCTGACCTAACCTGACCTCCCACCTCTGACATCCCTCTGACTATCAGAAAATGTTCAGTTGATCTTTACCATGTTCAATTTTCCATTGGGGCTGTTGAGCACAGTGACACCGGAAGCTGTGAGGGCACTAACTGTCAGGGCCATTAGGTGCTGTAGAGAGCTCTCGGCCTCCTCCCCCTAACAGGATGGTCCATAGGCACATATTTAAAACTGTGCCAGAACCTCCACAGGAACACAGTACCTCCCTGGAGAGCACAGGCAAGATGTAACCAACTATCTGGGCACAAAACCAAAGCATGAATTACTGTCTTACCTTGTCCATAGACAACTTAGGGTAAGGAAACCAATGTATCATTTTCTAAAATGGGTGAATAATCCCTTTAATATGTTCATTTTAACTGCCATATTGATTACTTCTCATCACATATTTGAATATTCTAGTGTTGTATAGAATACATACAACAAACAAGTGATTGGTGGAGCACTTAGCATTTGGCTATGTACATACCTATTAAGGACAATACATCCACCTTGCTGACCATTTTTTCTTTCTCAAGCTGTTGCTTGAATCCTTCTTGGTTGAAGACCCTTGACATCATCAGTCCAAAGATGGACCCAAAGATGTGGAGCAGCATGATGGTATTCAGGGACCCTGCCTGTGTGTTGACATTACAATCCTATAGATTTCGTTGTTTTAGCTTTGAAACAAATTGAACGAAGCCAAGTAAAACCAAAAACCAGATATTTCCTCTGTACTACAAAGACTCAAAGCCATTTAGGATAACTGCCCACTACACAGCCATCGCTGCCACCAGGAGGGTAAATCCAGATCTTCTGAATCTATATCACACCAGTAATGTGGCCAGAAAGCCAAATCCCAGAATCACCATCATGTTCAAACCTGGAATTCAGTATATAGATAAAAATGGTACACATAATGTTGGTGTCATAGAAAGAAAGGGAGAGTGGGGAAATAAGTGTAGACCCTACAATATCATCCATTAAATGTCAATAATTACAACAAAACCATTTAAGGGTACAAAACTTCTGCTGAGCCCTGTTCATGTCACCTGCTTTTTGAGGCCTACCAGGGTGGCTTGACAGGTCAGGGTGGCAGGCCTGACCTCCTGGATGGACTTACCTAACCTCCTGCCCATCAGGCCTGTTACGGAAGACTATGAGCGGGTTTCCCAGACAATGATTAAGCATTGTCCTGGACAACAACAACAAAATTCAGTGGAGAAACTGTGTAGTGCCGTTTATTTCCCTCTGACATTATATCAGATTTTTTTTTAAATAAAACACACAATTTTGGATCACTTTGGATCACATACATCTATGCTCTAACTAAACTAAACTATGATAGAAATTCCAATAGTAGTGTGTCTTAATTAAAATAAATTCAATGTTTTCAATGGAGATCTCCATTTTGTCATGTTTTTCCAACTTCTAGAAAGATTTTAACCCACTTAGTCCCAAAAAGCTTTCACCGTCATTTTAAAGCGCCTAGATTTTTTGGTTACTTGAGAAAGTAATTTCTGAAGATTCTTCAAGAGGTACACGCTGGTTTAAGGTCAACCCTGTAACTTGAACTGAATTCTAGTTTTAATATGGTAAAACTATTCCTTTAAACGTTTTTATTTCAAAAGTACTATTTAACATCTTTATAGTCACTTTTAGAGTAATTCTTTGTAATTTAACCTCTTGAGATGGGAAAACATGTATGTCATGAAGTTGAATATGTGCTCTTCATAACAGAAAGCTTTTGGGGGACAAAATTACACTATCCAAAAGGCACTCTATTCATTGAATGACCCTTCTATACAAAATTCCTTTTAGTCCAGTGCTAGGCTCCTAAGAACATCAGCATGGCACTTCCATTATTGAATCATGAAATAGATAGGCTATAGCAATGGTATTCAAATCCTACCCAGGAGGTGCAGAGTACTGCTGGTTTTATGTTCTAACATAATTAATTGCACCCACCTGGTGTCCCAGGTCTAAGTCAGTCCATGATTAGAGGGGAATAATAAAAGACAAGCAGTGATACTAGCTTGGAGATCCAGATTTGAATTTGGGGGGGCAATAGTATAACCTGATATCACCCTATTGTTAGGTACAACTTGGTAGCTAAAAATTACATTAGCCCTTTAAATCAATGTCAATTGAAAGCCACACCCCCACAATTCATTGCTGAAGCATCTATAAGCCAGGCCCATTTTACAATTTGTTTTGTGTTTTAGGTTAGTGGGCTCTTGTGGTGTGATTTTGACAAATCTGGTTTAGCTAAAAACTTAATGGTTGATATGAAATATTTTTGACTGTTTGCACTTGTGATTTACATGAAGAATCTGTTGAACTGTTTCAGGATTTGGTCAAGTGTTCATTCCATTTGTAGCTGCTGAACAATGGTAAGCTGAAGTTTTTACTACAATGCTTTGGCATTTTACTAATTTAGTGATCTAATCTAATACCCATTTTGAGCTTTTCTCTGGAGTTATGTCTTTGCCAGTGGAGGCTATTGCAGAGAGGATGGCTCATAATGGTTGGGACTGCATCAAATTCATGGAAACTGTGTCTTGTATTTGATACCATTCTGCGACAGCCATTGCATGAGCCTGTCTTCCCCAATTAAGGTGCACCATCCTACTGTGGTTTGCACTAGTATTCAGGCCAAAAGTACATTTAAGTTGAGCAACTCTGTCATGACCCCAAATAGTTGGGCTACAACATGCAATATAGCACAGTTTTGAAAATGGTAGGCTATGCACTTAAAATTCAGTTACTCTTGTCTTGACAGAGGGAGTGCATTTCTATACACATTGGCCAAGCAGGTGTCCAGATGGGCAATGCATGTTGGGAGTTGTATTGCCTGGAGCATGGTTTCCAACCAGATGGGAGACTACATGAATCCAGTACTGCTTCCCTGGCTGATTCCTCGTTTGGTACCTTCTTCAGTGAGACTGGCGGTGGGAAATATGTTCCCAGGGCTGTCTTCATAGATTTGGAGCCTACAGTTGTGGGTAAGCAACGTAGTTGTATAGCTAGCTCTACAACCCCAATGGTAAGAAATGGCATGGTGTACATTGACATGTATTATCTTGAATTGTTTGTACAGCACCTAGTTTAAAAAATATATTTAACACTAGTCTTTTCTGCATATGCCAATATAATATATTCTAGATGAAATAAGGAATGGACACTACCGTCAGCTTTATCACCCTGAACAACTCATCAGTGGCAAGGAGGATGCTGCCAATAACTATGCACGTGGCCATTACACAATTGGCAAGGAGATTGTGGAATCTGTACTGGACAGAATGCGTAAAATGGTGAGTGGTTCACTCTCTAGTTGCAAGTCCCGCCATGGTGCAATTTGGATGAATTGTTAATGAGTGCTCGTTTTCCTCAGGCTGACCTGTGCATTGGACTACAAGGATTCCTTATATTTCATAGTTTTGGAGGTGGGACTGGCTCTGGCTTCGCTTCGCTCTTAATGGAGCGCCTGTCTGTAGATTACGGGAAGAAGTCCAAACTGGAATTCTCAGTCTACCCTGCACCCCAAGTGGCCACGGCAGTTGTGGAGCCCTACAACTCCATCCTGACAACGCATACCACTCTGGAGCACTCGGATTGCTCTTTCATGGTGGACAATGAGGCTATCTTTGACATCTGCAAGTGTAATCTTGGTGTGGAGCGTCCATCTTACACCAATCTGAACCGCCTCGTTGCCCAGATCGTCTCCTCAATTACTGCCTCTTTGCGCTTTGATGGCGCACTCAATGTGGATCTGACAGAGTTCCAGACCAACCTGGTTCCTTACCCCCGTATCCACTTCCCCCTGGTCACTTATGCTCCCATCATCTCAGCAGAAAGGGCCTATCACGAGCAACTCTCTGTTCCCGAGATCACAAATTCCTGCTTTGAACCGGCTAACCAGATGGTAAAGTGTGATCCCAGGCATGGCAAGTACATGGCCTGCTGCTTGCTGTACCGTGGTGACGTGGTGCCCAAAGATGTCAACGCAGCCATCGCCCACATCAAGACCCGCAAATCCATCCAATTTGTGGATTGGTGTCCGACAGGTTTCAAGGTGGGGATCAACTACCAGCCGCCTACTGTTGTGCCTGGGGGTGATCTGGCCAAGGTGCAGAGAGCTGTGTGCATGCTGAGTAACACCACAGCTATTGCAGAGGCTTGGAGTCGTCTGGACCACAAGTTTGACCTGATGTATGCCAGGCGGGCCTTTGTGCACTGGTATGTGGGTGAAGGCATGGAGGAGGGGGAGTTCTCTGAGGCCAGAGAGGACATGGCTGCTCTGGAGAAGGATTATGAAGAGGTGGGGGTAGACTCTGGTGATGGTTGTGAGGCGGAAGAGGATGAATACTAAATCTGCCTCCCAACCAGCATTTATACTTGTTCTCCAAGCAGCCTCTTGTCTAATTATAATAAAACTCAAAGCGTTTGAATTATTGCATGTATCATTTACTTTAGATTTTTTTACTTGATAAAGCTGACGATTTGGTTGGCAGGTGTGAATGTGTATAACTGGAATGAAAAGGTCCTGGAATGGCGCATAAGCTTTGTGGGTGGCATGTAAATTGGTCATGGAAGATTAGCGCTTGACAAGATGGCCGGAGTTGTTGGTACATCTGCACTGAACATTTTGTGTGCATTCTGACTACTTGACTGTAGTGAAGCCTTAAACCGTGCATCTTGCACCATTAATTATGATGGGTAGGAATATCTTAATTGACTAGTAGAAATCAACCTTTGTCAATGGGACCACAACCTGTCTGTGACCGCACATATTATGCATTACATTGACAAGATTGACCATGATACTGCAATATGCGGACAAAGTGCATTATCTCAGCTGTGTCATCTAGTGGTTGCCTGTTTAATACGCAAATAGAAAAAAAATAGCGACTTTCGCATTACGTACGTTTAAATTATACCCAGTTATCATTGTAGAGCTACATTTATATAAATCGACACCTTGAAAGATTAGCATATGGCCTTTTCAAAGACGAAAACATTTGTACTACTACGTTGGAAAATGTGCCAAGTTCTGCCACCACAGCCCTGAGCTGCTCCACCACGTTAATATCGGGCAGACTCTATTCGCGCATGAGGTCTAATACCAACCGGCTCAGAGACTGATTGTAGACAAACTATCAGACTGCTGAACACGTGAACTGGGCTGACCACCTGCACTGTAGCATACATTCATGCTACACACACACACAACTACTGCTACCAGACTCTGATAATAGCTAAATACTAAATGTAAACGTTTATCCCGTTTCCCCAAAACACTAAATATTGGACTATAAATTGTTCCTGTATTATACTAATACAAATGATTTTGTTCTATTCTACTGTGCCATTTACTTAGTATGATCTTGTATTTCTTGTGGCAAAGTACCTCGTTTACTGGCTACTTGAACCATCTCCATTGTAGCTAGTTTGTTCCTAAGAAAAAAAACGTTGACAGTTGAGTATAGCTGCAACGTCAGAGAACAGACACAGAAAAAACAAGGTAATTGTACTTTTGTTAACGCGCGATAATTTAAGACATGAATCGATTTATATAAACGTGTTATAAGATACAAAAAGAAAAAGCCATTTTACACTTGCAGTCTCAAAATAAATGAGCGTTAACTAGTTTGCAATTGCTCTAGCTACTGTTAGTTAGCTAACGTTAGCTATCCATGTAGTTTCCAATATGAGTGATTTCGCTAGCTAGCTAGTAAAAAGTTTGCTAACAAAGTTGCTTTTCGCCCTTGCCCCACTAACTAGCTAATTTGAAACTATATATATATATATATATATATATATATTCAGACAACTGTTTCAAGTAGAACGTTTTGTTTCAAATTGAGCTAGCTAATTGACTGAGAGGATAGCTTTATGTTTTAGAAAAATAGCTAACTAACCATCTATGCTAGCCTTACAATTGAGCATGCTAACTAGCCTAGCTAGCCTGTCAAACTCGGTTGGAACACAGTTTGGTTGGGTTATGGCTTGCAAGTATAACTATTTGTATTCATCAGATAATAGTACCCAGCTAGCTAAGTAATCTGATATTTTTCAAACAGGACATTAATTATGTACTGTAACAAGTGTGTATGTCATCTAAACACTCAATAGTTTTGGAGTTAGATGAATGACATTGGCAGCCTGCTGCCACGTCAGTGACCATACCCAGCTAAATAACAACTCTTATTCCTCTTAAGTATTTTAGATTGAACGTCTTTTGGATGTTCATTATTCTCACCAAACGATTTTGAAGTAGCTAGTACTTAAATGTAAGTGTGAATAGATTTAATTTATTAAATTGTCTCCATCTCCACATATCGGAGTTAGGTACCACACATTCTGTCTACTGAAACTATATTCATACCAGCTTGGCTCTATGCCTAACTAGGCCTAAAAGGTGGCTTTATTAATGGTCTTCAATTGTTGCTTACTTAAGCACAACTGGACCCCTAACCCTTTTACGGTGAAATGAAGGTACCCTATCCAGCACCTAGATATTTTTTGGTCCATTTCTAATTTCCAGACTAGTGCTATGCCTAAAATAAATAGGATGATTAAAGCTTTTACACCATGGTGTATCTGTGAGTGTGCTATGTTGAACTGTGGGGGACACGTGAAGAGCGAAGTTTGCTTATAGATGAGGCTAGTTTACTGTAGTGTGAAGTACAGTTTGATGCCACTGTAACTGCCACATAGGAATGCCCTACAGGCTACATGCACATAGAGCTGTTGAACAGCACATGTTTCTACAACACTAATTAGGCCCTAAGATCATGTTCTAAGGTCCTCAGCAAGCATATGACTTATGTTGACTCTGTTCAAGGCTTCCCTTCTAAGAATTAGGCTTTATCATGTCTTTGTATTACTATCATGTGCATATGATGGTGCGCTCTGTCAGATAAGAACAAACAAAAAAGCTACCGACTGAGTAAAATAAATGAATTCCATGTTCTGTAAATTTCTTGATTTTCATCTTGTTGAGTTGAACATAGCTGAGAGCCCAGTCATCCCCCCCACTGGCTCTCTCTGTCTGCTTATTCTCTGTGCTTCAACAGTAAACAGGTCTGCCTTGTTTGGCGTTGTTAGAAGCAGGCAGCACACCCTGGCTTAAAGTCAGACAGAGGAATGGTTAGTCCAAAGGCAATCCTTCCCCACCTTGTTTTTCAAGAACTTACCTAACCTAACGCCCAACTACCAGAGGCAAAATGTTTGCTCTATGGTGCCTCATTTGGGAAGAAGTAATGATATAGCCTACTTAAGAGATAATGAATTGGTTGACTTTACCTGTTTTCTCTCCTGCCTAGAGGGAAGATGAGTCAAAGCGAGCAGCAACAGCAGGATGAAATCTCAGCATACCTCAAAGATGACCATCCAACAGGTCAGTTCAGTCTCTTTAGTTGCCAAAAACAAGCTGATGAACATTGAATGGACAATGATAACACGTATTGTACACTGACACTCAGTAATGTAGGAGACTACGTAACAGTAACTTGAATGCCATCCTATCACTGAAGATCTTATTAATAGGCCTAACTACAGTAAACCTGATCTTTTTTAAATGTCCTCACAAATTTGATGTCTGAGTGAATCTTAATATGTCTGAGGCATTTTTATTTGTACCAATAGGTGGCATTACCGTTCCGTCTTCTGCATTGTTAGTGGCTCTACAGTTTCTGTCTAGCCCACCACACACTGATACCTTTGTCATTAGAAGCAATGAGTGCTATTGAGGGCCATCGTAACTATATTTAGTTTTATCTTTCTAGTGGAGCTATTACTCTATCATGTGGTCACAATAGACCATTCTAAGCAGAAGACATGGTTCAATGACACAAACTTCCATGTAGGAGCCTATTCATCATTCTATTGTGGCACTGTCTGTACAATGTGGAACAGAGCTTTTTCCATAAACTGGGGAAGTTGCTCTGTTCCTCTGCTTAACTTCTCTCAACAATAACACCCTATTGTCTCTCATCAGACGGTAACAAGGATCACCCCGCGACCCAGCCAGGCATGTTCTCCAGAGTGACTGGAGGACTCTTCAGTGTCACTAAAGGTGCTGTGGGAGCCACTGTGGGTGGGGTGGCCTGGATAGGAGGGAAGAGCTTCGACCTGACCAAGACCGCTGTCACCTCAGTGGCCGCTGTACCTGGCATTGGGGTGGGGCTGGTGAAAGGAGGGGTGTGTGCTGTAGCTGGATGCGTGTCTGCAGTAGGCTCAGCGGTGGGCAATAAAGTTCCTATTGGAGGAGGCAAGAAGAAGGACAAGTCTGACTGAGGAGGGGATGGACGGCGATGCCGTTTTGGGTCTCATGTCTGTTTCGTCTACAGTGTGGAGGGGCCTGGAGGGCTACAGAGGATTCAAAGTCGTGTGTGTGTTCTCTTTTTGTGGAGGCCTACACTCTGATCCGCAAGTGTCTATGGACCACTCTCATTATGTGGCAGCCTGGTCACCGAGGGGGAGACTAAATAAGTGGTTTCCTGGTCAGTAGTGCAGGGGCCTCCCCACCCATCTTTGTCTGCAATAATAACCAGTGCCTCAAACTGTTGGAATATGAAATGACTGATTGTGAATGTTGTATTTACTCTGTAGATAAACAGCCAAGAAAATATTAGGCCTATTTTATTGCTTAGTATTTGTTCCATCTCCTGGTCGCTGTTTAAGAAAGAGGCCAAGAACATTTTCACAATGTTTAAGGTGGTGTTCATTGCTGTGTTTGGCAGTCAGACAATCAGTGATCGATGCCTAGTCCGGCACATCTAACAGTAAATGAAAAGGATCTCATGGGGGGGGGTTGGTGCTGGGACTGCACAGGGGGTTACTACCTTGACCCCCGAGCAGAGGTGTGGTTCAGATCGAAGAAGCCAGCACCGGGCTGCTCCAACCATTTGAGGCAGCGCCTTGTTTTGAAAAGCATTGGTGACGGCGGGGAGTTGATGGCTGCACTCCATCTCTCTGATTGATTCTATTTCTGAGATTACGGACTCTATGCGTCTGGGGCCCAGCCACTCAGCCTTGGTGCTCTTTCCCACAACAACACTCATCACTCTCCCACCCCTCCCCAATAATTACCGTGGCATGCTGGGGTTTCAATGCTACCTGCAAGGGCTATGGTAGACTGAACACTGCTAGGGAAGTCGATGTTCCTGACTAGATGTTTATGCTGGTGGATATTGTTTTCTTTTGTTTTTTCTTCTTCCCCTGTAAAGTATACGATTTATATCTCAAACTCCCCATTCCTGATGTGAGGGGGATTTTTTTTCTTTTTTCGTAGGGATATTATTTCTCCACCAGGGAAATGCTCTAAAGTGGACATGTTCATTTCCATTCATATTTTTCATCTTCAGAAAACGCACTCTGGTGTAAGTAATGTAACCTTATGTTTTTCAATGACAAAGTAGTTTTAGGATCCGTTTCCCCTTTGATGGTATGGACTCTTCATTTTTTCACTGATGGTGCGTTGAATCACGGAGCTCTGTCACTGCTGTTCCTTCCTCTCTCGCTATATTTTGATCTTTCACTTTACAGCAAGGTGCCTTATTCCCACAAGAAAGCCTGAACTAAAGTAACTTATTCATTTTTTTAACCTAATATATCTATCATCTTATTCCGTAGTCCACATGTTGTTCTACTGCCAAAAAACAAACTAGCCTACTTTAGCATGAACCATTTCTGAATAAATTTAAGGAGTTGTCTTTTTCTATTGTTTCTATTAGAAATGTATTCATATTATTAATATACAGTTCCAGTCAAGTTTGGACACCCTTTGCCTTGATGACAGCTTTGCACACTCGTGGCATTCTCTCAACCAGCTTCATGAGGTAGCTATTTGGAATGCATTTTAATTAACAGATGTGCCTTGTTAAAAGTACATTTTGGGAATTTCTAGGTTTGAGCCAATCAGTTGTGTTGTGACAAGGTAGGGGTGGTATACAGAAGATACCCCTTTTTGGTAAAACACCAAGTCCATATTATGGCAAGAACCACTCAATTAAGCAAAGAGAAATGACAGTACATCATTACTTTAAGACATGAAGGTCAGTCAATATGGAACATTTCATCAACTTTGAAAGTGTCTTCAAGTGCAGTCGCAAAAACCATCAAGCACTATGACGAAACTGGCTCTCATGAGGACTACCACAGGAAAAGACCCAGAGTTACCTCTGCTGCAGAGGATAAGTTCATTAGAGTTACCAGCCTCAGAAATTGCATCCCAAATAAATGCTTCACAGAGTTCAAGTACAAGACACATCTCAACATCAATTGTTCAGAGGAGACTGCATGAATCATGCCTTCATGGTCGAATTGCTGCAAAGAAACCACTACTAAAGGACACCAATAATAAGAATAGACTTTCTTGGGCCAAGAAACACGAGCAATGGATATTAGACCGGTGGAAATCTGTCCTTTGGTCTGATTTTTAGCCATGTCTTTGAGAGATGCAGAGAAGGTGAACGGATGATCTCGGCATGTGGTTCCCACCGTGAAGCATGGAGGAGGAGGTGTGATAGTGTGGGCTGCTTTGCTGGTGACACTGTGATTTATTTAGAGTTCAAGGCAAGCTTAACCAGCATGGCTACCACAGCATTCTGCAGCGATACGCCATCCCAGCTGGTTTGCGCTTAGTGGGACTATCATTTGTCTTTCAAAAGGATAATGACCAAACAAACCTCCAGGCTGTGTAAGGGATATTTGTCCAAGAAGGAGCATAATGGAGTACTACATCAGAAGACCTGGCCTCCACAATCACCCGACCTCAACCCAATTGAGGTGGTTTGGGATGAGTTGGACCGCAGAGTGAAGGAAAAGCAGCCAGCAAGTACTCAGCATATGTGGGAACTCCTTCAAGACTGCTGGAAAAGCATTTCAGGTGAAGCTGGTTGAGAGAATGCCAAGAGTGTGCAAAGCTGTCATCAAGGGAAAGGGTGGCTACTTTGAAGAATCTAAAATCTATTAAGATTTGTTTTAACACTTTTTTTGGTTACTACATGATTCCATATGTGTTATTTCATAGTTTTGATGTCTTCACTATTTTTCTATAATGTAGAAAATAATACAAATAAAGAAAAACCCTTGAATGAGTAGGTGTGTCCAAACTTTTGACAGGTACTGTAGTTCTCTACCAAAATATTTGACTATTAATCAGTGGATTCTTAAAATTGGGTGTGTAACATCACATGGATATTTCTTGTGTTCATGATTTGTCTATAATTTAATGGAAAAATGAATGAGCCTCAGAGCAGTTGTTTTGCCCGTTTGTCATTAAGGTTTGACGGTGTGAATAGGAACTAGGATAATCAGTTGTTTCCTATTTGTTTGGCTTGTCAACACTGCGGAGATGAGTTTCTGTAGCCCCCTCCCCTAGCTCCTACCTCTGTTTTCTAATCTAAAATGTCTGTATAGTCAATATAACAGTAGAGCCACCTAGCCTGTAAAATTGGCTGCCTAATCCCAAATCTGACCCTTAGGCACTTTGTGTAGATGTGAGAGGATTGGATTACGCAATATGTTAATAGTGCCACGTTTCCCTCTGATATTGCTCTCCAATCCTTTCAGGTCTACACACATGCATAGGGGGTTGAGCCTAGGGGTCGATTTGGAAATAAACATTTGTGGTTCGCCTCCACCATGTCCCTTTTACTTACTCTGTATCTAGTCTTCTGTGAACACCGAATGGGTAAGGGCTAAGTGAAGGGTTTTAGAGTCCGAAATGGAACTGGTTCCATGACGATCAAAATGACAGTTATATTTTCAAAGCCAAACTGGTAGATGTTTCATCTTGAGATATTTCAGCAACAGAGCAGTAAATGAGTCCATTTGAGTACAGTTCCAGAGTCCAGTTGTAATATCAGTATACTGTCTGATAGTCTACTCTCAGGATGAGGCAACCTCAGGCTGTCACACTGGAATGACTGATTCCTCACCACGCTACATAGACATAGGCAAACAGTTGTGGTAATACAGACCTTTCACACTTTTCCAAAGCAGTTGTACACTGAGTATACATTAGGAAGACCATCATAATATTGAGTTGCACCCAGAACAGACTAAATTTGTCGGGGCGTGGACTCTACAAGTTGTCAAGTGTTCCACAGGGATGCTGGCCCATGTTGTCGCTAATGCTTCCCACAGTTGTCAAGTTGGCTGGATGTCCTTTGAGTGGTAGACCATTCTTGATACACACAGGAAATTGTTGGCTGTGAAAAACCCAGCAGCGTTGCAGTTCTTGACACAAACCGGTGTGCCTGGCACCTACTACCATACCCCGTTCAAAGGTACTTAAATCTTCTGTCTTGCCCATTCACCCTCTGAATGGCACACATACACTATCCATGTCTCAATTGTCTCCAGGCTTAAAAATCATTCTTTAACCTGTCTCTTCCCCTTCACCTACAACAATTTGAAGTGGATTTAACAATTGACATCAATATGGGATCATCATTTTCATCTGGATTCACCTGGTCAGTCTGTCATGGAAAGAGCAGGTGTATTTTATGTTTTTTTATACTCTGTATATACTGTATGGCACTCACATAAAAACAAATTACTTGTAGAGAATGAATTGCCAAATGTTGTATGATATGACTTAAGGTTGAGCTTTTTTTCTTTACGGACGTAGCATGTATTTCAGTAGGAAAGTACAACTGTGAAATGGTACTAGATTTTCTATAGAATCTGCATGTCCATGACTTGTCATGAACTGTGTTAGTGCAGCATTTCAAGTCCAAATGTTCTCAATCTCAAACCTTTTGTCTTAGAAATGTGTCTGTGTCTCACTTATTATGAGGAAGAGGTGGTGAGAAATCTAGAATGGATCTCCCCTGCCGTCTAGACAGTCTAGAATTCACACACTTACGTCAATGTGTAACTGGGAAGCCCAGTTCTTCTTCCCTGTTCCACTGTCTATCAGTGCCTGGAGGGAATTGACGTGCGGCAGCTTCACACAGGGACTGTAACCTTGAGCCCCCTGTGCATTAGTCGTATGAGTTAGTGGCGATACCGTAGCTTTCACACTCAGCGGATGAAGGAGATGAAATGCCCCAGCCTTTTCCTCAGCTGCTAACAAGGTTGTGATTCAACCTTTTGGAGGAATCAATAATGAGGCCCATTGGTGCGAAGTCCAGGAGCTAGAGATTTTACACTTCATAGACCCAATTTAAGTGGTGGCTGCTGAGAACGAGACTAAGGTGACTGTTCCAAGAGTGAAGAAGAAATAAATCACTTATACCTCTTGACCATCATAGAAACAGAATCTAAGTAGACTTATGTGGATCATTGTAACTAGCGGTTGATTAATTATGTGTGGTTAAAATATGCTTTAAATCTGAGACCTTGCCGTATTCTTTTTAATTGACCAGACTTGGAAGCTTGTTTCGACCCAAGAATCATAGATGGGGAAGATTAAGTGGTCTTTTTTGCCTTTTTGCTGTTGTCCCCATTTAATTACCCTAACCTGGCCTGATTACAGACACTGAGTACCTTCATGAATAGAAATCAGTAGAGAGCTAACTAGGGAATAAGGGAGATATATGCCTCAAGGCTATTCAATTTCCTAGATGCAGATGTGGTTAATTGAAAAAGACTCCAAAATGGTTGTTCGCTAAAGCCAGACTTAAATGGTCGGTGACAGAGGATCCTGGACCAGTATTTGAAATTCTATGTCGTATTTCACAGAACCAAGTCAACTAAGACTCAATAGGCTTCAACAAAAGCTGACCAGGTGAAGAGCCAATTTGGCCACCTAACCTCTGGGATTAACTAACAGGCCTGTGATAATGAGATCACCTCAAATAGCATCAGAATCTCAATGTCCCCTGCTGCCGGGCTGCCATGAGTTTCATGACTCTTAATTAAGAAAAATAACTATCAAAGTCTATACACTTACTTCTGTAAATCGCTCTGGATAAGAGTGTCTGCTAAATGGTTAAAAGATGTAAAGATATATACAGTATGTGTGTGTGTGTACATATACACTGCTCAAAAAAATAAAGGGAACACTAAAATAACACATCCTAGATCTGAATGAATGAAATATTCTTGTTAAATACGTTTTTCTTTACATAGTTGAATGTGCTGACAACAAAATCACACAAAAATGATCAATGGAAATCAAATTTATCAACCCATGGAGGTCTGGATTTGGAGTCACACTCAAAATTAAAGTTGAAAAACACACTACAGGCTGATCCAACTTTGATGTAATGTCCTTAAAACAAGTCACAATTAGGCTCAGTAGTGTGTGTGGCCTCCACGTGCCTGTATGACCTCCCTACAACGCTTGGGCATGCTCCTAATGAGGTGGCGGATGTTCATGCTGGAGGATGTTGCAGGCAGCAGAACGTTCTCCATGGCGTCTCCAGACTGTCACGTCTGTCACATGTGCTCAGTGTGAACGTGCTTTCATCGGTGAAGAGCACAGGGCTCCAGTGGCGAATTTGCCAATCTTGGTGTTCTCTGGCAAATGAAAAACGTCCTGCACGGTGTTGGGCTGTAAGCACAACCCCCAACTGTGGACGTCGGGCCCTCATACCACCCTCATGGAGTTTCTGACCGCTTGAGCAGACACATGCACATTTGTGGCCTGCTGGAGGTCATTTTGCAGGGCTCTGACAGTGCTCCTCCTGCTCCTCCTTGCACAAAGGCGGAGGTAGCGGTCCTGCTGCTTGGTTGTTGCCCTCCTACGGCCTCCTCCACGTCTCCTGATGTACTGGCCTGTCTCCTGGTTGCGCCTCCATGCTCTGGACACTACGCTGACAGACACAGCAAACCTTCTTGCCACAGCTCGCATTGATGTGCCATCCTGGATGAGCTGCACTACCAGAGCCACTTGTGTGGGTTGTAGACTCCGTCTCATGCTACCACTAGAGTGAAAGCACCGCCAGCATTCAAAAGTGACCAAAACATCAGCCAGGAAGCATAGGAACTGAGAAGTGGTCTGTGGTTGCCACCTGCAGAACCACTCCTTTATTGGGGGTGTCTTGCCAATTGCCTATAATTTCCACCTGTTGTCTATTCCATTTGCACAACAGCATGTGGAATTTATTGTCAATCAGTGTTGCTTCCTAAGTGGACAGTTTGATTTCACAGAAGTGTGATTGATTTGGAGTTACATTGTGTTGTTTAAGTGTTCCCTTTATTTTTTTGAGCAGTGTATATATGCACACACACACAGAGAGAGTGATCTCCAAAAGTATTGGGACAATCACACTTGTTGTTTTGGCTCTGTTCTCCAGCACTTTTGATTTTAAATGATACAATGGTTAAAGTGCAGTCTGTCAGCTTTAATTTTAGGGTATTTTCATCCATATCATTTGAACTGTTTAGAAATTACAACACTTTTTGTACATAGTCCCCAAAAGTATTTAATCCACTTATGTATATTAAAGTAGTGATAAATTAAGCATTTGGTCCAATATTCATAGTATGCAATGACTACATCAAGCTTGCGACTCTAGAAATGTGTTGGATGCATTTGCTCTTTGTTTTGGTTGTGTTTCAGATTATTTTGTGCCCAATAGAAATTAATGAAAATAATGTATTGCGTCATTTGAGAGTCACTTTTATTGTAAATAAGAATATGTTTCTAAACACTTCTACATTAATGTGGATGCTACCATGATTACGGATAATCCCAAATTAATTGTGAATGATGATGAGTAAAAAAGTTAAAGGCATAAATATCAACTCCCCCCAAAATGCTAACCTCGCCTGTTATTGTAATAGTGAGAGCTTAGCATGTCTTTGGGTTATGATATTTGTGTGTCTGTGACTCATTAGAAATGGATCTGACCTTACTTCACAGATAGATTACAAACTCAATGTATTCATGGCCGAGACGGAGAGCTCTATACTGACATTGAGAGGACATAGAAGAATAGATAAACCTACTGCAGTAGCGCAGATAACAGGCCTACCTATGTCCTCACAGTCCAGGATCAATGTCATGTCACATACTGTAACTGTGGAATGTGTGATGCAGTGTGGGTTAAAATAATAGAGGAACTCAGTGAAGAAAGTCCCTTGATGAAGCTGTAATAATTTTGAGAAACAACTACAGAAACGCTTAAAGTAACACAGATGAAAACTGAAAAAGTCTCCTGAATGTAGTACAATGGCAAATTCCCCCTCTGGGTTCCAGATGAGAGATTTCAGTTTTCCTCTGAACATGTTTGGTTTCATAAGACTAATCAGTGCAAGAGAGTTTGTTTAAAAAAAAAAAAAGTCAATGCAGGTAGTCCGGGTAGCCATTTGATTAGCTATTTAGCACTCTTATGGCTTGGGGGTAGAAGCTGTTCAGGGTCCTTTTGGTCTCAGACTTTCCATGCGATAGCAGATAGAACAGTCTATAGCTTGGGTGGCTGGGAGCCCGGCCCCAGTGATGTACTGAGTCATACTCACCACCCTCTATAGTGCCTTGCAGCCGCGTGCCTTGCAGTTGCCATACCAAGCGTTGATGCAGCCAGGCAAGATTCTCTCAATGGTGCAGCTGTATAACTTTTTGAGGATCTAAGAGGCCATGCCAAATCTTTTCAGCCTCCTGAGGGGAAGAGGTGCTGTCGTGCCCTCTTCACAACTGTGTGGTTGTGTGTGAACCATGTTACTTCCTTAGTGATGTGGACTCCAAGGATCTAGAAGCTCTTGACCCGCTCTACTACAGCCCCATCAATGTGGAGGGGGCATGCTCGCCCCTCCTTTTCCTGTATTCCACAATCAGCTCCTTTTGTCTTTCTGACGTTGAAGGAGAGGTTGCAGTGTGGTGCCAGGTCTCTGATCTCCTCCCTATAGGCTGCCTCATCTTCATCGGTGATCAGTCCTACCACCGTTGTGTTGTCAGCAAACATAATGATGGTGTTGGAGTCGTGCCTGGCCATGCAGTCAAGAGTGAACAGGGAGTACAGGAGGGACCTGAGGAACTGAGGGGGCCCGTGTTGATGGTCAGTGTGGCCGATATGTTGTTACCTACCTTCACCGGGGGGGCAGCCCGTAAGGAAGTCCAAGATCCAGTTGTAGAGGGATGTGTTCAGTCCCAGGGTCCTTAGCTTAGTGATGAGCTTGGAGGTCACTAAAATGTTGAACAATGAGCTGTAGTTAATGAACAGCATTCTCATGTAGGTGTTCCTTTTGTCTAGGTGGGAAAGGGCAGTGTGGAATGTAATAGAGTTTGCGCCATCTGTGGATGTGTTGGGGCGGTATGCGAATTGGAGTGGGTCCAGGGTTTCTGGGATAATGGTGTTGATGTGAGCCATGACCAGCCTTTCAAAGCATTTCATGGCTACAGATGTGACTGTTACGGAGTGGTAGATGAAGGGGAGAAGACAGGTTAGAGAAGGATTTTTAAGCCTTGAGACAATTGAGACATGGATTATGTGTGCCATTCAGAGACTGAATGGGCAAGACAAAAGATTTAAGTGCCTTTGAACAGGGTTTGGTAGCAGGTGCAGTGGCAATTGCAGCATGTAAATCTTGGGGGTGGGGGGTGGGTGGGACCGTAAGATAAATGAAGGGGGCATATAAGCAGACAATAAAAGCTCTTAAAATATTAAATGATTACATTTATCAAAAACAGGTTATAGGGTACATGTGCACCACCAAGTCAGAACAGTAGAAAAAATTCAGAAGTGAAAATGGACAAAATTATTAGGGAGAGGCACATGGGCTACTAACAGCTTACTACACAACATACACTTAGTATTACTGTCTTAGCTACAGTATACATATCTCCCTGGCATATTACATTATTTATGCAGCAGCATACAATACATTTGTGGACTCACCTTATTGTGCTGTGTTCACTTGAACAGGAAGGGGGCGCGGCACTCCTTTGTGGGCAAATTTTGTCATCAAAGTCTGGCATTCTCTGGATTTATGGTGCTTTCAAGACAACTGGGAACTCAAAAAAAAAGGTTGAATCGTGATGACGTCAGTGATCTTCATGTAGCTCTAGAAAGAGGCCCGAGTTCCGAATATACAACTCCAAGTTGGATGAAAGTTCAAAATGTATTTTCCCAGTCGTAGCTCGTTTTTCCCGAGTTCCCAGTTGTCTTGTAGTCACTAAAGTCAGATTTTGCAGTTCCGAGTTAACAGTTGTTTTGAGCGCGGCACAAATCATGTTTCATTGACAGCATAGCCAATGTTGAATGTTTATCATTTTAAACTAGAGAAAAGAGACTCTTAATCTTAGATTTGGGACCACACAGCTACTCCACTGAATAGTAGGGTAATGATTGCTTTGCAATACTTGCAGTTAGCCACACTGATTCCTTCTAAACCACTCATTGTTGAATTTGTGATTTCCAACTTGTTGTGTAATGTTTATGGCCGATGAGCACCAATACATTTTATCTATAATTTCTCTTCATTATTTCTCTTCATATGACAAGGATAGAAAAGGATTTGCCAGTAGATTGTCGACTTGATTCATGATGATGACTGCTAGCTAAGATTTTGAAAGTATGATGTTGACATGATCAGTCCAATTAAAGCTACTGTATAATGTTATTTGATGTCATCTATCTGTGGCCAATAACCTTGAACCTTCTTGCATGGGCACTTCTAATATAACTCTAGGGCAGCACCCAAGGGGCTAGAATTTTCGAGCTCTACCCTTAGACTTGGCGGTGACGTAGTGTCCCCATGAGTGACAGAACACTGAGCCAATCACGGTGCAACGCTCCGTATTTTCTGCTGGCTTGCCCCACCACCACAAAAAGTACTAAGCTAGAATGAAATACCTGTATTTTGGAGCTGACTTACTCAAGAAAAAAATAATAGACCACGTTTGTATGCGGCTTTATTAACTCAGTTATATATATATATATTTTTTTTTAAATTGTTTGCAAACTGAAATGTGACATATTAATTCCAAAACCATATGCAAAACAGGAAACCTACTCTGAATGACAGGTCGCCACTGTGTCAAGAACTTCAACGATGCTGGGTTTTTCATGCTCAACAATTTCCCGTGTGTATCATGAATGGTCCACCACCCAAAGGACATCCAGCCAACTTGACACAACTCAAGGATCCTTGGGATGTCCCTACCCCATTGAAGTTGAAATTTAAAATGGTTACGGTTAGGGTAACGGTAGGTATTAATGGTAGGGTTTAGGGTAGGGACGTCCTATGGATCTCGGATAGTATTGACCCTTCTTCAGTCTGGCCAGAGTCCGTCGAAGAACAGGAAGTTACTTGTGGTTGTGGTTTTTGACGATGGGTTTATTGGATCGCTAGCCAAATCAAATCAAATCAAATTTATTTATATAGCCCTTTGTACATCAGCTGATATCTCAAAGTGCTGTACAGAAACCCAGCCTAAAACCCCAAACAGCAAGCAATGCAGGTGTAGAAGCACGGTGGCTAGGAAAAACTCCCTAGAAAGGCCAAAACCTAGGAAGAAACCTAGAGAGGAACCAGGCTATGTGGGGTGGCCAGTCCTCTTCTGGCTGTGCCGGGTGGAGATTATAACAGAACATGCAACCAGCAACTTGTAAACAATTACACATTCCTATAAGTGAGTAGTATTTTAATAGTATGTTAAAAATAATGCACATTGGCTGTTAAGCCAATTATACTTTCCGACTGTTGCCTCCCGTTTTAGTTTATTGTGATTTGTTTTTGATTACAATTACTAAGTGGAAGTAGCTAGCTACAGAATAGCTCAAGGATGGGAAACTAAACGATATCGTAAATAATATCATAACTGCCATCGATAAAAGACAGTACTGTGCAGCCGTCTTCATCGACCTGACCAAGGCTTTCGACTCTGTCAATGACCATATTCTTATCGGCAGACTCAACAGCCTTGGTTTTTCTAATGACTGCCTCACCTGGTTCACTAATTATTTCTCAGATCGAGTTCAATGTGTCAAATCGGAGGGCCTGTTGTCCGAACCTCTGGCAGTCTCTATGGGGGTTCCACAGGGTTAAATTCTCTGGCCGACTCTTGTCTCTATTTATCAACGATGTCGCTCTTGCTTCGGGTGATTCTTTGATCCACCTCTACGCAGACGACACCATTCTGTATACATCTGTCCCTTCTTTGGACTCTGTGTTAACAAACCTCCAAATAAGCTTCTGACCTAGAATATGAGGACAACTATAAATACCTAGGTGTCTGGCTAGACTGTAAACTCTCCTTCCAGACACACATCTCCAATCCAAAGTTAAATCTTGAATCAGCTTCCTATTTCGCAACAACGCCTCCTCTTATGCTGCCAAACTTACCCTCGTAAAACGGACTATCCTACCGATCCTAGACTTCGGCGATGTAATTTACAAATTAGCCTCCAACACTCTACTCAGCAAATTGGATGCAGTCTATCACAGTGCCATCCGTTTTGTCACCAAAGCCCCATGTACTACCCACCATTGCGACCTGTATACTCTCGTTGGCTGGTCCTCGCTACATATTCGTCGCCAAACCCACTGGCTCCAGAACATCTATAAGTCTTTGCTAGGTATACAGTTGAAAATGGAAGTTTACATACACTTAGGTTGGAGTCATTGAAACTAGTTTTTCAACCACTCCACACATTTCTTGTTAACAAACTATAGTTTTGGCAAGTTGGTTAGGACATCTACTTTGTGCATGACACAAGTAATTTTTCCAACAATTGTTTACAGACAGATTATTTCAGTTATAATTCACTGTATCACAATACCAGCGGGTCAGAAGTTTACATACACTAAGTTGACTGTGCCTTTAAACAGCTTGGAAAATTCCAGAAAATGATGTCATGGCTTTAGAAGCTGCTGATAGGCTAATTTACATCATTTGAGTCAATTGGAGGTGTACCTGTGGATGTATTTCAAGGCTTACCTTCAAACCCAGCGCGTCTTTGCTTGACATCAAGGGAAAATCAAAAGATATGGGCCAAGACCTCAGAAAAAAATATTGTAGACCTCAACATGTCTGGTTCATCCTTGGGAGCCATTTCCAAATGCTTGAAGGTACCACGTTCATCTGTACAAACAATAGTACGCAAGTATAAACTAGAGGTCAACCGATTAATCAGAATGGCCAATTAGTTAGGGCCGATTTCAAGCTTTCATAACAATCAAAAATGGTTATTTTTGGACACCGATTTGGCAGATTTTTTTTTACACCTTTATTTAACTAGACAAGTCAGTTAAGAACACATTCTTATGTTCAATGACGGCCTAGGAACGGTGGGTTAACTGCCTTGTTCAGGGGCAGAACGACAGGTTTTTACCTTGTCAGCTTGAGGATTCAATTTTGCAACCTTACGGTTAACTAGTCCAACGCTCTAACCACCTGCCTGCCTCTCATTGCACTCCACAAGGAGCCTGCCTGTTTCGCGAATGCAGTAAGAAGCCAAGGTAAGTTGCTAGCTAGCATTAAACTTATCTTATAAAAAACAATCAATCAATCATAATCACTTGTTAACTACACATGGTTGATGATATTACTAGTTTATCTAGCGTGTCCTGCGTTGCATATAATCGATGCGGTGCGCATTTGCGAAAAAGGACTGTCGTTGCTCCAACGTGTACCTAACCATAAACATCAATGCCTTTCTTAAAATCAAGACACAATTATATATTTTTAAACATGCATATTTAGTTAATATTGCCTGCTAACATGAATTTCTTTCTGTCACTTCTATTGCAACAGAGTCAGGGTATATGCAGCAATTTGGGCCGCCTGGCTCGTTGCGAACTGTGTGAAGACTATTTCTTCCTAACAAAGACAGCCAACTTCGCCAAACGGGGGATGATTTAACAAAAGCGCATTTGCGAAAAAAAGCACAATCGTTGCATGACTGTACCTAACCATAAACATCAATGCCTTTCTTAAAATCAATACACAGAAGTATATATTTTTAAACCTGCATATTTAGCTAAAAGAAATCCAGGTTAGCAGGCAATATTAACCAAGTGAAATTGTGTCACTTGTCTTGGGATGAGACAATGAGACAAGGATATCCCTAGTCAGGGTATATGCAACAGTTTGGGCCGCCTGCTCATTGCAAACTAATTTGCTCATTGCGAACGTAATTATGACATAACATTGAAGGTTGTGCAATGTAACAGGAATATTTAGACTTATGGATGCCACCCGTTAGATAAAATACGGAATGGTTCCGTATTTCACTGAAAGAATAAATGTTCTGTTTTCGAGATGATCATTTCCGGATTCGACCATATTAATGACCTAAGGCTCGTATTTCTGTGTGTTATTATGTTATAATTAAGTCTATGATTTGATCTGACTGAGCGATGGTAGGCAGCAACAGGCTCGTAAGCATTCATTCAAACAGCACTTTCGTGCGTTTTACCAGCAGCTCTTCGCAATGCTACAAGCATTGTGCTGTTTATGACTTTAAGCCTTTCAACTCCCGAGATTAGGCTGGTGTAACCGATGTGAAATGGCTAGCTAGTTAGCAGGGTGCGCGCAAACGTCACTCGCTCTGAGGCTTGGAGTAGTTGTTCCCTTTGCTCTGCATGGGTAATGCTGCTTCGAGGGTGGCTGTTGTCGATGTGTTCCTGTTTCGAGCCCAGGTAGGAGCGAGGAGAGGGACGGAAGCTATACTGTTACACTGGCAATACTAAAGTACCTATAAGAACATCCAATAGTCAAAGGTTAATGAAATACAAATCGTATAGAGAGAAATAGTTCTGTAATTCCTATAATAACTACAACCTAAAACTTATTACCTGGGAATATTTAAGACTCATGTTAAAAGGAACCACCAGCTTTCATATGTTCTCATGTTCTGAGCAAGGAACTGAAACGTTAGCTTTCTTACATGGCACATATTGCACTTTTACTTTCTTCTCCAACACTTTGTTTTTGCATTGTTTAAGCCAAATTGCACATGTTTCATTATTTATTTGAGGCTAAATTGATTTTATTGATGTATTATATTAAGTTAAAATAAGTGTTCATTCAGTATTGTTGTAATTGTCATTATAAAATTAAAAAATTGTCAGATTAATCGGTATCTGCTTTTCTTGGTCCTCCAATAATCAGTATCGGTATCGGCGTTGAAAAATCATAATCGGTCGACCTCTAGAAAAAACACCATGGGACCACGCAGCCGTCATACCGCTCAGGAAGGAGACGCGTTCTGTCTCCTAGAGATGAATGTACTTTTGTGCGAAAAGTGCAAATCAATCCCAGAACAATAGCAAAGGACCTTGTGAAGATGCTGGAGGAAACGGGTACAAAAGTATCATTATCCACAGTATAACAAGTCATACATCGACATAACCTGAAAGGCTGCTCAGCAAGGAAGACACCACTGCTCCAAAACCGCCATAAAAAGGCCAGACTACGGTTTGCAACTGCACATGGGGACAAAGATTGTACTTTTTGGAGAAATGTCCCTTTGTCTGATGAAACAAAAATATAATTTTGGGGCTGTAAAGACCATCGTTATGTTTGGAGGAAAACGGAGGAGGCTTGAAACCCGAAGAACAACATCCCAACGTATAGCACGGGGGTGGCAGCATCATGTTGTGGGGGTGCTTTGCTGCAGGAGGAACTGGTGCACTTCACAAAATAGATGGCTTCATGAGGATGGAAAATTATGTGTATATATTGAAGCAACATCTCAAGACATCAGTCAGGAAGTTAAACCTTGGTCGCAAATGGGTCTTCCAAATGGACAATGACCCCAAGCATACTTCCAAGGTATTGGAGTGGCCATCACAAAGCCCTGACCTCAACCCGATAGAAAATTTGTGGGCAGAACTGAAAAAGCGTTTGCGAGCAAGGAGGCCGACAAACCTGACTCAGTTACACCAGCTTTGTCAGGAGGAATGGGCCAAAATTCACCCAACTTATTGTGGGAAGCTTGTGGAAGGCTACCTGAAACGTTTGACCGAAGATAAACAATTTAAAGGCAATGCTACCAAATACTAATTGAGTGTATGTAAACTCCTGACCCACTGGGAATGTGATGAAAGAAATAAAAGCTGAAATAAATCATTCTCTCTACTATTATTCTGACATTTCACATTCTTAAAATACAGTGGTGATCCTAACTGATCTAAGACAGAATGTTTACTAGGATTAAATGTCAGGAATTGTGTAAAACTGAGTTTAAATGTATTTGGCTAAGGTGTATGTAAACTTCTGACTTCAACTGTAGTTCCGTCTTATCTCAGCTCACTGATCACCATAGCAACACCCACCCATAGCACGTGCTCCAGTAGGTATGTTTCACTGGTCATCCTTAAAGCCAACACCCCATTGGCCACCTTTCCTTCCAGTTCTCTGCTGCAAATGACTGGAACGAATTGCAAAAATCACTGAAATTGGAGACTTTTATTTCCCTCACTAACTTTAAGCATCAGCTGTCAGAGCAGCAGCTATACACAGCCCATCTGTAAATAGCACATCCAACCAACTACCTACCTCATCCCCATATTTGATTTTGTTTTTCTGCTCTTTTGCACACCAGTTTTTGTACTTGCACATTCTCATCTGCACATCTATCACTCCAGTGTAAATTGCTGAATTGTAATTACTTTGCCACTATTGGCCTATTTATTGCCTTACCTTCTTACTTAATTTGCACACACTGTATACAGATTTTTATATTGTGTTATTGACTACATTTGTAGTGGGCAAGGATATCCCTGTGTTGTTTTCGTTTGCACTGCTTTGCTTTATTTTGGCCAGGTCGCAGTTGTAATTGAGAACTTGTTCTCAACTGGCCTACCTGGTTAAATAAAGGTGAATTTTTAAAAAAATGTCTCAACTTACTGTTGAGATTTAGAGTATTGGAATACACAAGGTGGAATTTTGAAATTTGGTTGTGCATCAGCAGTTTCTCTTGTTAAGTCAGTCAATCAATTGGACCAAGTCTAGCCAGCTATCCAAACTAGAAATAATTCCAGTTACCGATCGTGGGGAAAATTGATTTTGTTTGTCACGCTCACTCAGATATCATATTAAAAATGTCAAACATTTCTCTTCGCCCAATGACAAAATGTGTACAATTGCAGGAAATTAGCTGTAAAACTGCTGATTATTCTCTCCGCCCCATAGCAAAATTGGTAGAATAGCAGCCAACGTTTTTTTCAACATCATTTGTCAAGGTATTGTGACATGGAATCTCCAAATACATTGGATTTGAAAAAAGTAATCAACAAAAACTGTTCTTTTGAGAGTGACATTTCAACCACATGATTATGTCATCATTGTAACCAAATTTCAAATAGACAAACAAACCTTGGCTCAGATGGAACTATCCAAGCAGTAGATACAGCTTCTTGAAATGTTGATATTTGGTTGAGTTTTCAACCAAACAGAATTCAATATGATCTTTTATATTACTGTAAATAGCCTAAGGTTAAGGCTATTTTACAAACTAATGTAACATTCGACCTTAAAATGAGTAACACATCCATGACCACATTTTGCACCTGGTGACCTGGTTAGTGTGCACTGCGCCCGGCCCGCCACAGGAGTCGCTAGTGCGCAATGAGACAAGGATATCCCTACCGGCCAAACCTTCCCTAACCCGGACGACGCTAGGCCAATTGTGTGTCACCCCACGGACCTGGTCATGGGTGCACCTCAGCCACGCTCAAGGTCCTAAACGATATCTTAACCGCCATCGAGCAGAAACATTACTGTGCAGCCATATTCATTGATCTGGCCAAGGCTTTCGACTCTGTCAATCACCACATCCTCATCGGCAGACTCGACTGCCTTGGTTTCTCAAATACAGCAGAGAGTAAAAGGAGGTTTCTGGGGGCGATAAAATAGCCTCAAGGTATAATGTACAGACAAAGGTATGGTAGGATGTGAATACAGTGGAGGTAAACCTAGGTATTGAGTGATGATGAGAGAGATATTGTCTCTAAAAACATCATTGAAACCAGGAGATGTCATTGCATGTGTGGGTGGTGGAACTAACTAGGTTGGATAAGGTATAGTGAGCAGGACTAGAGGCTCTACAGTGAAATAAGCCAATAAACACTAACCAGAACAGCAATGGACAAGGCATATTGACATTAAGGAGAGGCATGCTTAGTCGAGTGATCAAAAGGGTCCAGTGAGTAGTGAGGTTGGTTGGGGTCACGGCGATTTAGACAGCTAGCCGGACCATCGGTAGCATGCTAGCGTAGGATGGAGGTCTGTTATTAGCCACCTCGTGCGTTTCCGTCGGTAGGATTAGTTGGGTTCCGTGTGGTAGAGGGGATGAATCCAATTCACACACACAAAAAAACAATAGATATAGTTATAGAGGCCCAAGAAAAAAAAAAAAAGAAAAAAAAAATGGAAGAAAAAACATTTGTCCGATAGGTCTATTCAGATAGCAGCCGATAAGACAGCTAACGGTTAGCGGACCGCAGATGGGCGTTCAGGTAACGTCGCGACGGAGGAGCCAGCCGGATAACTCCCTCAGTTGAAATCCAGGGACATGGAGAGAAAATAGGTCCGGTATGTTCCGGTCCGAGCCGCGCCGTACAAAACTGGCGATAGATTTTCGAGCTAAACCGTGGTTAGCTGAATACTAACGATTAGCCAGTAAAGAAGCTAACTAGCTTCTGATTAGCTTCTGATTAGCTTCAGGCTAGCTTCTGGATTAGCTTCTGGCTAGCTTCTGGTTAGCTTCTGGTTAGCTTCTATGGAGGATTACAGATTTGAGGTAAATAATACTTTCTTTTTTTATAAATATAAATTGGTGAGGCGGGTTGCATTAGAGTGTTTTGAAGATGAGTTTATGGAAAATAAATAAAAAATATATAAAAAGGTATGCGAAGAAAGTTGTAAATATATATATATATATATATACGGGACACGACAAGACAAGGACAAAAGACGTCTGAACTGCTATGCCATCTTGGAACATCTTGATGGTTCACCAACTACTTCTCTGATAGAGTTCAGTGTGTCAAATCGGAGGGTCTGTTGTCCGGACCTCTGGCAGTCTCTATGGGGGTGCCACAGGGTTCAATTCTTCGACCGACTCTCTTCTCTGTATACATCAATGATCTCGCTCTTGCTGCTGGTGAGTCTCTGATCCAGCTCCACGCAGACGACACCATTCTGTATACTTCTGGCCCTTCTTTGGACACTGTGTTAACAACCCTCCAGGCAAGCGTCAATGCCATACAACTCTCCTTCCGTGGCCTCCAATTGCTCTTAAATGCAAGTAAAACTAAATGCATGCTCTTCAACCGAACGCTGCCTGCACCTGCCCGCCTGTCCAACATCACTACTCTGGACGACTCTGACTTAGAATACGTGGACAGCTACAAATACCTAGGTAATGCATTGACTGTTATTGACTGTAAACTCTCCTTCCAGACCCACATCAAACATTTCCAATCCAAAGTTAAATCTAGAATTTATTTCGCAACAAAGCATCCTTCACTCATGCTACCAAACACACCCTTGTAAAACTGACCATCCTACCAATCCTCGACTTCGGCGATGTCATTTACAAAATAGCCTCCAATACCCTACTCAACGATTTGGATTCAGTCTATCACAGTGCCATCCGTTTTGTCACCAAAGCCCCATATAATACCCACCATTGCGAACTGTACGCTCTCGTTGGCTGCCCCTCGCTTCATACTCGTCGCCAAACCCACTGGCTCCAGGTCATCTACAAACCCTGCTAGGTAAAGTCCCGCCTTAGCTCGCTGGTCACCATAGCATCACCCACCTGTAGCACACGCTCCAGCAGGTATATCTCTCTGGCCACCCCCAAAACCAATTCTTCCTTTGGCCGCCTCTCCTTCCAGTTCTCTGCTGCCAATGACTGGAACGAACTACAAAAATCTCTGAAACTGGAAACACTTATCTCCCTCACTAGCTTTAAGCTCCAGCTGTCAGAGCAGCTCACAGATTACTGCACCTGTACATAGCCCATCTATAATTTAGCCCATCCAACTATCTCCCCCCTACTGTATTTATTTTATTTATTTATTTTGCTCCTTTGCACCCCATTATTTTTATTTCTACTTTGCACATTCTTCCACTGCAAATCTACCATTCCAGTGTTTTACTTGCTATATTGCATTTACTTTGCCATCTTTGCGACTTTTTTTTTGCCTTTACCATTATCTCACCTCATTTGCTCACATCGTATATAGACATGTTTCTACTGTATTATTGACTGTATGTTTGTTTTACTCCATGTGTAACTCTGTGTTGTTGTATGTGTCGAACTGCTTTGCTTTATCTTGGCCAGGTCGCAGTTGTAAATGAGAACTTGTTCTCAACTTGCCTACCTGGTTAAACAAAGGTAAAATAAAAAATAAATAAAAATTAAAAAATTATGTTAAACACTTGTTGCAACTTATTATGTGACTTGTTAAGCACATTTTTACTCCTGAACTTATTTAGGCTGCCATATCAAAGGGGTTGAATACTTATTGACTCAAGACTTCAGCTTTTTGTTTTTTAATTAATTTGTAAAAATGTAAAAAATATATAATTCCACCTACTGTGCGTAGGCCAGTGACTAAAAAAATCTACATTTAATCAATTTAAAATTCAGCCTGTAACACAACAAAATGTGTAAAAAGTCCAGGTGCGTGAAAACTTTCTGAAGTCACTTTACATGTAAACAGGGCTGAAAAGTGACTGGTATTTTCTCTGTACTATTGGAAGAGTTTTTCCTGACCACATGACCTGTTCAGGAAAAATTCCAGACCTTAAGGCTTTTTCAATCTCACCTCTCCTTTTTCTTATGACCCTAATTCACAGAACAACACAGGTTTCTTCTACTGCAGCACATTTGCAAAACAACAGGCCAACTTCTCTCTTAGTTGTAAAGACAAAGACACTCCTTGTATTGTAAAATACCCATTAGAGAACCTGTGGGGTAGAATCCAGGAAATCAAGTAAACAGTTCTCTGAAGGACTGACTTGGTTATTTCCCTTTATGAAGTGGAGTCGTAGTAACTGCACGGATGTGCCTTTGGGAAATACAACCCAGCCAAGAGGGTTGGGTAACCTTGTTAGTGTGTGTGTCTGTGTGTGCGTGTGTGCGTGTGGATGTTTGCAGGCGTTTGTGTGTGTGCAAAATAGTTTGTCTGAGGCTGTTGAACCATGTGTTTGGAGTTTCTGAAAATCTCAGTTTTTAGAAGTAATTTGCCTTTCAACTAATTTTAGAGTGTAATAAGCTCGAAGCTCTGGGCATGCTGAATGGTGTTGGAACAGAGTCTAATTGTTTGGCCATCAGCAACCAGGTGCAGCGCATTATACACAATCATTAAATAATACCCAACAACCTGCATGGATTGACACTAGGGTAGCTGGACTAGACATTCCAACAGGGTTGGATTGTTTGGATTGTTTATGGTTGTCACTCTTTTTCCATCCATGTTGGTGTACTGTACAGTTCAATAGTTAATTGTTCAACTCAGTAGTTCAACTCAGGTTATTATTGATCCCACACCATGATATCTCTCTGGTAAATGTTGTGATTGGTCCTTATTGGTAATTAAATGTCCCCTTTAATTGTCTTCAGGTCCATTTCTCCAGGACACTAGGTCAACAAGAAGGTCAGAGCCAAAGTTATTTTGTTCGTATTGTCTTGGTGATGTGCTTAATCATACAAATGTCACCACAACAATATAATGAAATAGGTTGTTTCCCCCTCTAATGACTCCTGCTCCAAAGGCAGCAGTGACACGATAGGCAGTAAGGAGGAATTCTGAGCTTCCTGGTGGATAGCACATGCAGAGGGAAGATGGATTGTGCAAGCAGCAGCAGACCCTCGTGCCTCTCTAAATATTCACCATGTTACAGTCGTAACATAATATCTTTGAGAAATTAGGACTTTGATTTGTGAGTTTTCTCATAGCCAAACTGGTTTTCCAAATGTAACCGGTGGAAATCAAACCTGGGTTTCCGGCTCGCGAACCCAATGTCTTAACTTTCGACTTCCTTCGGGTTGAAATTCAACAATTGAGTTTGTCTTCCCTTCGCTATACACAAATATCCCTCTATTTAGACAGGAAACTTTTAGCACCTTATACCAATGAAGTAAAAAGACTGTCTTTCTGTATTCTTATAGTTAGCCAGCTTCCTCTCTCTATTTGGCGAGGTATCATAGTACCCAATGGGACAAGGTCATTGATGTTGGATTGTGTAACTTCACAACCATTTAGTTAAACAAAGGTACAGATTATGGAATATGATATTATGAGTACTGTTAAATATCTGGATATTTGACAATTAAATGAACTGAAGATGAACTGAAGACGTAGACTCAGGTGTCCTGACTCCACAAAGCATTCCATTCACTGAGCACCCACTCTCTCAGACAACATTCTAGGTAACATTTTACAAGACTGAGATTAGTGAGAAGCTCTCAGTGGATTTTTCGCTGGCTGATTAGTGAGAAGCTCCCAGAGGCTTTTTAGCTGGCTGATTGCTTGAGAGTTGTTATTGTAGAACACACAAACCTGATTTGGTTCTTGAATTATGTTCTGAAAGGCTGATTTGTTGTTATGTTGATGTATTCATGCTCTGTCCCGGCTGTATGCAGTCCAGCTCTAAGGATATTGATATGCTCTTACTGTTCCTATTAGCCTGATGGACAAGCCCAGCAATCCATGAATGCAATGGAGAAAAAGGGAGTAAAATACAGGTACCTAAGAAACAAATTACACTGACAGATTACACAAATTGAGAACACGTGGCTTTGAGTTTCTTTCACTCATGGTCATGGACCTGGCAGTATAAAGGTCTCATTTATTCCCATGTGATCAATAATGATCTTATAACTGGCCTAATTCAACTTGCTGCTCAAAGGTTTCATTGACTAATCTGTCAAACATACAATTTGTGCTGTGTGTGTTTTTAGATTCCCCGGGAAAATACAATCGAGCGGAGCTGACAGTTCATCTTGTGCAGACATCCGTAGACACCCTATTCATTCAACCTTTTGCTTTCAGCACACACAGCACAGATAATAGTAATGGAGAACAAACCCTCAGTCAGTGTTACAAGGAGACTTGTCTTGCAGAAGGGTGTGTTCCTAATTTTCTCCACTTGTCTCGTCTTCAACACTTAATACACTGTATGAGTGGGAGGCTGCGGAAAACATGCTGTAAGCCTCTTTTCTCTCCAAAGAAGTGGGTGTCTGGGCTGGCTCGGTGTCCTGATTGGGGGAGAGAAGCAGGGTTCTCCTCCAGCAAAGTCACTGTGGCCCTCCCGGCTCACGTTGGCAATGGTGTGGGTCATGCGACAGGAGCACGGTCATTATGCTAAAAAAGCCCTGAGCAAGATGTAACAACCAACAGCCTCTGCTGCTGCTCAACACAGTTCAAATGCACAGGCCATGGGCTGTGTGTACTGTAGGTTCAGAACTTCTGTGAAATAGCAAAATTGAAAATATGTCAAATAAAAATCAGAACTGGATGCTCTTCAGAGATAGATGGGAGGGGTTGTGGGTAGCAGAAGGTATGAATACTAACGAAAGAAAACTATTGTGAGATATACTGTGTCCGTCAAATGTATATAGCATGTATAAGCTGGAGGTAGAAGCTTAACACGGAACCCAAACCGGCTGCACGTGTATGCCATCGAGCATACATTTATTTTGTCCCCCTACACCAAACACTATCACGACACGCAGGTTAAAATATCAAACAAACTCTGAACCAATGACATTAATTTGGGGACAGGTTCGAAAAGCATTAAACATTTATGGCAATTTAGCTTGCACTTGCTAGCTAATTTGTCCTATTTAGCTAGCTTGCTGTTGCTAGCTAATTTGTCCTCTACTCCGACAATTAATCCACACATAGAAATGGTCAACCGAAATGTTTCTAGTCATCTCTCCTCCTTCCAGGCCTTTTCATCGTTTAACTTATATAGTGATTGGCATCTAAACTTTCATAGTGTTACCACGACAACCGGCAACAGTTCGTCTTTCAATCACCCACGTGGGTATAACCAATGAGGAGATGGCACATGGGTACCTGCTTCTATAAACCAATGAGGAGATGGGAGAGGCAGGACTTGCAGCGCGATCTGCGTCAGAAATAGGAATGACTTCTATTTTAGCCCTTAGCAATACAGACACTCATTGACGCGCGCGCGAGCAGTGTGGGTGCAATAATTAAATAACATAGTTTGACTCAAATTAAATAACCTCAAATTGACTCAAATTATGTAAATTAGCCTATCAGCAGCTTATAAAGCCATGACATAATTTTCTGTTTAAAGGCACAGTCAACTGTAAACTTCTGACCCACTGGAATTGTGATACAGTGAATTATAAGTGAAATAATCTGTCTGTAAACAATTGTTGGAAAAATGTCTTGGTTCATGCACAAGGTAGATGTCCTAACCGACTTCCTAAAACTGTAGTTTGTTAACAAGAAATTTGTGGAGTGGTTGAAAAACAAGTTTTAATGACTCCAACCTAAGTGTATGTAAACTTCCATCTTCAACTGTATATATACAAAAACATATATATGGTGGATTGGAAATAATGCTGACAATTACGTTGATGGAAGCTGATCTATCCCCTAAAAAATAAAAATAAATATATATAAATGATTTCCCTCTGTGTGGGACGGGGAGATGCTCAGAGATGTAGGCTATTTGCAGGGGGGCATCAAAATCCCAGTTGGGGTTCTTTGCTAAAGTGAACATAAGATAATTCAAGTATGGTAATGGACCACAGATGTTGAAGGCAGGTTTGTGATGGAGATTGCCAAGAAGAGTTTTTGCCCAGCATTGTGATGTGTTTCCTTGAAATTCATACGCCAAGGGCAAGAATTAGCGCTCAAAGAAGATCCCATCCATAAAAGGATAACCCTGTGCCTACTACTTCTCTGAGGATATCCTTAACCATGGTGCCCTGTCTGAATTCAGTAGAGTGAGGTTTAATCCATTCAAGTTTTATCTTCATTTTTTCCTTTTTCGAGTTCTGATCTCTTCTCAGAAAGAAAGATAATGTTGTATGAGATTTCACACTTACCATCATACGACATAAAGGCCTTTTCAAAATGGCGAAAGTGTGGCTTTCAGAGCCACAAATTTCCTGTGACTTTCGTGTTTATCAGAATAAAGGGGGCCCTTTCATGTTCTGCATGGTTGACAGAGTCAGTATTCATCTTTGGGAGCTGTAGAATGAGAGCCTTTTCATGGCTATATTCTTCTCTTTGACCGCAGAAGTCCTTTCCCTCTCCTGAAACTGGAGATATAAACCAGTAGCCACACTACTAAGGAAAAGGTTGAATGCAGTCTAATGCTAACCATGCTGCATCTCTGTGTCTATGGTTTCTGACTTTAGTTGAAAAGTTTTCTTATTGATAATAAAGCCAGGCACTTTAATAACTTGAAAGTATTTTTTTCAACCTCTCACAGCGACTCTTTACTTCCAAGAGTAGAACATCTAAGTTGTTCACTGTTGTAGATGGAAACATGTGCTCAAATTAAAATGTTTGTCATTTAGCAGGCACTTTTTTACAGAGTGATTTACAGGAGCAATTAGGATTAAGTGTCTTGCTCAAGGGCATGTCGACAGATTTTTCACCAGCGACCTTTCAGTTATTGGACCAACACTCTTAAACCGCTAGGCTACCTGCCACTATCAAATGCACAGAATTGTATTATTCTCTTTTGCGTTGTGCGGTAGCCTACATTTGGCTATAAGCCTATTTCAAACTAATTCAGGTCAGTTCACTCAAATGCTTTCTCAAAAGGCAGCATACTATAGGACCTACAGTATGCTACTACACTAAATAGCTAAGTAAGGCTACTGCTGTAAAGATAATTTACTTTTAGTAATTTAATTTCAACATTCAAGCCTACTTGAATGTTGGCAAGGGGCCTGCCAGCAGACACAAGCCTCAATCATTTTAATCAGATTTTTAAAATAGCATGTGCATGAGCCAATGCTTCTCGGTATCTTCTTTAATATATTTGTCCATTGGCAAGGGCGGATCTACACAATCACAATTTGAGACAAGACCATTGTGTTTATTCTATTAGTGGCAAGAACTGGGATTCTAAAAGCTTGCTTAAAAACCTGCTTTATGTCCCTGATAAGCCAATACATTCTTCTTCATCAGTTTAATGTTCAAATCCATTAGAGGGACCAATCTCTTAAGAAAAATTACCCAAACTGCTTATAAAAAATACCACTTAAGTAATATGAAAACAGACACACAATAGTCCTGGGGTAAGAAAGGTATCTGGGGTTCAAAAGCCTGCTTCACAGATATCATTTTCAGACAAATCAGATCCTGTAAATGTTTTTCCAATCTTTTGGGGTATATTGTGTGTGTGCGCTTGTTTGCATTTGTTTGTGTATCTGCCCCTGTGTGTGTGTGTGTGTGTGTGTGTGTGTGTGTGTGTGTGTGTGTGTGTGTGTGTGTGTGTGTGCATATATATGTGTATATATATACTGTATATATATATATATATATATATATATATATATATATATATATATATATATATATATCTATATATATCTATATGTATATATATATATATCTATATGTATATGTATATGTACATGTATATATATATATATATGCATGCTTCCTGGCCACCTGAGCTTTGGTCTCCACACAAAAGCACACATATATATATATATATAAGAATATAGTATATATATATATATGTATACATGTATATATATATATATATGTACATGTATATATATGTATACATGTATATACCTGTATATATATATATTCTTATATATATATACAGGTATATATATATATACATATATACAGGTATATATACAGGTATTATATATATATACCTGTATACCTGTATGTATATATGTATGTATGTATGTATGTATATATATGTATGTATATATGTGTGCTTTTGTGTGGAGACCAAGGCTCAGGTGTCCAGGAAGCATGCTAATTAATTCAGCAAGTGAACTCAACAATGTGAATTGGTCTGGAAATGCCTGTGAATCCCACGCTATGGGCCGCTCTGTAAGGAATGGTCTCCACCAGGTCTAACACATCTATGGGGAGGGAGATGAGATGGTTTGCTCTAATTAAACATGCCATATGTTGCCACTCTTCCCCAGCACAGCAGATGCTCTGACAAACTATCAATTATTGTGAAAATTAAAACTATCAGGAGGACATAGACAGCAGAGACCTTCAACACAATGATGACTGCTCAAATCTAGGCTGTCTTGGTGTATAAACTATATGTTAGCTCAGCTCCAGCACTGAATACTTGGTTTCTTCTGTTTGGGAGTCATTAACAGGTGCCCATCACTGTCCAAGTACCCATAAGCTACTTCTGCTCGTTTATATTAATCAAATGAGGTGAAGACATCATTTCCCACAGCTTTTCATAATACAAAGTTTCAGAATTCATCATTTGATTTTCTATGAGAATAGATATGATGTGCTTTGTTGGTGTCAACACCTAAAGAAATGGTAAGAAAAAGCAATGCTCGCTCTGCTTACCCTAGCTAGCATCAAGAGCCTCCAGAACTCTTGCTGCGTCTGAGGGCAACGTGAGGAGCAGAGAAGATTTTCTGTTGTCAGGATACTGATGTTCTCAATGGACTTTCGGCTGCCTACATCTGTGCTAATTAGACCCTCAGTCTTTGAGATCCTGCTAGAACCCGTCAATTGTATCTTTGTTAAGATCATTTGCACCCCGACATGTTTTAAATCTACAGACTGAAGCTCTGGAAGCCTAGTCGATATAGCTAGCGTTCTCATGGACCAAAAGCTGGGCCTCTAGATCAATGATGATGATCCTCAACAACCATCAACTGGGATTACCATTCTCAGGGAGCGTTTGAGGCCAAAGTAGCTAAGACTCGTTTAAAGCTAATTAGGTTTGCTATTATTGAGAGTGGAGGCTTTTGAAAGAGGCTCCGATTCAGCAGAACATGTTGTTTGAGCCTATTCAATGACCCTTCCTAAAGATTCTGTCAACGTTGGAAAACGTTAGTACAGGCTATGTTCACGCAGGAACGAAGGGGATAAAGTATGTAAATTGCTAAATATTGGGCAATGGGCATAATAGCTGACTATGGTCAAATTATGAATGAGCCATGCCATTGTTTTCAAGTTCAATTCCATTCATTACTTGTGATTATTTATTTAACTAGGCAAGTCAGTTAAGAACAAATTCTTATTTTCAATGATGGCGGGTGGGTTAACTGCTTGTTCAGGGGCAGAATGACAGATTTGTACCTTGTCAGCTTGGGGACTTTAACTTGCAACCTTCCGGTCATGAGTCCAAAGCTCTAACCACTAGGCTACCCTGCCGCCCCAGCAGTAGTCACTTACCTTCTGGTACAGTATATTAATTCTCTTCATCAATGTAAACGTATCTGGTAGAGCAATACTATTCCCAGTCTCATACACAAAAACAAATAATCATGATTGCAGAGGGGTCATCAATTACTCTTCTATTAACCAATCAACCTAGCTGGGGCATGTTCACTTGTTACTTCCTCCTCCCATTAGATCGGCTGACAAATAGGCCGGTTGAATTGGTTTCCTGTTCATTATTCTTAGGACGCAAAACAACGTTGGGCCTGATGGATGAACATCAATAGCGTGAGTTTGCCATGTGGGCCCGTTCCCTGTTCTGTTGTTAATCTGGTTGCAGTATCTGTGTACTCTGAAAAACAGGACAGAGGAGAGAGCAGCAGTAAACAGACCCTCTGATTATATTTATGAAATTCAATTACTCTGACATAGACAGATGGAGCCGCTGTCAGGGGGGAGGCCCGTCATTTGTTAGCATCAGCTGATGTGTCAGCCAGGGGTGCCGATGGGACCCAAACTATGTGACTGGAAACAAGAGGAGTGGGGGAGCAGAGAGGAAAGGAGAGGAGAGAGGAGGTCTGCAGTGAGGGCGGCTGGTCTGTCAGGTTCAGGGCAGATTTTCCATTGGTTGCTGAAAGCCCAGGATTAGACTGTATGCCATCTTTCCCAACAGTTACTCACAGGTCCGTTCAAACTCTTACTACTTCCACTGAACTTGGATCTGTGGCATAAAAAATATAAACAGCATTAAAAACACTTAAATGACCATCTTTGAACCAAAAGGGACTTCTTCATGTGTGTGTCACAAAAAGCTATTGCTACAATATCTTGTATATGGTTCTATCTCCCTCTCTTTGCCTGTTTCTATCCCTTTCGCGTATTGAAATTAGCAATACCTTGGGACTAGAAAGTTGTGTCTGACATTTTTGTCAAAAATTAGTTTGTCACATGTAATTGATCTTTAGATGGTTCTTCATAAATCTGTGAAGTTTGATTTTTTTAATAAGTAAGTGAAAAAAATTAACATCTAGAAAATTCTGTCTGCATGAACCCATTTGAATTTATGGTTCTATCTGCAATCCAATCACTAGCCTGAATTGATACAGATGGACCAATCAGATCATGTCTTTGCCAGCTCCCTTTAAGTATGGTCTAGGCTAGTCTAACCAGTGATAATGGCACACAAAAAAAAAACTAAACTCAGAAATCTTAAGGTAAATTATGTTGTCACATTGTTGTTCAGTGATGACAGTTATTAATCTTAATGTATTTCATGATGTGTTCTGACTATATCTTGGTAAATTAAGGATAGCATTTATGTATTCAAATAGCTACAGTTTTCTTAACATGTCTAATTCAGAAGTGTCAGAAAGAACCTCAAACCCAGATTGACATTTCAGAGCTTTAAGGTTCTATCTGCGATTGCATCCCCCTAAAAAATCTGATTTACAAATGTCTCAGGATTTTGATACCCTGTACTTTAGGTACCTTTAAAGTAAGGACCTTAATGGGTTATGAAAGAAGAATTCTCTACAAACAGTTCTGAGATATGGCATGTGAAAACTTTGATTCTCAATATCTCAGAACTATGCTACAGTACCTTGCAAAAGTATTCATCCCCCTTGGTGTTTTTCCTATTGTGTTGCATTACAACCTGTAATTTAAATGGATTTTTATTTGAATTTCATGTAACGGACATACACAAAATAGTCCAAATTGATGAAGTGAAATTTAAAAAATAACTTGTTAATTTAAAAAAAAAAAGAATTACAAATAGAAAAGTGGTGCGTGAATATGTATTCACCCCCTTCGCTATGAAGCCCCTAAATAAGATCTGGTGCCACCAATTACCTTCAGAAGTTACATAATTAGTTAGATTGCACACAGGTGGACTTTATTTAAGTGTCACATGATCTATTACATGATCTCAGTATGTATACACCTGTTCTGAATGGCCCCAGAGTCTGCAATACCACCAAGCAAGCGGCACCACCAAGCAAGCGGCACCATGAAGACCTAGGAGCTCTCCAGACAGGTCAGGGACAAAGTTGTGTAGAAGTACAGATCAAGGTTGGGGTATAAAAAAATATCTGAAACTTTGAACATCCCATGGAGCACCATTAAATCCATTATTAAAAAATTGAAATAATATGGCACCCCAAAAAACCTGCCAAGAATAGGCCACCCACCAAAACTCACAGACCAGGTAAGGAGGGCATTAATCAGAGAGGCAACAAAGAGACCAAAGATAACCCTGAAGGAGCTGCAAAGCTCCACAGCGGAGATTGGAGTATCTGTCCATAGGACCACTTTAAGCCGTACACTCCACAGACCTGGGCTTTACGGAAGTGTTGCCAGAAAAAAAGCCATTGGTTAAAGAAAAAAATAAGCAAACATGTTTGGTGTTCGCCAAAAGGCATCTGGGAGACTCCCCAAACATATGGAAGACTGTACTCTGGTCAGATGAGACTAAAATTGAGCTTTTTAGCCATCTAGGAAAACTCATTGTCTGGTGCAAACCCAACACCTCTCATCACCCCGAGAACACCATGTTTATCATCGGCAGGGAAACTGGTCAGAATTGAAGGAATGATGGATGGTGATGGATACAGGGAAATTCTTGAGGGAAACCTGTTTCAGTCTTCCAGAGATTTGAGACTGGGACGGAGGTTTACCTTCCAGCAGGACAATGACCCTAAGCATACTGCTAAAGCAACACTTGAGTGGTTTAAGGGGAAACATTTAAATGTCTTGGGAATTGAAGGAATGATGGATGGTGCTAAATACAGGGAAATTCTTGAGGGAAACCTGTTTCAGTCTTCCAGAGATGGGCCTAGTCAAAGCCCAGACCTCAATCCAATTGAGAATCTGTGGCATGACTTAAAGATTGCTGTACACCAGCGGAACCCATCCAACTTGAAGGAGCTGGAGCAGTTTTGCCTTGAAGAATGGGCAAACATCTCAGTGGCTAGATATGCCAAGCTTATAGAGACATACCCCAAGAGACTTGCAGCTGTAATTGCTGCAAAAGGTGGCACTACAAAGTTTTGACTTTGGGGGGTGAATAATTATGCACGCATGTTTTCTGTTTTTTTGTCTTATTTCTTGTTTGTTTCACAAAAAAATCTATTTTGCATCTTCAAAGTGGTAGGCATGTTGTGTAAATCAAATGATACAAACCCCCTAAAAATCAATTTTAATTCCAGGTTGTAAGGCAACAAAATAGAAAAAATGCCAAGGGGGGGAATACTTTCGCAAGCCACTGTATGCGCAGATTGAACCGTATAGTCACAATTCACTGCCTCGCTAATTTACACACATCCTATTGAAACAAGACCAAGAGGTAAAGTTAGTTGAAGAAGCATATTACCCCGTTAGGTTCAGTTCCGTTCTGTGCCCTTTGCCAGTGAATTATGTATGAGTTTCCCTGTGAAGATGAGAGTAGTGTGGAATTCATTGAGGAACTGCTGACAGTTCTGGTGCACCTTTATCCAGAGGGGAAAAAGAAACAAATATAAAAGGAGTCCAATGTAAAGTGAGCCTATCCCCTTCAGGGTGTTGGAATATTAGCATAGAAGGAGAGAGTGCTGCAGCATTCCCCCAGAACCCACCATTTTTTGGCATAGCATGGAAGTTCTATATAAGGCGGCGTGGAGCTCCCGGTAACAGGGGAGAGGTAAATGGTACTAATATAAGCAGCATGTGTGATCTGTTGAGATTCAGGGAGGTTGTGATCCTAGCACACATTCTCATAGTCTCTCAGATACATTATGTCTGAGGCCTTTACCCACTGGGCACAGACATCGTACTTTTGAAAATCAAATCAGTTTTCCATGTTGATTCACCGTCATCACATTACATTTTTGGGTTGAAATGATGTTGATTTAACCAGTTTTTGCCCAGTGGGTAGTCTCTAAGGTGCCATACATACAATGTAACTCCTTACCTCCCCTAATCGTCAGGCTCGGTATTCATAAAGCATCTAAGACTAGGAGTGCTTAAAATTCAGGTCCCCCTCTTATTCTTTATGACTTAAAAGGTGAATATGATCCTAGATCATCACTCCTTTTCTGAAATGATTACAGACCCAGCTCTAGAGTTCCATGAAAACAAAATAACTTCTTCCTTGAGATGTCTATTAAAAAGCAAAGCTGGATGAAATAGAAGAAGGGAGAGCTGCAAGCCAGTAGGGAACAATAGCCACGTTGAAAAAAAGTGTGGCCGCTCACTGTAAGGGATCTGCCTGATGGTAGATGTGAGTATCCCACTGAGATTGAAGACTTTTATAGTCTTGAAAAGTTTAGACGAGAGAAGATTCACAGGCACAAAGCAGCCTTTAGAACAGTGCTCTTAGCGATGTGCATTTCATATGTGAAACAGTGAAAGGATACATACTGTGGCCTACATTTAAAGAGCTACAGAATTTACTCTATAGCATCTAGATTTCCCTTTCTTCTTTAAACTGGAACTCAAGCACTTTAACCTTTTCATTTAATATACAGTATTGTGCCAATTTCAGTAGACCAATGTTATGTACAATAACTACAGTATTGGAATACTCACAACATCTATCCAAGCCTGTGTGAAGGTCTGTTTCTGATTTTGCTCATGGAATTGTCATGCCAAACGTGAGAAGAGAGCAGTAACAGACTGACACCCAGGCTACATCAATCCATACAGGGATGTACAACATGTGTCACTGTGTTTGCCTTTCTATTTCAAGCCCTTATCTCTCTCCTTTAATGCCATACTACATATAAAATACTTAAAATAGCTCTCCCCTCTTTATGAAAATATGACACTGTTTGAAATGTAATTTTATGACATCTATTACCTCAAATTGTAATATGCCTAATTACCCTTAGCGTTATCACAGCAATTTAGCAATCACCATGTGCCCTTGTGGTGCAGTGAACATTCTACTCAATGGGCCACTAAGGGATGGGATCAATTAGCCATTTAATTATTGTAATGATGTGGACCTATGATTTAGCTCCCACTGACAGTTTCGAGAGAGTCACAGATGTGTGTGTAGTATTTAAATGGTTTGCCATGGTTGACCTATATGTATAACGCTTCAGTGCATCCAGTGGTATGGAGTGTTGTTAGTGCCTGAGTACATCATCGTGCTGCCTTTGTGAGCTGTGTAGTGTGTAGTATCGCTGACAGTACTACATTTGGTGTTACTGGCTCGCATTTAGCTTGAGGAGTTGTATTCAAGACGGTACTCTGCTGACTGGACTGCCAACTATGAAAAGCCTGGCTCATGTGAGTCAATGCAAAGAAGATACACCGGCTGCCAGCAATGGAATATAGGCCAGAGTACAAGACAATGGAATATAGGCCAGAGTACAAGACAATGGAATATAGGCCAGAGTACAAGACATTGGAATATAGGCCAGAGTACAAGACAATGGAATATAGGCCAGAGTACAAGACAATGGAATATAGGCCAGAGTACAAGACATTGGAATATAGGCCAGAGTACAAGACAATGGAATATAGGCCAGAGTACAAGACATTGGAATAATAATAATGAAACTTAAACTTTAGAAACTAATATCTGATAGTGATGTTATACAGTGCCTATGGTGCATGTCAGAGGAGGCTGGTGGGAGGAGCTATAGGAGAACAGGCACATTGTAATGTCTGGAAATGAATAAATGGAATGGTATCAAACAAATGTAAACCATGTTTGACTCCATTCCATGAATTCCATTCCAACCATTACAATGATCTCATGTTCCTATAGCTCCTCCCACCAACCTCCTCTGGTACATGTTACACAGACTGTATATAGGCCTAACCATGTTGAAAAATGTAGTGTGTTTGTGTGAGTTTGTGTGAGTGAGTGTGCCTTGCCCTCCGTGTGTGTGTGTGTACAGTATGCGTGCACCGTGTGCACACATGTGCGACCACATGTGAATGTCAGAATCTTCCCATTAAATCCATCATGAGGATTCCACTGTCAGTGCGGAATGAAGTATAGTTGAGGTGTAGGACTATGAGTGGGCTAGAAGTGGTTAGGAGGCAGTGGCGGGATGAGGATGGAGGGTGCATCTCTGAGCAGAATAAAATAACAGTGTGTGAGTGATGAGGATGACAGAAGCTGATGTGTGCTCAGGGCCTGTGTGGCTCCTGTAATAAAGATACGGAGCCACAGAGTGGTCTCTTAACCGCTCCTTAATCCCTCAGTAAATGACATGTTCGGCTCCCCAAGAGGCGAGTGAAAAATGCTAACAGTTTGTCCACTGTTGGGACCTTGATAGCGTCTGGAAAACATTTTGCATACTGTATAATGTCAAGGAGAGATAATTTTTTCATCTGGATTTTGTATAAAATAAATATGAACCTTTAGGAAGTCTAAGAACAAGACGTAGCCTAATGCTAGAAATATCAAAGAAATTACAATTGATCATTTTGGCTGTGGACCGATCTTTGAGTGCAAGCTGATAGCATTTCAAAATTGGTTTCCACAGCCGTTATAACTGAAAAGTCTGTGCTTTCTTCTTTCACCAGCGCGTGGCATCTGCTTGATCAATGTTTCCTGAGAAGGAGGTCATTTGTGTCTTCCACTGAAGAACAGAGACAGTTCTCTTATCACCCCCCATTGGCTGTAAAGTGTCTTCTTTATATTGGAATCAATGGAATGGAGTCGAACACGTTGTCTCCATGTGTTTGATACCATTCCATTGATTTCATTCCAGCCATTACAATGAGCCCATCCCCCTATATCTTCTCCCACCAGCCTCCTCTGGTGCACACGCACACAAAGCACTCACACTTTACAATGTCAGCACTGCATCTGATAACAGCCATTGGTGATGGCCAGCCTCGACAAGTCCAAATTTGTCAGCAGGTTTAAGGACAGGGAGAAGAGAGAGAGGGGTATCGAGTGTGAAGAGATGGGCGATTAGGTAGCGGACTGAGTCAGGCCACTCGCAGCTTTGTGTGTCAGAGTAGGATGGAAAAGCCAATGAAACACTTCTCTAAGGGTGTCATAAACCCTGCTTTATGGTTGGTTTGTGTAGCCTTGCAGATTAGGTTCAAAGAAAGACGACTCCTCTCTTTCTCGCCACACATCTTAAATCCTGTTTCTATTCAGTTTCCTCTGTAGATAGATTCTCAGGGCGGCTGTGAAATATCCCCGGAGTCAGCAGCTATGGAACAGCTACGGGGTCGGGTGAAGTTACATTACCACAGGGACTATTTAACTATTTGAGCACAGGAGAGAAGAGCATGACTGTGCTAATCAAAGAACACATATTTCTGCCATTTTGGTATGATTTGCTCTTGTTATTGGCATTAATAGTTCCTAAGGAAGCTGAGAATATCCGAGTTCAAAGGGGAAAGCTGCAATTTGTGCACTTGAAAGGGTGGGAAATCAAAATCCAATCAATATTGCTAGCTATATACAATGATTAATGCAATCCCAGCTAGCACATTTGGCTCCTTGGAAGTGGTGGGAATGTACATTTTTGGTTTCCCATTGGTTCTGGAAAAGAAGCCATGAATTTTTAGGTTGCAGGGAGGTTCTGAGAATGTTTTACTATGGCTCCCTGGGAGGTTTTATTAATGTTCCGAGAACAGAAATGATAGGTTATTTGAAGGCAATTAAATAACGTTCAGCGAACATGTTTCAATAACACTTTTAATAACACTGCTAGCTTAGGTTGATTGCTTTGAACCAATAAAAAAAAGAAATGTGTTTGCATGATTAATGTCTAAGAAAATGTCCATGTGTCCTATCTATGCTTGGAGTTCCCACCTGAACACACTTAACAAGATAGAGGATAGAGAGAGTTATGTTGATGCTGAGATCGGCATGTATATGTTTTTAAATAACCTTTTTAGAACTCTGAACATAACTGAAGTTTTCTTGTGGGAGGAGGTCAGAGACCTGGCCGTGTGGTGCCAGGACAATAACCTCTCCCTCAACGTAATCAAGACTAAGAAACAACATTAAGAATGTTGTTTCTTAATGTTCTCTGAACTATTTGAGAACATTCCCAATGTCAAACCGGTTAGATAAAATTGCTAGGACATTAACAACATTTAATTCAATTGAACCATGTTTGAACTTTTAGGAAAGTTTTTTTTTAAAGTAATGAAATACCAATATTTTTTTGTTTGTTGTCAAGTTACTTAAATGTGCTGAGAATGTTCCAAAGCCAAGAAACTATCCTACGCCATTCCCAGAAAGTTATGGGAAGGTTGTTTGCAAAATAACCATAGGACAACCATGCTATCATCAAGCTCTAAGAATCTTATGGTTTTTAGAACATTATGTGCTAGTTGGGCAATGTGTTTCCTTCAGGAACTACCTGCAGAACTCATCTCAATAAGTAAGTCTGAGGAGAGTGTCTCAACAGTGAAATGCATGGGCTGGTGTCTTGAGATGGCACGTTACCTCTCACTGTTTTGGGCACTGAGGCCAATTGCAAATGGGAAACCTGGCAAAGGACCCATGGCTGTCTCCTCTCCTGTTTGTGAGATGCAGCCTGCCATAGAGAGGCTGTTAGATAAACTAATTGAATCATAGGCTGCCCAGCTAGCACATTTGGTTCCTTTGATGTTGTGGGAAGGTACATTTTTGGTTTCCCATTGGTTCTGGGAATGAAGCCACACGTTTCCTGACAGATAGAATTGAGCATTTTTGAAAGGTTCTGAGAACATGAAAATGAATTTGCTTAGATTTTTCAAATATCTAAATATTTTTTATTGTGGCATGGTGTTGGTGAGATTTGAACTTATGTTCCCTATCCATGGAATTAGTCCACTGCACCACCAGGATAGAGCTAGCATGCCATGTTTTTTTTTAATCATTCAAGCTGTTCATTTTAGTCCATACAAACCCCATTTTAACGGAAACAAGCACTCATTAAGATCAGGTGTGGCCAATTAGTGGGTGCGGCCAATTAGTGGGTGCGGCCAACACACCTGAACACGCTGAACAAGATAGAGGATAGAATTTTGTTGATGCTGAGAAAGGAATGTATGTTTTTAAATAACATTCTTAGAATCGTTTTCTTGTTTTTTTTTAATGGAAAGTTTTCTTAATGTTCTGAGAACATGACTTTAAATAGAACCATGAGGAAACCTGTAGAAAATGTTATGATGAAGTACTGACATTCTCACCAAAGAAACATATGGTTCTCAGAATATTATGTGCTAGCTGGGTATCCTGTGTAACGGCTTTCTTCTATCTCCTCCTCTGACGAAGAGGTGTAGCAAGGATCGGACCAAAATGCAGCGTGGCTATTGCAATCCATGTTTAATAAATAATAAAGAAACACGAACTTACAAAAAACAATAAACGTAATGTGAAAACCGAAACAGCCCTATCTGGTGCAAACACAAAGACAGGAACAATCACCCACAAAATACACAGTGAAACCCAGGCTACCTAAATATGGTTCCCAATCAGAGACAACGAGAATCACCTGACTCTGATTGAGAACCGCCTCAGGCAGCCAAGCCTATGCTAGACACACCCCTAATCATCCACAATCCCAATGCCTACAAAAACCCCAATACGACAACACAATAAACCCATGTCACACCCTGGCCTGAACAAATAATTAAAGAAAACACAAAAATACTAAGACCAAGGCGTGACAGAACCCCCCCCCCAAGGTGCGGACTCACCCCTCGCCAGGCTACCTAAATATGGTTCCCCGACCATGACCTCGTAGTCCTCACCCAGAACCCCACTGGACTGAGGGGCAGCTCGTGACTGAGGCAGCTCGGGACTGAGGGGAAGCTCGCCCGACCATGGGACTGACTGGGGGAAGCTCGGGACTGACTGGGGAAGCTCGGGACTGAGGGGAAGCTCGGGACTGAGGGGGAGGGAGCCCGGGACTGAGGGGAAGCCCGGGACTGGGAAGCCCGGGACTGAGGGGAAGCCCGGGACTGAGGGGAAGCCCAGTACTGAGAGGAAGCCCAGTACTGAGATGAAGCTCAGGCAGGTAGTTGGCTCCGGCAGATCCTGGCTGGCTGGCGGATCTGGAAGAGTCTGGTTGCCTGGCAGATCTGGAAGAGTCTGGTTGACTGGCAGATCTGGAAGAGTCTGGTTGACTGGCAGATCTGGAAGAGTCTGGTTGACTGGCAGATCTGGAAGAGTCTGGTTGACTGGCAGATCTGGAAGAGTCTGGTTGACTGGCAGATCTGGAAGAGTCTGGTTGACTGGCAGATCTGGAAGAGTCTGGTTGACTGGCGGATCTAGCTGCTCTGGCTGCTCCATGCAGACTGACAGCTCTGGCTGCTCCATGTAGATTGGCAACTCTGGCTGCTCCATGCAGATTGACAGCTCTGGCTTCTCCATGCAGACTGGCAGCTCTGGCTGCTCCATGCAGACTGACAGCTCTGGCTACTCCATGCAGACTGGTAGCTTTGTGCAGACTGACAGCTCTGGCTGCTCCATGCAAACTGGCAGCTCAGGCTGCTCCATGCAGACTGACAGCTCAGGCTGCTCCATGCAGACTGACAACTCAGGCTGCTCCATGCAGACTGACAGCTCAGGCTGCTCCATACAGGCTGACAGCTCTGGCTGCTCCATGTAGACTGGCAGCTCTGGCTGCTCCATGCAGACTGGCATCTCTGGCTGCTCTATGCAGACTGGCAGCTCCATGCAGACTGGCAGCTCTGGCTGCTCTATGCAGACTGGCAGCTCTATGCAGACTGGCAGCTCTGGCTGCTCCATGCAACCTGGCAGCTCTGGCCGCTCCATGCAGACTGACAGCTCTGGCCGCTCCATGCAGACTGGCAGCTCTGGATGCGTTGAACAGGCAGGAGGCTCCGGCAGCACTGTAGAGGAGGAAGGCTCTGGAAGCGCTGAACAGGTGGGAGACTCTGACAGCGCAGGAGAGGAGGAAAACGCTGGCTGCGCTGAACAGGCGGGAGGCTCCGACAGCGCTAGAGTGAAGGATGGCTCTGGCTGTGCTGAACAGGCGAGGCGCACTGAAGGCCTAGTGCGTGGTGCTGGAACTGGTGGTACTGGATCGAGGACACGCCCAGGAAGCCTGGTGCGGGGAGCTGCCACCGGCGGACTGGTGTTTGGAGGTGGCTCTGGATAGACCGGACCGTGCAGGCGCACTGGAGCTCTTGAGCACCGAGCCTGCCCAACCTTACCTGGCTCGATGCCCACTCTAGCCCGGCCAATACGAAGAGCTGGTATGAACCGCACCGGGCTATGCACCCGCACTGGATCTCTAGCCCCCCGGTAAGCACAGGGAGTTTGCGCAGGTCTCCTACCTGGCATAGCCATACTCCCTGTAAGCCCCCCAATATTTGGGGCCGACTCTCAGGCTTCCATCCGCGTCGCCGTGCTGCCTCCTCATACCAGCGCCGTCTCCGCTTTCGCTGCCTCCAGTTCTTCCTTGGGGCGGCGATATTCTCCAGGCTGAGCCCAGGGTCCTTTACCGTCCAATATCTCCTCCCAAGTCCAGAAGTCCTTTGATCGCTGCTCCTCACAATTAACAGGGAGAGTTGGCTAAGGTCTGACTCCTGACTCTGCCACTCTCTCCCTGAGCCCCCCCCAATACATTTTTGGGGCTGACTTTTGGGTTTCTTTCTGCGCCGCCGTGTCTTTCTCTTCGACTCCATTCTCCTATAGCCCTCTTCGCACTGCTCCAGCGAATCCCAGGCGGGCTCCGGCACTCTCTCTGGGTCGACCGCCCACCTGTCTATTTCCTCCCAAGTCGTATACTCCATACTCCTGCTGTCCATAACGTCCTCCCATGTCCATTCCTCCTTTCGCTGCTCCTGCTGTCGCTGCCTGTTACCATGCTGCTTGGTCCGTGTGTGGTGGGTGATTCTGTAACGGCTTTCTTCTATCTCCTCCTCTGACGAAGAGGTGTAGCAAGGATCGGACCAAAATGCAGCGTGGCTATTGCAATCCATGTTTAATAAATAATAAAGAAACATGAACTTACAAAAAACAATAAACATAATGTGAAAACCGAAACAGCCCTATCTGGTGCAAACACAAAGACAGGAACAATCACCCACAAAATACACAGTGAAACCCAGGCTACCTAAATATGGTTCCCAATCAGAGACAACGAGAATCACCTGACTCTGATTGAGAACCGCCTCAGGCAGCCAAGCCTATGCTAGACACACCCCTAATCATCCACAATCGCAATGCCTACAAAAACCCCAATACGACAACACAATAAACCCATGTCACACCCTGGCCTGAACAAATAATTAAAGAAAACACAAAAATACTAAGACCAAGGCGTGACATCCTGCACCATTCCTAGAACGTTGTGGGAAGGTTGTATGCAAAATAACCATAGGAGAACCATGCTTTCACCAAACTTTAAGAAACATATGGTTCTCAGAACATTATGTGCTAGCTGGGCATATTGTTATCAAACCTTTAATATTATACATAAATTCTGTCCACTAGGATTCTCTCAGAGTCAATACTATTGATTGTTTATTTCCCCACATCAGCAATGACAAGATTTAGGTTTGGTTTGAAGGCAATCCAAATTCGATTGGAGTGGAAATAAAATGATAGATGTTGAATTAGCACCAGGCTCAGTTACATAAATTATTCTAACCACAATGTCCTTGTCTGTAGGTTTTCATTTTGATTATGAAGGATTGTCATTTGACTGACTTCAGCACAATTAGCCTAACTTAATCAAATAAACAGAATTTGTTTGTTATGTTGTTAAATCGATTTATTCAGAAAAAATTTAATTTATAAAACAGAGCTTTATGATATTTTGACAAACCTGATTTACAGTTGACAGTTACAGACTTAAGACAAAGCACTGACACCTTTTCTTTTAATAACACATATATTATAGTATATACAGTGTACCAACCAAAGGCCTCTGTCTGAAGTGTACATTTGAAATCAGGTTGCAATACAAAGTAGGACACAGGCTCTGATCTTCATGGTGTGGTTACCTGTGACATTTTAAGCCATTTCCAGGCATCATTCAGAGCATTTTCGAAGATGCTTTGTCAGGCAAGCACTATAATTTTCATTTCACAAAAATCCCCTCCATCCCTTTAAGGTGAGCATAAATGGATGACCTGCATCGAGCCATTCTTAGAAAACATAACACCATTAGAGTGACTTGAGGCTAGAATTACTGTACTAAGCGCTGGCATCAGTGCAACGTCAGCAATTGTTATTCTAGGAAATAAAACATGAATACAAAGTGTTGGACATAGACACATTGAATTTCCAGGAAAAAGAACATAGAAACAATATTATTTCCAGGATTAAAAACATAACATTCTAAGGTAAAGTATAAATCTGACCTGAAGTATACATGTCATTGCTGTGAAAGAGAATATGAATGGAGCAGCACATAAACACGTACACTAAGAAGCTTTATACAAGACAACTCAAAAACCTTAGATTCTCCTCGATACTGGCAGGTAACATACTGGACTGGCAGTTGAGTTCTGTCGGTTTATGGAGTGTAATTTTCAAACCACATGCAAACTGTAAATGAAATGCATTTAAATTCCCAACACTTTTGGGGGGAAATATCTTAAATTGCTTGGCATAAACAAAACATGCTTGGAGATATTTTATGCAGACACACACAGACAGAGTCATTGTCATAATCATAGTCATAAAACATTTCTGTGAAATAAAACTTTGTATCATTGGCTGCATTTACACAGGCAGTTCTGATTGTTTGCCCAATTATAGGCAAAAGAGCTGATCTGATTGGTCAAAAGACCAATTAGTGGAAAAAGATCAAAATTGGATTGCCTGTGTTTGAGTGAAGACACAGACAACATATCAGTTACACTATGGAGCTCTTGTAGCATTATATCCAACTACCTGCATGGTCACATTTATACGAGAGTCTGAAAAGGCCTGGGCTCCACCAGACTATTAGACATGTTTCTCAGATCAGCCACAGAGTGGACCACCCTGTAGCCTAGAAGAGAGAGTGTATCATTGCACAGAGTCTGCAAAGTCCTCACTATATCAAACGCTAGTCTCAGTCTCCAGCTCTCTGCTGTGGCTTTGGAGTCTCTGGTGGTGGAATACTTATAGTTCCACTCGGATGTAGGAGGCGTGCTGTTGTTGGTGTTATGTGCGATCCACGAGTGCACGCTTTCATCCATCTCCAACCCCACAAACCTGTAGATCTCCTGAGCCTTCTCCTTGGGGTTGAGGGCCAGGTCCTCGTAGCGCACCAAGAGGTAGCGTCCACGCAGCCACGCCGGCCTCTGCAGCATTGTCTCTGCTGAGTCTGCCATGTCCCTGCAGGTGCTGGTGATCTGAGCTAGGTCTACGTAGTGCGGCTGCCTACCTGTAGCATTCCAGATCTTCCAGGCACGAAACTGCTCAGAGAATGCCATCATGCGCGAGGCCAGGATGGCTCTGGGGTCGCGCACCAGGTGAACGATCCTTAGGTCTAGCCGCGGATCCTCAGTCAAGGTGCGCAGGTCCCCCACCTCAGGGACACGCACCGTCTTGATGGCCACGTGGCCCCGTGAAAGACACGCGATGGAGGCCAGGGTGAGGTTCAGCGCCCCGCACTTCTTGGGGCACCAGGTCTCATCAGGCTGACTCCCAGAGGCCGAGGCCCCTTCACCACCCTCGGGGCACACAGGGGGGGAGCAGAGAGCTCGGCTGGAGCTCCGGCGGAAGAAAGACCCAGTGACGTGGTCCTGGGGCTCAGGACGGATGTAGTTCTCCAGGAAGCGTAGGTCACAGGTGTAGAGGTTGAGGAGGAGGTCCCGGTAGGCCCCCAGCAGGGACCGGCGGTCCAGGGCCCGACGCAGTCTGCCGCTGGAGTTGGTGAAGGCCTGCTGGACGTGGTAGAGGGGCTCGAACGCGTAGAAGATGGCCGGATGCTGGTTGAAGAGCTGACCAGTGAAGGAGGAGCCGCTGCGGGTGGTGGCGAACAGGAGGATGTGGCGCCGGGAGACCATGGCTGATGTTTCCATGGGCAATGTGTTGTCCTCACACATAGCTCTCCACCTGGAGTCTAGAAGGACAAGGGGACAAGGAGAGTATATCTGTACCCATGTAATACACATAGTAGCCTATTGTACTGTGATAGTTGCAATAACTACAATAGCTGCATGCTTCTAGAATATGATACAGTTGATTAAGTATTTAAAAAGTCTATATACAACCGTATGGGTCTTAGTTGACTTATTTAGAGGGCAACTTCATGATTGTTCTTTATTTTACTACTTTATAAATACAACTGTTAATATTAATTGGTTGACTTTCATACAATTTCAGACAAAGATGTTCTGCAACCAGTCCTAAGCTCTTGGCACATGGACACTTGGAATGAAAGAAGCTTATAAAAGTAAAATAGAATCCAGTATCATCATCATAACAGAGGACTAAGGAAAACCAACTGAAGACTCTATCCAGCCAATTTGCTTAAATAATTCAGAAAGTAGGCTAAACATGCATGAGTAAGATGCTTGTCTGCCGATGTCTACCCAAGGACTGGTGAAATGTCTCCTCTCTAAATATAGAGCGGATTGCTAACGTGTAATTACTGCTGATGAGGAGTTGATTGCAAAGGGGTCGTTACTTTTATCTGGAGACGAGCTTGACAAAAGGCGTATACAGCCACCCCGCGAAAACTGATTAATGAGGATAAACTGGAGGATAATTGTCAAATGAATAAAAATGAATCACAGATATTACATCTCTCTCATCCTCTCCTCCATGAAAAGGGGAATTCCCTTGGGTAAGGATTAGCTTACTATTTGCGCTCTCCCTCTGCTCCTCGAGAGTCAGTGATTAATGACCCCACGCAAGCAAACATTCTTCCTGTATAAATACCACAAGGGTTTTATGTGGGCAAAAATTCCCAAAATTAAACTTGTGAACCCTGAATGTACAGTGGGGCAAAAAAGTATTTAGTCAGCCACCAATTGTGCAAGTTCTCCCACTTAAAAAGATGAGAGAGGCCTGTAATTTTCATCATAGGTACACTTCAACTATGACAGACAAAATGAGAAGAAAAAATCCAGAAAATCACATTGTAGGATTTTTTATGAATTTATTTGCAAATTATGGTGGAAAATAAGTATTTGGTCACCTACAAACAAGCAAGATTTCTGGCTCTCACAGACCTGTATCTTCTGTCCTAGGCTCCTCTGTCCTCCACTTGTTACCTGTATTAATGGCATCTATTTGAACTTGTTATCAGTATAAAAGACACAACTGTTGGCGCAATTATTAGAAAATGGAAGAAGTTCAAGATGACGGTCAATCACCCTCGGTCTGGGGCTCCATGCAAGATCTCACCTCGTGGGGCATCAATGATCATGAGCAAGGTGAGGGATCAGCCCAGAACTACACGGCAGGAGGTGGTCCATGACCTGAAGAGAGCTGGGACCACAGTCTCAAAGAAAACCATTAGTAACACACTACGCCGTCATGGATTAAAATCCTGCAGCGCACGCAAGGTCCCCCTGCTCAAGCCAGCACATCTCCAGGCCCGTCTGAAGTTTGCCAATGACCATCTGGATGATCCAGAGGAGTGGGAGGTCATGTGGTGTGATGAGACAAAAATAGAGCTTTTTGGTCTAAACTCCACTCGCTGTGTTTGGAGGAAGAAGGATGAGTACAACCCCAAGAACACCATCCCAACCGTGAAGCATGGAGGTGGAAACATCATTCTTTGGGGATGCTTTTCTGCAAAGGGGACAGGATGTCTGCACCGTATTGAGGGGAGGATGGATGGAGCCATGTATCGCGAGATCTTGGCCAACAACCTCCTTCCCTCAGTAAGAGCATTGAAGATGGGTCGTGGCTGGGTCTTCCAGCATGACAACGACCCGAAACACACAGCCAGTGCAACTAAGGAGTGGCTCCGTAACTAGCATCTCAAGGTCCTGGAGTGGCCTAGCCAGTCTCCAGACCTGAACCCAATAGAAAATATTTGGAGGGAGCTGAAAGTCCGTATTGCCCAGCGACAGCCCCGAAATCTGAAGGATCTGGAGAAGGTCTGTATGGAGGAGTGGGCCAAAATCCCTGCTGCAGCGTGTGCAAACCTGGTAAAGAACTACAGGAACTGTATGATCTCTGTAATTGCAAACAAAGGTTTCTGTACCAAATATTAAGTTCTGCTTTTCTGATGTATCAAATATTTATGTCATGCAATAAAATGCAAATGAATTACTTAAAAATCATACAATGTGATTTTCTGGATTTTTGTTTTAGATTTTGTCTCTCACAGTTTAAGTGTACCTATGATAAAAATTACAGACCTCTACATGCTTTGTAAGTAGGAAAACCTGCAAAATCGGCAGTGTATCAAATACTTGTTCTCCCCACTGTATATTATCAAGCAATTGTAAAATAAAATGTATTTTTATGCCCTCTACTGGTCGCATTTAAAGTGACTGCTGGCCATCAGTTGAGTCATGTTGTCACGCTCGTCGTAATGAGTAGACCAAGGCGCAGCGTGAGTAGAGTTCCACATACATATGAAGCTACTGGTGCACACAGGCAACTATCCGTAGACAAGATCCCACAACTAACAATGGGGAAAATGGCTACCTAAATATTATCCCCAATCATAGACAACGATAAGCTGCCTCTGATTGGGAACCATATCAGGCCACCATAGACATACAAATTCACCTAGAAGACCCACCCAAGTCACTATCACGCCCCAACCAACACAAAGAATAAACAGCTTACTATGGTCAGGGCGTGACACATGTACAAGTTATTTCTACTATGTCTAATCAGTGCCGTTTAAGATGAGGACGATTTTGTTTTTATGAGCATGGCCTTATTTCTATTACAGCATATTGGATGATTGTCATTCACATTCCATTCACCCAGTTCAATGTAACATTGATAGGCTTAGGCTACTACATGATACTACAATTTTCCCTATACCCATCATGAATGAGTTTGCTACAACCTAGCCTATGAATGAAAGTTTACAATGTAGTGGCACACAGGTCGAGAGGAGAAATATTTTAGGTGACAGACAGTGACACATGGACAGACAGTGACACATTCAATACCAAGTTACACACTCTTGCCTGTACCTAGCTGATCAGGAGTAACATCATAGTCAACATAGTTAATAGAATTATCACGTTAGTAAACCCGCTACAATCGTGTAGTGCAGTATACAGTCAGTAAGCCGTTTAGTAGTTACACCGGTGGGACCCGGTGGCAATAAATGAGTAAAAACCAAAAGCTTACCTTGACTTGGAAGAGTTCCAGTGATGGATAGCCATAGCCAGCTAGCTAACATAGCATTCCTCTGTTTGAGTAGGCTAAACTACAGTAGCTAGCTGCATTTGCTACCTAAATAAGTGAAAGTAAAAAAATCTCTTGCTCCTCCATTTTGAATTAATTAATTTGTTCAAAACTGTTCAACTATTGTCTTTCTCTCTCTTTGAGTCAACTACTCACCACATTTTAATAAGGTGATAAGGTGCATCTCGGTGAGAGGTGTAGGAGTCAGGCGCAGGAGAGCAGGGATTTCTGAGAAGCGTGTTTAATATATACAGTGGGGCAAAAAAGTATTTAGTCAGCCACCAATTGTGCAAGTTCTCCCACTTAAAAAGATGAGAGAGGCCTGTAATTTTCATCATCGGTACACTTCAACTATGACAGACAAAATGAGAAAAAAAATCCAGAAAATCACATTGTAGAATTTTTAATGAATTATTTGCAAATTATGGTGGAAAATAAGTATTTGGTCAATAACAAAAGTTTATCTCAATACTTTGTTATATACCCTTTGTTGGCAATGACAGAGGTAAAACGTTTTCTGTAAGTCTTCACAAGGTTTTCACACACTGTTATTGGTATTTTGGCCCATTCCTCCATGCAGATCTCATCTAGAGCAGTGATGTTTTGGGGCTGTTGCCCAGCAACTCCCTCCAAAGATGTTCTATGGGGTTCAGATCTGGAGACTGGCTAGGCCACTCCAGGACCTTGAAATGCTTCTTATGAAGCCACTCCTTCGTTGCCCGGGCGGTGTGTTTGGGATCATTGTCATGCTGAAAGACCCAGCCATGTTTCATCTTCAATGCCCTTGCTGATGGAAGGAGGTTTTCACTCAAAATCTCACGATACATGGCCCCATTCATTCTTTCCTTTACACGGATCAGTCGTCCTGGTCCCTTTGCAGAAAAACAGCCCCAAAGCATGATGTTTCCACCCCCATGCTTCACAGTAGGCATGGTGTTCTTTGGATGCAACTCAGCATTCTTTGTCCTCCAAACACGACGAGTTGAGTTTTTACCAAAAAGTTATATTTTAGGTTTCATCTGACCATATGACATTCTCCCAATCTTCTGGATCACCCAAATGTTCAGACGGACCTGGACATGTACTGGCTTAAGCAGGGGGACACGTCTGGCACTGCAGGATTTGAGTCCCTGGCGGAGTTGTGTGTTACTGATGGTAGGCTTTGTTACTTTGGTCCCAGCTCTCTGCAGGTCATTCACTAGGTCCCCCCGTGTGGTTCTGGGATCTTTGCTCACCGTTCTTGTGATCATTTTGACCCCACGGGGTGAGATCTTGCGTGGAGCCTCAGATCGAGGGAGATTATCAGTGGTCTTGTATGTCTTCCATTTCCTAATAATTGCTCCCACAGTTGATTTCTTCAAACCAAGCTGCTTACCTATTGCAGATTCAGTCTTCCCAGCCTGGTGCAGGTCTACAATTTTGTTTCTGGTGTCCTTTGACAGCTCTTTGGTCTTGGCCATAGTGGAGTTTGGAGTGTGACTGTTTGAGGTTGTGGACAGGTGTCTTTTATACTGATAACAAGTTCAAACAGGTGCCATTAATACAGGTAATGAGTGGAGGACAGAGGAGCCTCTTAAAGAAGAAGTTACATGTCTGTGAGAGCCAGAAATCTTGCTTGTTTGTAGGTGACCAAATACTTATTTTCCACCATAGTTTGCAAATAAATTCATTAAAAATCCTACAATGTGATTTTCTGGATTTTTTTCCCTCATTTTGTCTGTCATAGTTGAAGTGTACCTATGATGAAAATTACAGGACTCTCATCTTTTTAAGTGGGAGAACTTGCACAATTGGTGGCTGACTAAATACTTTTTTGCCCCACTGTATATATATTTTTATATATACATAGTCCACCAATACAAAATTGGCACAGATGAAAATCCAAAACTATGCTCTCGAAGGAACAGAAACTCGTGCCAATACATGGAGGAACAACCACAATTCCGACACTACATACAGGTGCCTAAATAGTGAAGACAATACAGAAACTCGTGCCAAACGCACGGAGGAACAAACTCAGTTCCGAAACTTAACTACACGTAGGTAATAGCGAAAACAATAAACATCATAGATCATCGAACGCAAATACACACAAGCTTAATCCTGCACGAATTAAGGCAGGCAACAGATGCCCTATATACACACAGAAATAAACGCAATTGAAACTAGGTGTGAAAAGGAACACAGACAAAACAACCAGAAAAGGAAAAAGGGATCGGTGGCGGCTAGTAAACTGGCGACGCCGAGCGCCACCCGAACAGGGAGAGGAGTTACCTTCGGTAGAAGTCGTGACAACTGCTGAGCTAGCTGTAGCTTATTCTTTCAGTACTAGATTCATTCTCTGATCCATTTATTCAGGGGACAACATGTCAGTTCATGCTGCAAGAGCTCTGATAGGTTGGAGGATGTCCTCTGGAAGTTGTCATAATTACTGTGTAAGTCTATGGAAGGGGGTGAGAACCATGATCCTCCTAGGTTTTGTATTGAAGTCAATGTACACAGAGGAGGACGGAAGCTAGCTAGCTGTCCTCTGACTACACCATGGTGCTACCCTACAAAGTTGTTGAGGCTCCTGTAGACCTTCATTGCAAAACAGTGTGTTTTAATTAATTATTTGGTGGAATGTGAATATATTTTGTGTAGTTTTATCTATATAAAATATATTTTCTTAAATTAAATTCACTGTGGAGGAATTTCCTCCTCTGAGGAGGAGCCTCCACTAGTCTAGCTACATAATAGAGGCATCAGTTTAAACCCTACCAGTTACTGAGCAAGACTAGAACACAGCCTCAATGAAAATTCTACTTTAATTAAAGAACAAAATACATACAGTCGAATGTATAGCTACCTCTGTTTGTTGCTCAGTCTTGTTATGTGCTTTGCAAATAGAGCCTTAACTCTGGGCTGTTGGCTCTCACAGCGGTAGATACACACTAAGTACATACAGTATAATGCATTCTCCCATGTGTGCTCCCTAAGCCATATATACAGTCCAGCCACTTTGCGTTTGTTCTGTATTAGTGGTTACATGCTTGGCAGAGATATGCCTATACCGTTGGGCAGCTGGCTCTGGCAGTGGTAGACACACGCAAAGTAGGCTAGAACATACAGCAGAATGTGTGCTCCCTAAGCCATATACTAGCATAGCCACTTTGTGCTTGTTTTTCTGAGTTAGTGGGGACATTCTTGGCAGAGTTTTGACCCTACCTTTGGGCTGTGGGCTCTGGCAATGTAAGACTTCTCAGTAGACACACAAAGTAGATACACTGGAATGTGTGCTCCATAAGTCATGTAGAGTACAGCCAATTGTGCTTGTTGTTGTGCATTAGTGGTTTCATGCTTGAGCTTTCTCTTACCTTTGGGCTGTCGGTTTTGACAGTGGTAGACGCCACCGTGGCAGGGCCCGGACAGGGAGTCTCTTAGGGTGCGGATGGCTGTGTACTGGACCCCCAGAGAGGCACACACCAGCAGCAGCACTGTCTTCCAGGAGCACTCCATCCTGCGTCCTCCTCCGGCCTTACATCCTTCACGCTGCAACCACCAGGGGAAACACAGAGAGGTGACACTCCTCACACACTGTCCTCAGGGAGAACAAGAGCGATGCAGAAGAGTAGTCCTCTGGGATTTTAACTTTCTGCAGACATTCTGACCAGAGCAGGAAAGAATATTTTTTTTTTACGAGCAGCTTTTTTCCTTCTTCGTAACGATGCAAAAATCCGAAACTTTATGTAAAAAATGTATGGAGAAAATGTATCCATGCCTTTGTCACAGATTCAACTATTGCAATGCTCTACTATCCGGCTACCTGGGTAAGCCTAGTGGTTAGAGTGTTGGACTAGTAACCGGAAGGTTGCAAGTTCAAACCCCTGAGCTGACAAAGTACAAATCTGTCGTTCTGCCCCTGAACAGGCAGTTAACCCACTGTTCCTAGACTGTCATTGAAAATAAGAATTTGTTCTTAACTGACTTGTCTAGTTAAATAACGGTAAAATAAAAATAAATAAAAAAGTGCACACATGCGGCTATTCTGTGTTGAGCGGTTAACAAAGAAATAGGTACTCCTATATGCTCAATTTAGAGTTATTCATGTAACTTTAGTTCTACAAATGTTGAGCTATATGTTTTGATTTTTAATACATTGTAAGGCTGCATGATGCAACAATAATGATGATTTTTTTTTAAAGTTGCTTGAAAAGCATGAGCTCTGCTTAGTTTTTTTGCACAGGTGGTACACACTTCGTCAGTCTCTCATTCACAATTTTAGAAGCACTTGATAATGCCTAGAATTTCCCTGCGGCATCCCCTTTGTGTGACCATGATACACCCTAAAAAAAATCCAGGTCATTTGCAGCCCTTCACCCTAAATGCTGCTCGCTTTGAAGCACCTCATCTCACTTACACAGTTCTCCATCACGTGATCGGGTCTTTCTCACAGGCTACAAGTGAAGACTTGACCTATTCTATTCTGTGCAATAAATAAATATTCCAAACATGGTCTGGGACAGTTGTGAGATGCGATAGATCCCAAATTAATACAACCACGCAATGAGGCTGATGCAACAAATGAAAACGTTTAGCTTAAAATGATAAACTATTAGGCTATTTCTTCATATTATAAGCACAGCAATGCGCACATGGCAGTTGGCTTTAATAAGCGTGAATGATCCATTAGTGGGAAAACACCATTATCAAAAGTGACCACAAATGTGATTATGCATGTAATGCTTTTATTATAAAGGTGCATTTTTATGGTGAAAATGATCTTCCTCAAACTTGAAACTCACACACTGCTTATGTATGCCAGTTAGGCTCTACACCCCAATGTAAAGCGGATTAATGTGCTTAACTTTAAGAAGTTATTTGGCCACTTTAGTTGTGATACAAACCTTATTAAAACATATACGCCTATGGGCTAGGCTACATGAGGTGTTGTTTCTTATGATGATTGAAAAAGTCGGGAAAAAAAGGCATTGTTTCTTATGTAGGCATCATTCACAAGTGATAACAAATCATTCACAAGTGATAGGCTAATATTGTCACCAATCAGACTATTCTTGATTTAATATTGTCTTTACATATACTAAATAATGTGTGAACATTTTTTTCATTTAGAATGAACCATTATCATGCACCTGTCTCGTAACAGGGGCAGCAGAAAAATAGCGAATGGAAGACACTTTTCCCCGTGGTTCATTTTCATGCCAGCCAGGTAGGCTATACTCCTGCTGTAAAGTAGTAATGTACTTAATATTAGGAGAGTTGAGAAATAAATATAGTAGGCCTAGCCTATAGAAAGCTGATGGTTTCCTTTTTAATAGAGGCTTTCACTCTGTTTTCTCATGCAATTGCATAGCCTATTGAAATGGGCTCTCATGAAGTGATTGATTAGATTGTCGATATACATTTGTATTGGTGTCAGAGTGATTGGAGGGACAATAGAGTGCTGAGTACCAAGCAGTTAGCAAGTTTGGTAGGCTACTAATGACCATCAGCAGCATCAGAGCTTGGAGAAGCCTAACTACATGACTAAACGGTCACGTGGAATTTGACTGCCTTCATGACTCGTGACCGCCGGTAACACGGTCACCGCAACAGCCCTATTCCTGAGTGGCGTAGTTAAAGTTTTAGCTTAAACCGGCTTGAAAATCTATTTCAAGACTTGAAAATGGCTGTCTAGCAATGATCAACAACCAAATTGACAGAGCTTGCAGAATTAAAAAAAAGAATAATGTGCAAATATTGTGCAATCCAGGTGTGCAAAGCTCTTAGACTTACCCAAAATGACTCACAGCTGTAATCGCTGCCAAAGGGGATTCTAACATTGACTCATGGGTGTGAACACTTAAGTAAATTAGATATTTCTGTTCTTCATTTACTATAAATGTGCCAACATTTCTAAAAACATATTTGAACTTTTTCACTATGGGGTATTGTGTGTAGATGGGTGAGAAAAAAAGTATATTTAATCCATTTTGAATTCAAGCTGTAATAACAAAATGTTATTTTTCTGGTTTCCTGTATTAGGTATGCTCTCCCTCTCCCCTCCCAGAGAACCTGAGCCCTAAGACCATGCCTTAGGACTACTTGGCCTGACGACTCCTGGCTGTCCCCGTCCCCAGTCCACCTGGTCGTGCTGCTGCTCCAGTTTCTGCTGTTCTGCCTGTGGCTATGGAAACCTGACCTGTTCACCGGAGGTGCTACCCAGACCTCTCTCTCTCTCTCTCTCTCTCTCTCTCTCTGCTCGGCTATGAAAAGCCAACTGACTTTTACTCCTGAGGTGCTGACCTGTTGAACCCTCTATCACCACTGTAATTATTATTTGACCTTGCTTGTCATCTATGAATGTTTGAACATCTTTGATGTGGCCTTAATGGCCATGTACTCTTATAATCTCCATCTGCCACAGCCCGAAGAGGACTGGCCAACCTTTGGGCCTGGTTTCTCTCTAGGTTTTTTCTTAGGTTCCTGCGTTTCTATGAAGTTTTTCCTCGCCACCGTGCTTCTACATTTGCATTGTTTGCTCTTTGGGGTTTAAGGCTGGGTATCTGTATAGGCACTTTGTGACAACTGCTAATGTAAAAAGGGCTTTATAAATAAATTTGATAGATAGATAGATAGATAGATAGATAGATAGATAGATAGATAGATAGATAGATAGATAGATAGATAGATAGATAGATAGATAGATAGATAGATAGATAGATAGATAGATAGATAGATAGATAGATAGATAGATAGATAGATAGATAGATAGATAGATAGATAGATAGATAGATAGATAGATAGATAGATAGATAGATAGATAGATAGATAGATAGAGGGGCTTTAGGGAAGCAGGTGAAAGAAGTGACAATGGACAATGCTGACAGCTAAAAGTATAAATACACCATTTTATAAAAATGGTTAGGGCCCCCCTGAGTGGATCTTGCTTGCCAGAATCTCTCACAACTCTCTCCTCTGCCAGGGGGGCAAGTCACATACAGTAGCTGACATGCAACCGCCACAGGCAGAGCAGCTGAGAGAGAAGGGTGCACTCTCACAGAGAGAGAAGCTCTACTGACCTGAGGCTACAGACTAACCCCGGTGATATGACAGAAGATGAATCTAGTCCTACATGCTTCCCTGTGCCTCACAGAAAAGGGAAATGCAAACTGGCACTTTGAGATGTGGAAAGGTCAATTGTGGATCTTATCTTGTACATTTTGACTTACAGCACCTGTCTTTACACTGAATGCATAGACATGATTATTAAACAGGACATAAATGCCTCATGCAACCTTATCACACAGGCTATATACACCCCATAGAGCAACATCAAGTAGTTAGACAGACAATAGATAAGCTACAAAGGAAATATCTAACATTTGGTGGTGGTGGTGTTGGGGTGCTCATGAAAGTTTATAATCATCTCATGTAAAAAAAAAAAATGGCAAGTGTTAATAAAATATTGAACACATAGGTGCATATTAAACAAAATAGTGATATCTAAATGGTATTAAAATAAAACTTTATATATGTCTCCTCCATCAACTCAGAGCAACAGGGTGGAAGGCGTCGTGTACCTGGGTGCCAAGAAAAATGCACAGTCAATGACATGTTCTCTAGGATATAAGATAAGAAATCACACAATAATGCAAACTATCGATGGTGCAGCGCCAACATCCTCCAACATAACCGTAGCCTATATGTTGCACGGTTCGGTAACCTGTGCCGTCCAGGTAAGCCTAAACGTGAGTTCAAGTCCGTCGTAATTCATCACTGCCAGTTACTATATCTGATAATAATAACAGTGTAGATAATATACTAGTTCACAGCCACACAAATGTTGCCGTATGAACCAATACTAAATACAAAACAGCAATAAATAAATAAATGCATCTTACCATATAAACTCTGCCAAATCAGCTCGGTAAAGTCAAATTCATTGGTGGCACCCTTTTAGAGGAGCTCCGTAAGCATTTTCGTGTTCTCGACGGTTTGTCCAGTAGCGGAGTGGAATGAGCAGTGGAAACTGAGAGAGCAAGCAGCGCCTGGTTGTGGAAACGCGCGAAGGGATTGAGCAGCAGAGAACGCTTGAAGAAGCAAAGCAGTAAGCCTCCCCCGTGTCATTTTCAGCCCATAGCTGACTCAATAGTTGGTTTCTTTCGATGTCTTATATAATAGGCTTATAATAGGCTTTGAATCATCACACATTTTAGAATAACTGTAAAACTATACTAGATTTGGGCAAACATATTCATATGGTAACCAAAACAACCTGCCCAGATAGCACATTTGTTTCCTTTGAAGTTGTAGGAACAAATGTTTTAGGTTTCACATTGATTGTGGGATCAAAGCCATAGGTTTCCTGACAGGTAAAATGTAACGTTTTTTAAATGTTCTGAGAACAGATGTAAACGTTTTTTAGGTTGCATGGAGGGTCTGAGAACGTTTTACTCTGGTTCCTTGAAAGTTTTCCTGGGAGGTTTTATTGACACCGAGAATGGAATTCATAGGTTATTTGGAGGTTTTGAATAACTTCCTCAACTTTAACTGAATGTTTCAGTAAGACTTAATGACACTGCTAGGTATTTTTTTAAACTGTTTTAAACTCCAAGCACAGATAGAACACAGGGAAATTAATTTCCTTTGGCATGCAACCACATCAGTGAGACTCAAACCTATACTCCTCTGTTTTCTGTCCGTGAAATTAGTCCTTTGTGCCACCAGAATGGAGCTTTTTTCTACACATACAAAGCTGGTCATTTTAGTCTATTCAAACAGACCCCATTTCAAAGGAAAACAAGCATTCATTAAGATCAGCAACACACCTGAACACACGTAACAAAAGACTTCCTGCGCCGACAGAGATGTCCGCCTCGCTTCGCGTTCCTAGGAAACTATGCAGTATTATGTTTTTTTTTTAACGTGTTATTTCTTATATTGGTATTCCAGGTAATCTTAGGTTTCATTAAATACAGTTGGGAAGAACTACTGAATATAAGAGCAGCGTCGACTCACCATCAGTACGACCAGGAATATGACTTTCCCGAAGCGGATCCTGTGTTCTGTCTTCCACCCAGGACAACGGAATGGACCCCAGCCTGCGACCCAAAACAACGATGTTGTAAAAGAGGGAAACGAATCGGTCTTCTGGTCAGGCTCCGGAGACGGGCACATCGTGCACCACTCCCTAGCATACTACTCGCCAATGTCCAGTCTCTTGACAACAAGGTTGATGAAATCCGAGCAAGGGTAGCATTCCAGAGAGACATCAGAGACTGTAACGTTCTTTGCTTCACGGAAACATGGCTCACTCGAGAGACGCTAACGGAATCGGTGCAGCCAGCTGGTTTCTTCACGCATCGCGCCGACAGAAACAAACATCTTTCTGGTAAGGAGAGGGGCGGGGGCGTATGCCTTATGGTTAACGAGACGTGGTGTGGTCACAACAACATACAGGAACTCAATTCCTTCTGTTCACCTGATTTAGAATTCCTCACAATCAAATGTCGACCGCATTTTCTACCAAGGGAATTCTCTTTGATTATAATCACAGCCGTATATATTCCCCCCCAAGCAGACACATCGATGGCCCTGAACAAACTTTATTTGACTCTTTGCAAACTGGAAACCACATATCCTGAGGCTGCAATCATTGTAGCTGGGGATTTTAACAAGGCTAATCTGAAAACAAGACTCCCTAAATTGTATCAGCATATCGATTGCCCAACCAGGGCTGGTAAAACCTTGGATCATTGCTATTCTAACTTAAGCGACGTATATAAGGCCCTCCCCCACCCTCCTTTAGAAAATCTGACCACGACTCCATTTTGTTGCTCCCTGCCTACAGACAGAAACTAAAACAAGAAGCTCCCGCGCTCAGGTCTGTTCAATGCTGGTCCGACCAATCTGATTCCACACTTCAAGACTGCTTCGGTCACGTGGACTGGGATATGTTCCGCCTTGCGTCAAACAACAACATTGATGAATATGCTGATTCGGTGAGCGAGTTCATTAGAAAGTGCATTGATGATGTCATTCCCATAGCAACGATTAAAACATTCCCAAACCAGAAACCGTGGATTGATGGCAGCATTCGCGTGAAACTGAAAGCGTGAACCACTGCTTTTAACCAGGGAAAAGTGACCAGAAACATGACCAAATACAAACAGTGTAGCTATTCCCTCCGCAAGGCAATCAAACAAACTAAGCATCAGTATAGAGACAAAGTAGTGTCACAATTCAACGGCTCAGACACAAGAGGTATGTGGCAGGGTCTAGAGTCAATCACGGATTACAAAAAGAAAACCAGCCCTGTCTCGGACCAGGATGTCTTGCTCCCAGGCAGATGAAATAACTTTTTTGCCCGCTTTGAGGACAACACAGTGCCACTGACACGGCCCGCAACCAAAACCTGCGGACTCTCCTTCACTGCAGCCGATGTGAGTAAAACATTTAAATGTGTTAACCCTCACAAGGCTGCAGGCCCAGATGGCATCCCCAGCCGCGCCCTCAGAGCATGCGCAGACCAGCTGGCTGGTGTGTTTACGGACATATTCAATCAATCCTTATCCCAGTCGGCTGTTCCCACATGCTTCAAGAGGGCCACCATTGTCCCTGTTCCTAAGAAAGCTAAGGTAACTGAGCTGAACAACTACCGCCCCGTAGCACTCACTTCCGTCATCATGAAGTGCTTTGAGAGACTAGTCAAGGACCATATCACCTCCACCCTACCTGACACCCTAGACCCACTCCAATTTGCTTACCGCCCAAATAGGTCCACAGACGATGCAATCTCAACCACACTGCACACTGCCCTAACCCATCTGGACAAGAGGAATACCTATGTGAGAATGCTGTTCATCAACTACAGCTCAGCATTTAACACCATCATACCCTCCAAACTCGTCATTAAGCTTGAGACACCGCCCTGACAGCATCGTGAAGAAGGCGCAGCAGCACATCTTCAACCTCAGCAGGCTGAAGAAATTCGGCTTGTCACCAAAAGCACTCACAAACTTCTACAGATGCACAATCGAGAGCATCCTGTTGGGCTGTATCACCGCCTGGTACGGCAACTGCTCCGCCCACAACCGTAAGGCACTCCAGAGGGTAGTGAGGTCTGCACAACTCATCACCGGGGGCAAACTACCTGCCCTCCAGGACACCTACACCACCCGATGTCACAGGAAGGCCATAAAGATCATCAAGGACAACAACCACCCAAGCCACTGCCTGTTCACCCCGCTATCATCCAAAAGGCGAGGTCAGTACAGGTGCATTAAAGCAGGGACCGAGAGACTGAAAACAGCTTCTATCTCAATGCCATCAGACTGTTAAACAGCCACCACTAACATTGAGTGGCTGCTGCCAACACACTGACTCAACTCCAGCCACTTTAATAATGGGAATTGATGGAAATGATGTAAAATATCACTAGCCACTTTAAACAATGCTACTTAATATACTGTTTACATACCCTACATTAATCATCTCATATGTATATGTATATACTGTACTCTATATCATCTACTGCGTCTTTATGTAATACATGTATCAATAGCCACTTTAAACAATGCTACTTTTGTTTACACACCCTACATTACTCATCTCATATGTATATACTGTACTCGATACCATATACTGCATCTTGCCTATACCATTCTGTACCATCACTCATTCATATATCTTTATGTACATATTCTTTATCCCTTTACACTTATGTGTATAAGGTAGTAGTTTTGGAATTGTTAGGTTAGATTACTCGTTGGTTATTACTGCATTGTCGGCACTAGAAGCACAAGCATTTTGCTACACTCGCATTAACATCTGCTAACCATGTGTATGTGACAAATAAATTTGATTTGATTTGAACAATATAGAGGATAGAGAGAGGTTTATTGATGCTGAGAACGAAATGTATGTGTTTAAATAACATTCTTAGAATGTACTAAAGTTTTCTCGTGGTTTTAATGGAACGTTTTCTTAATGTTCTCGCAACAATTTGAGGACATTACTTTAAATAAAACTATTAGGAAACCAGTAGGAAACGTTACGCTGAAGTACTGAAATTCCCACAGAAGAACGTTGTTTCTTAACATTCTCAGAACAATTTGAGAACATGACTTTAAATAGAACCATGAGGAAACCTGTGTAAAACCTTGTGCTGAAGTACTGAAAATTCCACAGAAGAATTTTGTTTCTTAACGTTCTCTGAAGTATTTGAGAACATTCCCAATGTCAAACCAGTTGGATAACATTCCTAGAACATTACCAAACTTGAAATTAAATAATATCATGTTTGAATTTTTATGAAACCTTCTGTTAAAGTAATGAAATAACAAGAAAATACCCACTGGGCACAGACGTCAGTTCAACGTCTAGTTAAGTATTACGTTTGGTTGAGTTGTCAATTCACGTGAGTTCAATGTGAAATCAACCAAAATTGGGTGAAGAAAATAAGAAATTCCCTTATGTTGATGACTTTTATCACATCCAATCAGTTTTCCACGTTGATTCAGCAATTGTTTTGCCCAGTGGGTAACATTTTTTTTGTCAAGTCCCTTAAAAGTGCTGAGAATGTTCCAAAGCCAAGCAACTATCCTGCACCATTCACAGAAAGTTGTGGGAAGGTTGAATGTAAAATAACCATAGGACAATCATGCTCTCACCAAGCTCTAAGAAGCATATGGTTCTCAGAACATTATGTCCTAGCTGGGTGATAGGATATTGGTAACTATTGAAACTCTTCTCTAACAAAATATATTAGTGCAGTGTGTCCGTTTTGGTCAGCTTTATGTGGATATATACTGTAATTCGGCAGTGTGCAGAATATCTCAAAAGACAAGGTCGCCCTAGTCAGACTCAAGCAGCGCTCATACCTGCCGAGTATATTACTCGCTAATGCTAAGTCCCTGGACAATTAAGTACATGAGCTCAGTGTAAGGATCTCCTTCCAAAGAGACATCAGGGACTGTAACGTAATCTGTTTTACGGAATTATGGCTCTCTCCGAATATATTGTCTCTGTCCATCGCACTGACAGGAAGACAAAACTCAGGAAAATAAAATTGGTGTGATTGTGGTAATGTACAGGAACTCAAGTCCTCACCATTAACTGTCGACCGCATTATCAAATGTTGACCGTGTTACCTCCCAAGATTATTTTCTTCGGCCATCGTCACTACCGTGTATATTTTGCAGGTTTTCCTACTTACAAAGCATGTAGAGGTCTGTAATTTTTTATCATAGGTACACAAACTGCGAGAGACGGAATCTAAAACAAACATCCAGAAAATCACATTGTATGATTTTTAAGTAATTAATTTGCATTTTATTGCATGACATAAGTATTTGATCACCTACCAACCAGTAAGAATTCCAGCTCTCACAGACCTGTTAGTTTTTATTTAAGAAGCCCTCCTGTTCTCCACTCATTACCTGTATTAACTGCACCTGTTTGAAATTGTTACGTGTATAAAAGACACCTGTCCACACACACAATCAAACAGACTCCAACCTCTGCACAATGGCCAAGACCAGAGAGCTGTGTAAGTACATCAGGGATAAAATTGTAGACCTGCACAGGGCTGGGATGGGCTACAGGACAATAGGCAAGCAGCTTGGTGAGAAGGCAACAACTGTTGGCGCAATTATTAGAAAATGGAAGAAGTTCAAGATGACGGTCAATCACCCTCTGTCTGGGGCTCCATGCAAGATCTCACCTCGTGGGGCATCAATGATCATGAGGAAGGTGAGGGATCAGCCCAGAACTACATGGCAGGACCTGGTCAATGACCTGAAGAGAGCTGGGACCACAGTCTCAAAGAAAACCATTAGTAACACACTACGCCGTCATGGATTAAAATCCTGCAGCGCACGCAAGGTCCCCCTGCTCAAGCCAGCGCATGTCCAGGCCCATCTGAAGTTTGCCAATGACCATCTGGATGATCCAGAGCAGGAATGGGAGAAGAGTATGTGGTCTGATGAGACAAAAATAGAGCTTTTTCATCTAAACTCCACTCGCCGTGTTTGGAGGAAGAAGAAGGATGAGTATAACCCCAAGAACACCATCCCAACCGTGAAGCATGGAGGTGGAAACATCATTCTTTGGGTTCTTTTCTGCAAAGGGGACAGGACGACTGCACCGTATTGAGGGGAGGATGGACGGGGCCATGTATCGTGAGATCTTGGCCCACAACCTCCTTCCCTTAGTAAGAGCATTGAAGATGGGTCGTGGCTGGGTCTTCCAGCATGACAACGACCCGAACACACAGGGAGCTGAAAGTCCGTATTGGCCAGCGACAGCGTGGGCTGGAGTGGGCCAAAATCTCTGCTGCAGTGTGTGCAGCAAACCTGGACAAGAACTACAGGAAACGTATGATCTCTGTAATTGAATGATGTCTGTGAGTATAACAGAACTCATATGGCAGGCAAAAACCTGAGAAAAATCCAACCAGGAAGTGGGAAATCTGAGGTTTGTAGTTTTTCAACTCAGCCCCTATTGAAGATACAGTGGGATATGTCGTAGCAGAATCAGAATTATTTAGGTAACATTTATAAATAAACAGTTTTATTCATTTTATTGCATGCTTATGTGAGATATTTGTCATTAGAATGTCTATTTTTGGATAATACTGTTGGCCGGTTGCAGTTATCTGTTCTCTGCCTTTTAAACTATGTGTCTGTGTGCCAGTCACTGTGTCTCTGTGATCTTGTCCAGGAAGGGTGTATTTGATATATGCTAGTGGATGAGGTAATGTCTTGGTACTATGTTGTACCAAGAACGAGAAGTAGAACCTCGTTTTAGGAGAGCAAACTGAACGATAATTTATAGCTAATGCTGTCTGGCTATGGGATACTCTTCTCTCAAGTAAAGTCTTCCTTTGTAATGTTCCTAAGATCTGTTATTCGTCATGTGAGTTGAGATGGGTGTGTCTTGGCTATAAATGATACTAAGAACTGTTTTGTAAGCACTCTCAGAGAATTCCTTTATAGACACTGAATTGATCTGAGAGTCACAGTTGTGATGGAGCTCATAATAATTAAAGATGGACTTTATGATAACTCTGACTTGTGTGGTGGTTTGGTCTCATGATTTGGTAAATACAGGAAATATCCACTACAGATATTGGTCATCTTACACTTCCTAAGGCTTCCACTAGATGTCACCAGTCTTTAGAACGTTGTTTCAGGCTTTTACTGTGAAGGGGGGGCTGAATGAGAGGGGAATGAGTCAGAGGTCTGCCAGCTGCCACGAGTTTGTGAAGCGCGGACATGTGAAAGTTACCTCGCGTACCATTGCTTTTCTACAGACCAAGGAATTCTCCGGCTGGGACATTATTGAAGATTTATGTTAAAAACATCCTAAAGATTGATTCTATACTTCGTTTGATATGTTTCAATGACTAGTAATATAACTTTTTGGACTTCCGACCTTTCCGCTGAACTTGCACGCACGTTTGGATTTGTTTACCAAACGCCCTAACAAAAGGAGGTGTATGGACATAAATTATGAACTTTATCGAACAAATCAAACATTTATTGTGGAACTGGGATTCCTGGGAGTGCATTCTGATGAAGATCATCAAAGGTAAGGGAATATTTATAATGCTATTTCTGATTAATGTTGACTACACAACATGGCGGATATTTCTTTGGCTGGTTTGGGCTCTGAGCGCCATACTCAGATTATTGCACGGTGTGCTTTTTTGTAAAGTTCTTTTGAAATCTGACACAGCGGTTGCATTAAGAAGAAGTTTATCTAATGTTCCATGTATAATAGTTGTATCTATTATCAATGTTTTTGATGAGTATTTCTGTGAATTGATGTGGCTCTCTGCAAAATCACTGCATGTTTTGGAACTACTGAACATAACACGCCATGTAAAATGAGTTTTTTGGATATAAATATGCACTTTATCGAACAAAACATACATGTATTGTGTAACATGAAGTCCTATGAGTGTCATCTGATGAATATCATCAAAGGTTAGTGATTAATTGTATCTATATTTCTGCTTTTTGTGACTCCTCTCTTTTGCTGGAAAAATGGCAGTGTTTTTTTGTGACTTGGTGGTGACCTAACATAATCGTTTGTGGAGCTTTCGCTGTAAAGCCTTTTTGAAATCAGACACTGTGGCTGGATTAACAAGAATTGTATCTTTAAAATGGTGCCTAATACTTGTATGTTTGAGTAATATGATTTATGAGATTTCTGTTGTTTGAATTTGGAGCCCTGCAATTTCACTGGGTGTTGGCGAGGGGTTCACAGACAGGTTAACTGTGTTTCAGATCTATCCCACTGTTTCCACACTATGACAGTCACATTGCAAACGTAGGGTATTGGCTCAGAGACTGGCTACACATGGAAGCAGCTGTCTTGGAGATTATATTTCTCAGACGTCCAAGTATACTTCCTTTATTGCAGTTCAGGATAATTTTTTGTAGCTGCCCTTTCATCTTAGAATTGTTTATCACTCTGACAGTGCTATTTATAACCACCTGAGTTTGTGTGCCCTATTATGACCCTTGTTTTAACCTTTAAACGTCTCCAGAAAACACAGCAAAACAAAGCAAAACAAAAGTGATCCCCAAGCAGGGTTTTGGGCCGCATCTACCTACACAGAGCACTGCTACATTAAAACACAAAGCTAGGCCAAGGCAGATTTCCAGACAAAGTTATCCTGTACTGTCCAAGGCAAGCACACACAAAGGAGTATGAGCTGCCAAAAACACTGAGGGGGAGCATAGATCTCAACTGTATCTCTCTCTGTGTCACGACTTCTTTCGAAGTCGTTGCCTTCCTCTGGGAATAGAGAAGGCAGGCAGGGCATTCTGGCATCACCCCAGGTGAGTAGGCACCATTCTCATCCAGAGCCCTCTATTGCACTAATGTTTGTCTCGGTCTCTTTTCCTGATTTTTCCCTGCATTCCCAGTATAAGGCGCTAGTAGATTCAGGTGCGGCTGGGAATTTCATTAATAAAAGCTTAGCTCATAGTTTAGGAATCCCTATTGTTCCTGTGGATATGCCTTTCCCTATTCATGCCTTAGATAGTCAACCATTAGGGTCAGGGTTTATCAGGGAGGTAACCACACCTTTGTGTATGATAACGCAGGAGGGTCACAAGGAGAAGATTAGTCTTTTCCTTATTGATTCTCCTGCGTATTCTGTGGTGCTAGGCCTACCCTGGTTAGCTTGCCATAACCCCACTGTTTCTTGGCCACAGAGGGCTCTCACGGGGTGGTCGCGAGAGTGCTCAGGTGGTGTTTAGGGGTTTCTGTTGGTGCTACTACGGTGGAAAGTCCAGACCAGGTCTCCACCGTGCGCATTCCCCCCAAATATGCCGATTTGGCTCTCGCCTTCTGTAAAAAGAAGGCGACTCAATTACCACCCCATCGACTGGGGGATTGTGCGATAGATATCCTGGTAGACGCTGCATATCCCAAGAGTCACGTGTATCCCCTGTCGCAAGCGGAGATGGAGGCTATGGAGACATATGTCTCTGAATCCCTGCATCAGGGGTTCATTCAGCCATCCATTTCACCCGTCTCTTCGAGTTTCTTTTTTGTGAAAAAAAAGGATGGCGGTTTACGCCCGTGCGTTGATTATCGAGGTCTTAATAAAATCACAGTGAAATATAGTTACCCGCTACCTCTGATCAATACGGTTATTGAGTTAATGCACGGAGCACGTTTTTTCACAAAATTGGATCTCAGGAGTGCGTACAATCTGGTGCGTATTCGGAAGGGTGATGAGTGGAAGAGGCATTTAGCACTACCTTAGGTCATTATCAGTACCTTCTCATGCCATATGGATTGATGAATGCTCCATCAGTTTTCCAATCATTTGTAGATGAGATCTTCAGGGACCTGCACGGGCAGGGTGTAGTGGTGTATATCGATGATATTCTGATATACTCCGCTACACGCGCCGAGCATGTGTCCCTGGTGCGCAGGGTGCTTGGTCGCCTGTTGGAGCATGATCTATATGTCAAGGCTGAGAAATGCTTGTTCTTCCAACAATCCATCTCCTTCCTAGGGCATCGGATTTCCACTTCAGGAGTGGAGATGGAGAGCGACCGCATTACAGCCGTGCGTATTTGGCCGACTCCAACCACGGTAAAGGAGGTGCAGCGTTTTTTGGGGTTTGCCAATTACTACCGGAGGTTTATCCGGGGTTTTGGTCAGGTGGGTGCTCACATTAACTCACTGCTAAAGGGGGGCCCGGTGCGCTTGCAGTGGTCGGCTGAGGCGAACAGGGTTTTTGGGCACCTGAAGACTCTGTTTACCTCGGTGCCTGTGTTGGCTCATCCGGATCCCTCTTTGCCATTCATAGTGGAGGTGGACGCATCCGAAGCTGGGATAGGAGCAGTGCTCTCTCAGCGTTTGGGTACGCCACTGAAGCTTCGCCCCTGTGCTTTCTTTTCGAAGAAGCTCAGCCCGGAGGAGCGAAACTATGATGTGGGGAGAGCTGTTAGCTGTCGTAGAAGCCTTGAAGGTGTGGAGGCATTGGCTTGAGGGGGCTAAACACCTTTTTCTCATCTGGACTGACCACCGCAATCTGGAGTACATCCGGCAGGCGAAGAGACTGAATCCTCGCCAGGCAAGGTGGGCCATGTTTTTCACTCGTTTTGTGTTTACTCTTTCTTACAGACCAGGCTCCCAGAACGTTAAGACAGACGCATTGTCTCGGCTGTATGACACAGAGGAGCGATCCATGGATCCCACTCCCATACTCCCAGCTTCGTGTCTGGTGGCGCTTGTAGTGTGGGAGCTGGACACGGACATTGAGCGGGCGTCACGTGCAGAGCCCTCTCCCCCTGAGTGTCCAGCTGGTCGTCTGTACGTTCCGTCTGCTGTCCGCGACCGATTGATCTATTGGGCCCACACGTCACCCTCCTCTGGTCATCCTGGGATAGGTCGGACGATGCGCTGTCTTGATGGGAGGTTCTGGTGGCCCAGAACTAAGCTAAGGACGTGAGGATTTATGTTTCTTCCTGCTCGGTGTGCGCCCAGTGCAAGGCTCCTAGACACCTGCCCAGAGGTAAGCTACAACCTCTACCCGTTCCTCAACGGCCGTGGTCGCACTTTTGACTGATCTTCCACCTTCACAGGGTTACACCACGATCCTGGTCGTTGTGGATCGGTTTTCGAAGTCCTGTCATCTCCTCCCTTTGCCAGGTCTCCCTACGGACTTACAAACTGCAGAGGCCCTGTTTACACACGTTTTCCGGCACTATGGGGTGCCTGAGGATATAGTGTCTGATCGGGGCCCCCAGTTCACATCAAGGGTCTGGAAGGCGTTCATGGAGCGTCTGGGGATCTCGGTTAGTCTTACCTCAGGTTTTCACCCCGAGAGTAATGGGCAGGTGGAGAGAGTTAACCAGGATGTGGGTAGGTTTCTGCGGTCTTATTGCCAGGATCGGCCGGGGGAGTGGGCGAAGATCGTGCCCTGGGCAGAGATGGCTCAGATCTCGCTACGTCACTCCTCCACAGCCGGTTCTGGCTCCTTGGCATCAGAGCCAGACCGAGGCTCCTGCGGTGGACAATTGGTTTCGGTGTGTTGAGGAAACCTGGGAGGCAGCCCACGTCCACCTTCAGCGTGCCATAAGGCGCCAGAAAATTGGCGCAGACCGTCGCCGCAGTGAGGTCCCAGTGTTCACACCATGGGACAGGGTCTGGCTCTCGACCTGAAACCTGCCCCTCCGCCTGCTCTGCCGGAAGCTGGGTCCGCGGTTTGTGGGGCCGTTTAAAGTCCTGAGGAGAGTGAACGAGGTATGTTATAGGTTACAACTGCCCACTAATTACCGTATTAACCCCTCGTTCCATGTGTCTCTCCTCAGGCCGGTGGTGGCTGGCCCGCTCCAGGAGGCTGAAGTGCGTGATGTTCCTCCGCCTCCTCTAGACATCGAGGGGGTCCCGGCGTACTCTGTACTGTCACGACTTCTACCGAAGTCGTTGCATCTCCTTGTTCGGGCGGTGCTCGGCGTTCGACGTCACCGGTCTTCTAGCCATCATTGATCCATTTTTCATTTTCCATTGGTTTTGTCTTGTCTTCCCACACACCTGTTTTCAATCCCATTCATTACCTGTTGTGTATTTAACCCTCTGTTTCCCCTCATGTCTTTGTCAGAGATTGTTTATTGTCAGTGTAGTGTTTTTTGTATAGGTGCGCGACGGGTTTTCGTACCCATATTTGTTTATATTCATTTTTCTATTTAGTGTTATGGAGCATGTTACTTGGACGTTTATTAAAAGACTCCATTTTACACTCCGTTTGACTCTCCTGCGCCTGACTTCCCTGCCACCTATACACATATCTCTGACACTCTGGTCCTCCATTCCTGTCTTTCTGTTATATTGTACCATCCATCCTCAACTCTAACCAACATAATGCCCACACATCTCCCTTAGACAACTAATATTGAATTTCTGTGGGGGTTCAGACCGCCATTAAGAGAATAGTGATTTTTTTACTGTGTGTGATGTAAGACTCCCTGGGTCGCCCTGTTGCCTCATGCCCACTATTGCAACTTGGACTCAGGGGTAGATGTAACATAGTAAACAAAGATCCGGGACCCTCAAATTTGTATGATATGTTACGTTTGGTATGGTATGTATTAATTTGTGGATGTCCATCATTCATTTCATATGATATGTTACAAATTGCAATATGTTACGAATTGCAACCTTTGGCTTGCTAGACGTTCGTGTTATATGCCTACCCATCCACACCGACCAACCACCCTCCTTCCGTTTTTGCCTTAAGTAACCTTCTGTCTTATGTAACCATACCAAACTTAACATATCGTTTTAATATGGATGGCCTGGATTTTTGTTTACTATGTTTCGTCTAGTCAAATCAAATCAAATCAAATTTTATTTGTCACATACACATGGTTAGCAGATGTTAGTGCGAGTGTAGCGAAATGCTTGTGCTTCTAGTTCCGACAATGCAGTAATAACCAACAAGTAATCTAGCTAACAATTCCAAAACTACTACCTTATAGACACAAGTGTAAGGGGATAAAGAATATGTACATAAAGATATATGAATGAGTGATGGTACAGAGCGGCATAGGCAAGATACAGTAGATGGTATTGAGTGCAGTATATACATATGAGATGAGTATGTAAACAAAGTGGCATAGTTAAAGTGGCTAGTGATACATGTATTACATAAGGATGCCGTAGATGATATAGAGTACAGTATATACGTATACATATGAGATGAATAATGTAGGGTATGTAAACATTATATTAGGTAGCATTGTTTAAAGTGGCTAGTGATATATTTTACATCAATTCCCAATATATTTTACATCAATTCCCAATATATTTTACATCAATTCCCACATATATTTTACATTAATTCCCAGGCTGGTCTCTCATTTTAACCTACCAGTATGCCAACGGCGGAAGTTAAATTTGATTCCGCAAACAACCACAAGGGCACACAAGGAAAGCTTTTCCTCTAATGTAATGTTCTCCTAAACTGTTCTATGAATTTATTAGAAAACCTGAACAATGTTATTCTGCTTGGTTTCCAGTAATATGCAGTACATAAATACATTAGATTTTAGTCATTTAGCAGACGCTCTTATCCAGACTGACTTACAGTTAGTGCATTTAAGAAAGCTAGATGGGACAAACACATATCTCAGTCATAGTAAGTACATTTTTCCTAAATAAAGTAGCTATTAGCAAAGTCAGTGATAGTAGAATACATTTAAATAAAAGTGCAAGTGTCAGTTCACGAAAGGCAAGGGTGTTAGATTTTTATGGGGATGTGTGGGTGAGGGTGCTGTGGGATTACTTAAAATACTCTTTGAAGGCCTCCCGAGTGGCGCAGTGGTCTAAGGCTTCACTACAGACCTGGGTTCGATCCCCGGCTGTGTCGCAGCCGACTGGGAGACCCATGAGGCAGCGCACAATTGGCCCAGCGTCGTCCAGGGTTCTAGCAAGTCCTCGTGGCGGGCTGGGTGCATGCATGCTGATTTCGGTCGCCAGCTGTACAGTGTTTCCTCTAGAAAATTGGTCCGGCTGGCTTCCAGGTTAAGTGAGCAGTGTGTCAAGACGCAGTGCGGGTCATTTTGGAGGACGCATGGCTCTCGTCCTTTGCCTCTGCCGAGTCTGTACAGGAGTTGCGGCGATGGGACAAGACTGTAACCACCAATTGGGGATAAAAAGGGGTAAAAAGTACAAAAAAAGAAAGAAGAGACAGGGTTTCAGAATTTTTTGGGGAAGAAGTTTTCAGTAATATGGTAGTAATATAGAAACAAATACAGTTTATACCCTACAAATATATTTAATAGTTTGAAATATAAGTGGTTTATTAATATACACTGCTCAAAAAAATAAAGGGAACACTTAAACAACACAATGTAACTCCAAGTCAATCACACTTCTGTGAAATCAAACTGTCCACTTAGGAAGCAACACTGATTGACAATAAATTTCACATGCTGTTGTGCAAATGGAATAGACAACAGGTGGAAATTATAGGCAATTAGCAAGACACCCCCAATAAAGGAGTGGTTCTGCAGGTGGTGACCACAGACCACTTCTCAGTTCCTTTGCTTCCTGGCTGATGTTTTGGTCACTTTTGAATGCTGGTGGTGCTTTCACTCTAGTGGTAGCATGAGACGGAGTCTACAACCCACACAAGTGGCTCAGGTAGTGCAGCTCATCCAGGATGGCACATCAATGCGAGCTGTGGCAAGAAGGTTTGCTCTGTCTGTCAGCGTAGTGTCCAGAGCATGGAGGCGCTACCAGGAGACAGGCCAGTACATCAGGAGACATGAAGGAGGCCGTAGGAGGGCAACAACCCAGCAGCAGGACCGCTACCTCCGCCTTTGTGCAAGGAGGAGCAGGAGGAGCACTGCCAGAGCCCTGCAAAATGACCTCCAGCAGGCCACAAATGTTCATGTGTCTGCTCAAACGGTCAGAAACAGACTCCATGAGGGTGGTATGAGGGCCCGACGTCCACAGGTGGGGGTTGTGCTTACAGCCCAACACCGTGCAGGACGTTTGGCATTTGCCAGAGAACACCAAGATTGGCAAATTCGCCACTGGCGCCCTGTGCTCTTCACAGATAAAAGCAGGTTCACACTGAGCACATGTGACAGACGTGACAGTCTGGAGATGCCGTGGAGAATGTTCTGCTGCCTGCAATATCCTCCAGCATGACCGGTTTGGCGGTGGGTCAGTCATGGTGTGGGGTGGCATTTCTTTGGGGGGCCGCACAGCCCTCCATGTGCTCGCCAGAGGTAGCATAACTGCCATTAGGTACCGAGATGAGATCCTCAAACCCCTTGTGAGACCATATGCTGGTGCGGTTGGCCCTGGGTTCCTCCTAATGCAAGACAATGCTAGACCTCATGTGGCTGGAGTGTGTCAGCAGTTCCTGCAAGAGGAAGGCATTGATGCTATGGACTGGCCTGCCCGTTCCACAGACCTGAATCCAATTGAGCACATCTGGGACATCATGTCCCGCTCCATGCTTTAGTCCAGGTCTGGGAGGAGATCCCTCAGGAGACCATCCGCCACCTCATCAGCAGCATGCCCAGGCGTTGTAGGAAGGTCATACAGGCACGTGGAGGCCACACACACTACTGAGCCTCATTTTGACTTGTTTTAAGGACATTACATCAAAGTTGGATCAGCCTGTAGTGTGGTTTTCCACTTTAATTTTGAGTGTGACTCCAAATCCAGACCTCCATGGGTTGATCAATTTTATTTCCATTGATCATTTTTGTGTGATTTTGTTGTCAGCACATTCAACTATGTAAAGAAAAAAGTATTTAACAAGAATATTTCATTCATTCAGATCTAGGATGTTATTTTAGTGTTCCCTTTATTTTTTTCAGCAGTGTAGTTTAACTTTATACAATGTGACATTCATTTAATTGGCCAGTTGTCACGCCCTGACCGTAGATTGCTTTGTATGTTTTTTGTTTGGTCAGGGTGTTATATGGGTGGGCATTCTATGTTTGTATGTCTAGGTTGTGTATTTCTATGTTTTGGCCGAGTATGGTTCTCAATCAGGGATAGCTGTCTTTCGCTGTCTCTGATTGAGAACCATACTTAGGTAGCCTGTTTTCCCACTGTTAGTTGTGGGACGTTGTTTCCTGTTTTGTGTTTTCACCTTTCAGGACTGTTTCGATTTTCATTTCTTACATTCACTTGGTTATTTTGTATTTTCGTGTTCTGTTCTAATAAATAATCATGGACCCTTACCACGCTGCGTTTTGGTCTGATCCTTCCTACTCCTCATCCGATATGAAGATGAAGATTGTTACACTAGTCTCTTAGCCTTAGTTTATTATCTATGTTTCGAGTATCTTCAAAGTTTGTGTGGAGATGTTGTTTCAAAGTTTTATTACTACAAAATCCTACATCCTGTGATCAAATTTAAATGGAACTAAATTAATTTATGAAAAGTTACAGTAGATCAAATCTCAGGTCACAGATGACTCTATGGACAATTTATTTGTACTTTATTTATTCAGGGGAACCCATTGAGACCAAGGTCTCATTTACAATGGTGCCCTGAGGACAGCAATACGACACATTCAAAATGATCAATAAAAATCTAACAAATTACACATTACAGAAACAACACTACAACATCAAATAACACTAATACAAGTATTTACATTAAATCCAAACAGTTCCAATTCTCATTAAAGTCATTCAACATTAAAGTACTAAACTTCCCTAGAGGCACAAGAGAGTCCAGATGTAGGGTGTTTTGTAGGCTATTACAAAAATGGGGGGCACTAAAATTGAAGGCGCATTTTCCCAGATTGGTATGTACTAGTAGAACCGAGAGTTCCCTGTGAACGGGTTTGGTGTCTCATTTTAAAAAAAATTAACAGTGAAGTGAGGTAGGTCAGAAGCTTAAGTAGTAGAGCTTTGTAAACAAAAAGGGAGTAATGAAGTGATCTACGGGACTTTAATGAGGACTATCAATTTGTGCATGGCTGGGCAGGGGGCACCTACGGTGATGATGGTTTGTGTGTGTAGGTTTTACATCTCTGTGTATTAAATGTGTTTCTTCTGGCATGTGATTATCTATGTGTTTTTTCTTTAAACATGACTGTAGGATTGTTTTTTGAATGGGAGCTCACATATAGATCTCATTTTGACTCCACTTGTGCTCAAGAACATCCGAAAGAAACGGAAAGCATAGATTGACCATAATGGGATGTGGGTTGTTTGCATGATACAACCTTACCTCATATCCTTTTAGGATTTTATTTTTCAATGGCTTGATGCTCATGTGAATGGACAAGTCTATATTTGAATACTGTTCAGAACAGAACTCAGACATTTTCTTCAGAAATGCAAGCCTGCATCTTTAGAGCAAAGAATAGCAATTACAGTGAAACCATGGTATGTGGGTGACTTTATGTCAATGCGTAGGATCAGACATTTCCTAGCACCCATTGTGACTGTTAAAGAAGATGCTAGTGCTTCTAACATGTCAAATGAGTTAATTACCAGAGGCAGCCTGAGCCATACCCCATGAACATCGAGACCATGACAACAATCAGTCCATGAGTTATAAAATTATTACTTGTCGTTTACATCTGATGATGAGAGCATTGCTAACCCTTTCCCCTATTTCTAGTTGATGATACTATACAGATGTAAGATCTTAATTTGATCACCCTGTTGCAAGAGAACTTTCCTGCAATGCAGGAAATGTAAAACTTGTAGGGCTCCATTTTTCGACTGACGTTAAGGAGACGCTAGTGTCAAACGCACGTTAGTTTGCAATTTCGTCATATAAAAACTGGCGCACTGGCATTTTCCAGCCCTACTGTAACTCCAGGTTCAGCAATTTACCTCTCTTACATCAGCTTGCTTGCGCTTAGATGGGCGGTGTGGAAATATTTGAGGTGTGTCCTTAAAAACATTTCGGTCAGTGCTGATAGGGATATTTAAGTGCTGACAGGGATATTTAAGACCAACCAAAAGCTGGTTTTAGCGTTAACGCAGTTGGTTATGGCATGAATTTTGATGGTGGAAACGCAGCCTATCTAGCTGTGATGCACATTGCCCATGTGCGCATGGAACAAGATGTGCTTTTGGTGCCTGTATACTTCGTATTTAAAAACATAAAACAGTCATGTTTTACCCCATGAGGTTTTATTTGATTAAAAACCAAGCATAGCCTCTCTTCCTCTCAATGAAGGTTGTTTTCTTTTTGTCCTGCCCAATGTAATCAATTTGGCTAGTCGAGACTGTTGATAAAGTATTTGGCTCTTGAGACCGCTTTTTAAAAGATCAAGTTTGAGAGGAGCAAAACAGTGATCTGACATTCCCTTTTTATCAATGTACTGTTGGCAGGCCTACATTATTTTATCCATGTTTTGGATGTGCGTAAAACCCACTCCATGACATCAGTTACATGTATCTGTGCACATCATGAAACAAGAGATGAGAACCTTGGTTACTACCAGCAAACCTAGTATTTTTTGATCCTGGTGATTTTATGATATCATTGCATTTTTGCATTTATTTATTGTTGTTGAAAAAAAACAACAGATTGCTTGTTTTACATTTAATTGTATTAAAACAAACTTATTTGTCAAACCCTGATCTGTTTCACTTGTCTTGTGCTTGTCTCCACCCCCCTCCAGGTGTCGCCCATTTTCCCCATTATCCCCTGTGCATTTATACCTGTGTTCTCTGTTTGTCTGTTGCCAGTTCGTCTTGTCTTGTCAAGCCTACCATCAGTTTTTCCCATACTCTTGTTTCTCGTTAGTTCCTGTTTTGTAGTTCTCCCGGTTTTTGACCATTCTGCCCTGAGTGTCACGAACTTCAAAATGAGCAGACCAAGGTGCAGCTTGCATTGAGTTCCACATCTTTTTAATACAAAGTGAAACTAGAAACAAAACACAAAACTTACAAAGAACATGAAGACTTAGTGCCCAAACACACTAACACAAACAATATCCCACAAACACAGGTGGGAAAAATAGCTACTTAAATATGATCCCCAATTAGAGACGATACCAACTGCCTCTAATTGGGAATCATACAAAACACCAACATAGAAAATATAAACTAGAACACAACATGGAAATTATAAACTAGAATACCCCCTAGTCACGCCCTGACCTACTACACCATAGTGAAACAAGGGCTCTCTATGTTCAGGGCATGACACACTGCCCTGGATTACTGACTCCTGCCTGCCCTGACCCTGAAACTGCCTGCTGTTTTGTACCTTATGGGCTCTGCCTTGGATTTTACTGACCTCTGCCTGTCCTTGACCTGTCGTTTGCCTGCCCCCTGTTTTGCAAATAAACGTTTGTTATTTCAAACTGTCTGCATCTGGGTCTTATCCTGAGGTCTGATGGTACGAACTGGCCATGACTGACCCAGCAGACTCGGACCAGCTCCGCAACGTCGTCTCCTCCCAAGGAGCCACCATTGGGAGACATGAGGAGTTACTTCGAGGTCTTGGCAGAATGCCATGACCGCGCCTTGAATGCATTGCTGGAGTAATTCCATGGATTATCTGTGAGGCAGCCGGCCACGACAGTAACCTCCCAGCCCCTGAGTAACACCGCTGTCAGCAGTGCGTCTCTCCAGACCACCCCGGCTTCCTGAGAACCCTGCTTACCACCTCCGGAACACTTCGCTGGAGGGTCAGGAATCTGTCGGGCGTTTCTCTCCCAGTGTTTCCTCATCTTTAAGCTGCAGCCCTTGTCCTTCCCCTCGGACCGCTCGAAGATAGCGTATCTCACAACGCTAATGTCCGGGAGGGCTCTCACCTGGGTTACGGCGGTGTGTGAACAATAATCTACTGTATGTTTCAGCCTGGAGGAGTTCGTGACTGAGGTAAAAAGGTTTTAGATTCTTCATTGTCCGGGAGAGAGCCTGCTCGGAAGTTATTCCAGGTTCGCCAAGACTCCCCCGCAAGTTGGCTGCCGAGGGTGCTTGGAACACGGAATCCCGGTTCGACACATTCCTTCATGGATTATCGCAGGTTGGGAACTCAACTCGCTCTTCAGCTTGATCATCCGGATCGATGGGTGGCTACGGGAACAAAGAAAGGAGAGGAGGTCTGATTCCTGTCACAAGGATCCCACCTTGCCTCCGAGAAACCCCGGAAGACATCGCCGTCTACGTCCCGAGAGAATCTGAGCTTACCCGAGTTCCCCTGAGAGTCTCCGAGGTCTGCCAACTCGCCTTTTCCCGGAGCCGATGAAACTCGGCAGAGCTAGACTAGTCTCCAGCCGAGTGCTTAAGCAAACTTAACAACCAGAGTTGTCTGTATTGCGGAACTGCCGGTCATTATGTGTCTACCTATCCATTGAAAGGACCAGGCTCATCAGTAGGTACGAGTACTCTGGTGGGCCATATGGATAATTTTCCTTCTCCCCTTACTCGCACCCCTCTCCATGCCATCCTGCTGTGGGGCGACAAATTGAAATCTCCCCGGGTTCTCATTGACTCTGGGGCCGACGAGAATTTCATGGACGCCACCCTGGTGTCTGAGCTGGGCATCCCCACTCAGCCCCTCTCCATTCCCATGGAAGTTAGAGCACTGGATGGGCGCTCTATAGGCAGGGTCACCCAAAATATTACTCCTATCCACCTGCGTGTGTCTGGTAACCACAGTGAGTCTATACAGTTTATGTTCATCAAGTCTTCTCAGGCTCCCGTGGCATTGGGGCTTTCTTGGCTCCAGTGCCACAACTGGACTGCTGGTACTATCATGGGCTGGAGCCCGTTCTGCTATGCCCATTGCCTGAAGTTGGCACAGCCTGCCCTGGGACGTCTTCCTGTGGGCTCGAATGTTTGTCCCAAATGCTGCCCGCTCCCCGGTCCTGGAACGGGCTCATTCCTCCAGGCTTGCCTGCCACCCTGACTCCCATCAGACCCTGGCCTGCGACAACACTTACGGTGGCCCAATATGGTCCCTGACGTCTCCGCGTTCGTTTCCGCCTGCAGTGTTTGTGCTCAGAACAAGACTCCTCTGCAAGTTCTGGCTGGCCTCCTTCAACCTCTTCCTGTCCCTCACTGTCCCTGGTCACATATATCCCTGGATTTCGTCACTGGTCTCCCTTCGTCTGATGGAAACACCACTATCCTCACGGTGGTGGACAGATTTTCCAAAGCTACCCATTTCATTCCCCTCCCCAAGCTACCTTCTGCCAAGGAGACGGCCCAGCACATGGTGCAGCACGTCTTCCGGATCCAAGGACTTCCGGTGGACATGGTCTCCAACCAGGGTCCTCAGTTCCATCCCTGTTTTGGAAGGCGTTCTGCACACTTATTGGGTTGTTGGCCAGCCTGTCCTGCGGGCTTCATCCTCAATCTAACGGCCAGTTGGAGCGTGCCAATCAGGACCTGGAGACGACTCTTCGGTGCCTTGTTTTGGCCAACCCCACCACCTGGAGCCAGCAACTCGTGTGGGTGGAGTATGCCCAGAACACCCTTCCCTGCTCGGCCACTGGGCTCTCGCCCTTCGGGTGCTTTGTGGGTTATCAGCCCCCATTCTTCCTAGAGGGAGAGGTCAACATACCCTCGGCCCAGATGTTCATCTGCCGCTGCCGGCGTACCTGGAAGAGAGCTCGGTTTGCTCTTCTCAAGACCACCTCCAGGTATCGTCGACAGGCAGACCGCCATCGAACCCCGGCTCCCCGCTATCATCTCAGGCAGAGGGTATGGCTGTCCACTTGGGATCTAACCCTCCGGGTAGAGTCCCGCAAACTTTCCACCCGTTTTATCGCCCCTTTCCCCATCTCCAAGATCCTTAGCCTCTCTACTGTTCGTCTTCTGTTGCCACGCACCCTCCGTATACATCCCACGTATCATGTATCAAGGATTAAACCTCTGTCTCACAGCCCTCTGTCTCCTCTTTCCAGGAGGAAATGTATACCTGTGTTTTCTCTTTGTCTGTTGCCAGTTCGTCTTGTCTCGTCAAGCCTACCAGCATTTTTCCCCGTACTCCTGTTTCGTGTTAGTTCCTGTTTTCTAGTTCTCAAAGTTTTTGATCATTCTGCCTGCCCTGAACCTGAGCCTGCCTGCCGTTCTGTACCTCTTGACACTGCCCTGGATTACTGACCTCTGCCTGCCCTTGACCTGTCATTTGCCTGCCCCCTGTTTTGTAAATAAGCATTTGTTATTTCGAACTGCCTGCATCTGGGTCTTATCCTGAGGTCTGATATTATTAGAATGATTCACTGTCCTGGTTTTATGGTGAGAATGTCCGTGGCGCACACACAAGCAACTTCTTGAGAAGTGTGAATGCGATCTGTAAGATGGTTCCAATATGTAGGCCTATATAAAACATTATATTTGGGAGCAGTATAAGGGTGAGTGGACATTCTCCCTTTCTCTTCATATTGGATCTTTGTCCAGCTACTGTAAAAATGTTAGATGGGCTTAAAACCCTCCATAGTCTGCGTTGTTTTAATACAATATGCCCAAGGGAAGCAATTACGGTGCCTGTAAGTATATTTAGACATAGCCTATTTAAAAGAAGTTGTTGTTTTAATTTGTTAAAAATTTGAATTTTTTTAGTGAATTTCATCTTTTAACATTTGGCATGTCCATGCTCAGCCATAATGCAATTTACAGTAGGCCTAGTCCCTCTATCAGTGCGAATGCTATGTATGTATTTAAAGATTGAATCCATGAAATTAATCAGAACAATGTGAACTGCAAACAGGTTAACATATTTAGCAAATATGGGCTAGGTCTACATTTTGTTATTTTGTTTCTGTAAGCTGTATAATAAACTATAACTAACATTGGAATTGGAGTTGATTCCAAGGCAATACATAAAAGACTGTAAATACACAACCTGAAGCAATCACATATTTAGCCACGATGCACGTTCTGATTGGCCAGTGAGGGACCAAGCCTCGAAGCACCCACAACTAGTTTATTAATCAAAACTCAGCCCTTTTGCTCCCACGCCAGCAACTGCGCTGATATGTTCTCATAGAAAAATGAACATAAATCTCTGTCTCCCCGGGACAGAATAGACACCTGACAGGAGAGACCAAACCAGTAATTGAAATGGTTAGTGTGTGTGTGTGTGTGTTGAGACCCCAATGACTTGTCCTCACCCCTGTCTCACTCATATTGTTTGGGCAATTCCCTCCCTCCCTCTCTCTCTTTCTCTGTCCCCCCCATCAGCGCTGCTCTCTGGTGCATAATTGGGGCCATTAACACAGCACATCGCTCTCCAGACACCAACAGCCCAGCCACCTCTCTCTCCTCTCCCCTCCTCTCCTCTCTCTCGCCAACTATTTCACACTCACAGTCACAGGGCTCGCATCCATTATATTCACAGGCAGGAGTAATGGACCTGGCAAATTACAGCCGAGCACACTAAGCAGCACCACAGGCTCAGCCAGCCAGACAGCTGCCAGGGACTCACCAGGGACACCAAGCAGCAGCCTGATTCTACATGCCCCCTGATCACATGAGGCTGGAGGGGCAGTGAGGGATCTTGCCTGCATCTGTTGATTGTGATGGCGAGATATGTGGGATAGATCAGTGTATTGGGATTCTGGTCAGTGGCCAAATGTTTTCTGGAGAGGGGTGTACAGGCCCAAGTGAAACAAAGGGAGGTTTTGGGCAAACAGTTGGGCTAGCTTAATTTCCTTACATCATTTCAGTAGTGAGCTTGTAGAATATTTAGTTATGCTCTTCTTTCATTCCTTACTCTACCATGTGTTGTTTTAATATCTTCATCTGTTAAGATCCCCTTTTTTGCACACACACACACACACACACACACACACACACACACACACACACACACACACACACACACACACACACACACACACACACACACACACACACACACACACACACACACACACACACACACACACAAAGGCTGATCCATTGCCAGTCTTATCACTCCCACTTTCACAAATTAGAAAGTGTGTTTGAGGGGTGTTCTTTGCGTGTTTGAGCTCTCAGGGCCGGTGTGTGTCCATTCTTAAATAGGCATGAGAACCAGCAGCAGCTGCTCATCTCTAACATCTGTGCAGTTATCGATCCATGTTCCGGCCTCCCTGTGACAAGTTGAGTTTACAGGTTTTTTTGATTGCTAAACGACAGTGGGCACAACTGGAGTCACATGTGCAAAACTCTAACTACAGTCTGCACTACCAGCAGTCACCTGAGCTAAACAGTTCACATCACCTGCAAAACTCATTCCAAGCAACACAACTCTTAACACATGGCTCAAAACACGCTCAGTGCAGCGAAACACTATGCACAACCCTCACTGAGATAACACTGTCACTCAGATCACACTGAGAGTAAAAACACTAGCATCAAACACCAATACAGAAAATACAAACGTTTCATCTTTACAGTTTGAACAATTTCAGTGACTTCATACAAAGTAATATTTTCTTCAAAGAAAAGAGTGACATTCTTTCACATGATTTATTACCATTTTTAGAACATAACAATTCTTTAAGGTAAATGAAAATTAGCAGTTTGCTTCAATAGTCTGTAGTAATTTACGGAATTACAGTAATGAGAAAAACCTGGGGAAGAACCTTCTGGAATGCCTTATCCATCCAAAGAGACATTTGGTCATGTGGGTGGTGACCAAACACTTTCCACCTCCAGGCAGAGAAAAACTCCTATATTGGGTTGAGGAAGGGTGAATATGCAGGCAGGTACAAAACCATAAATCTGTGATGTGCTGCAAACCAATCTGTGACAGCTGCAGAGTGGTGAAAAGCAACGTTATCGCAAACTATGACAAAAACTTGGGGGTTTCTTACTGGCTCCCCCTGTTCTGCTGGCACTAGCTGAGCATAGAGCTGTTCTAGGAAAGCTATAAGCCTTTCTGTGTTGTATGGGCCAATGAGTGGTGTGTTGAGAAGCAAACCATCATTGGCCATTGCAGCACACATGGTGATATTTCTCGCCCTTTGGCCTGGAACCTCCACAGTGGCCCTTTGACCTATAACATTCCTTCCTCTGCGCCATGTTTTGGCAAGGTTAAATCCAGCTTCATCGATAAATACAAATGAATGTGGTCTTTCCAGTGCTTCCACCTCCATTACTCTCTGAAAAACAGTAAGTGCACAGTTTTACTGTAGAAATGCTAGTGTTTTTTTTTACTGTAAATATTTTGTATAGCTGTGTACGTAACCTCAGACGTCTTACCTGGACATATTGGTATCTTTGCTCTTTTACCCGTTCACTGTTTCTCTCGAACGGTACAGTGTATAACTGTTTCATTGTAACTCTGTGTTTCTTTAGGACTCGAGCAATAGTTGTTGTGCTGACAGAATTAACATTTTCAAATATATCATTATCAGCCAGCACTCTATCTTGAATCTCCCGCAGTTTTATTGCATTGTTGTCAACAATAGCATTTTCCTGCGCATCTGAAAATATTTTTCCTCTTCCCCCTGTTGGGGGCAGCCTTTGGGTCCTGTTGTAAAAATATATTTTACAGTCAAACTTACTGGAATATATATCTGTGTAAATATTCTATAATTGCAATACAAAATAGATTACTGTAATGTTTTCATTTACTGTAAGGATGTAACTCTCACCTGTTTGCATGATGGAAAATTCGCATTACAGATGCCACTGTGGATCTTTGCAGATTGGGTTGCACCCTCAACCCTGCCTCTCTCAATGAGAGACCATGGTGCACGACATGGTCTATAAGTGTAGCCCTTATTTCATCTGAAATAACAACTCTTTGTCTTCTTTGTCTTCCTCCACGCATCCGCCCTCTCCCTGCCACCCTTCTCCCTCCACGAACCCATCTTCCTTGTTCCATTTCCAAAATGAGTCTTTCTGAGATCTACCTATACATACTGTAATATGTGTGTGTGTTCACTAACAAGTCTAAAACAAGACACCTGCTTAGCCTTTCAGCTGAAATTGCAATCAGCAGTGTTTGAAAGGCACAAGGCTGAAATCTATTCAGTTTTGAATGTGTGGTTCACAGTTTTGACAGCAGTGTGTTAGCATTTGAACAAAGTGCTGTAAATCCACAGTGTTGTGCAGGTTGTGGTTAAAGTCATGGGATAAGTGTGTAGAGTTTTGAAAACTGTGTTCAAGCAATGAAAAACGAACTAGAGTTTGGTCCACATGAACTGCTGCTGTGCAGACTGTAGTTAGAATTTTGCACATGTGACTCCAGTTGTGTCCACTGTCGTTTAGCAATCGAAAAAAACTGTAAAACTGACAGAAATCTGTGATAGTTGATACATGTAACTGTGTGTGTGTGCGTGCGTGTACATTTACTTATATGTGTGTGTACTGTGTGTGTTATTGAGTGACATAAAACTCAATTACACATTTGATCCTTTGTATTTCCAAATAAACCTTCAAAAATGGACTGTGTTCTCTCTCTCTCTCTCTCTCTCTCTCTCTCTCTCTCTCTCTCTCTCTCTCTCTCTCTCTCTCTCTCTCTCTCTCTCTCTCTCTCTCTCTCTCTCTCTCTCTCTCTCTCTCTCTCTCTCTCTCTCTCTCTCTCTCTCTCTCTCTCTCACAATGAGTTGGGAAACCTAGATTTATAATGGAGGAAGTGCTCCTGTCTGCAGTGTATCAGTGTATCTAGCAGTGAATTATACTCCTGATTATGCACTGAGACTGCCCTTTGTTCTAGTGAAGGTGAGTTGTACAGCTTGTCCCCTGAGTATTTATGTCTTCTTTAATATAGTTATTTAATGTCATAATCATTTATGAAAGCTGAGGGTCACCTTGCAAAAAAATAGGACTAAAAATGTATCCTTATAAAAAGTGATACACGTTTATCACCACAGCAGAAATCTTCTAAAATAAGATGTTCTATTTTCATTGGATTAAGTTATTTTTCATTCCATATACTGTATGTGGCAAATCCGTAAAGTGGTTTAAGTCAGTAATGCTATGCATATTTGTATGAATAGACTTGTACACATAAAACACATCATTATTAAGATCTTATTACAATAATAAGTGTATCAATTTCAACCCACTGTAAAATCAGATATATCATACCTGTTACAAGACGGAAACCTAATCCCACCGATTTAAATTCCTCTCTTCTAAAACATATAACAACAAAGACTTCAAATACATTTTGGCAACAATAAACCACCATGGCAACATGAACATAAAGGACTGTATGGTAGGTAAGAAAAAATCCTCTCAAGCTTTGGGAAAGCTTTTCAAAGTACTTTTTAAAGTCTGTTTATTATCGCATACAGACTGCATTTTATGCACATTTTCAACAGGAAATGGCCAAGAGCTGTTTCATATTACAGTCATACCTCATTTCAGTTATGTATCTGTGCCAAATATATATTTTTCTTTCTTTAGATTCAATTTGAACAAAAAAGGTCTGTTATGAGTATTTACAGTAACGTTGCCTTGTTGTCTCTGATTACACTACTTTTGCAAATCAGACCTTTTTTTGTGGTGCGCATGTACTCTGTATACAACAAATCACTTTTTAAAACACAGCATTATGAAAGCATGTCATCAGGAAATAAGGAGAATTACAGAAACCTAGAACAATGATTAGTAAAAAAAATAAATCTGTAGATCAGCTGAGAAAGTGTCCATTTAATCCCATAGATTCATGGAGTGTCAGGTGGGAAGAGCATTGGGCCAGTAACAAAAAGATCTCTGGTTTGAATCCCTGAGCTAACTAAATAAAAAATTATGTGCCCTTGAGCAAGACACTTAACCCTAATTGATCTGGTTAAGAGCATCTGCTAAATGACAAAAATGTCAAATGTATGTCTTATTGGCCCAGTACACATCCTTAGGATTAGGCTATCAAATGAAGCTCTGCATTGAAAACAGAATCATGACACGGGATCAACCATTGTATCCATCAAATCAGTAAATAGTTTTGAACTAAGTATTTAAAGGGTCATCGAATACAAAAACACAACACAAGTCCAAAGCTGTTAGGGGCCTTGTCCATTTGGGTCCAGTTTTTCCTCCTCATTCAGCCCAGTGTCCATTGTTTTCGGTCCAGACCCCATGGCCTCTCCTCTCTCTGTATCGTCGGCTTTTCTCCGACGCACAACCACCACAGCGGCTATGACCACCACGACTACAAGCCCAGCCAGCACTCCAGACACAGCAATTACCATTGTGTTGGAGTCAATGTCTGGTTCTGGTTCCGGTGATGTGTTGGGGTCGGTTCCTCTGCCTTTGCTTTTGACTATGTCCTCTGATTTCTCTCTTATCAGAGTCAGAGAGGTCACTTGTTTAGAAATGCATGTGTCTATGTTGTCCTCTAGCCAGATGATGTCCTTGTTGCCATCATCATCATCATTGCCATCAGTGTATTCACCATCATCAAAACTGCCTGCGTAGTCGTAACCGTCAATATAGTCTGGGCTGCCCAGAACCACGCACCAGAATTCCCCTCTGTCCCCCTCGTTGAGGTCAGACAGTTGGAGAGAGGAATCCTGCTCAGAGAAAACCACTCTGCCCCTCAGATCAGCAGGAATGGCAATAGTTTTATCATTCGAGTCCAGAATCAGTTGTTCTTCTTCCAGTGATCTTCTGTGATACCACTGCACATGGTGAGACTCCTCTTTGCCTTGGGAACATTGTAGAACAGCATCCCCTCCATCAGAAAACTGTCTTTCAGTGTGTTCTCCACTGGGGCAAAGAACCAAGGCATACTCAGCAACAAGTAGTGAGGCAGAGAAACATTTATATTCCCCAGAGTAGTTGGCAGAAAGTACATGAACAACCAATGAGAAGTTATCATCATCATCATCACCACTGACCAACATGTCAGACTTTACTGATTCAGAGTTAACATTGCCCATTGGTGTCTCCCATTTCTGATCTTGGCTATTCGCCTCAGAAGGACAGGTGAGAAGCACTTTCTCTCCCACAGATGTGAAGACAGTCTTGGGGTTGACATAGTCAATGTTGGGGATGTACATGTTCTGAAAGCTGAGGCATCTCTGTCTATCCATCACCAGGCAGTAAAAGTGATGACTGTCCTTCAGCATGCTACCAGAAACATTGAGAAAAACGCCTCTGTCCTTCACCTCGATGACCCCCTGTAGCTTCTCCTGTAGGGGTACCAGAGACACACTGGTGTCCAGGAAAAGGATAGCCTTATTTTTGGGGAACACCTCATGGTACCATCGAATGGTCTTCCCCTCCAGACTTGTGGCAGTGATGTTACAGTTCAGTTCCGCCCCTCTGTCTGGCCGCTCAGAGATCTCAACAGAGCTAATTTCCTGGTTACACACAGACAGCTCGTGTTCATGCTTGTTGGCCAGAGCCTTGTCCTTCCAGCATTCCCTCCTGTACATGCCTGAGTCGGACTGTCTGAGCTGGCTGATCTGGAGGCCCAGCAGCTGGAGCTGGTAGGTGAGTCTGATGCGGCCCTCGAGGTCTGTGGGAGGCGAAAGGGGTGCCGTCTCATCCGAGGAATTAACCAGTAGCTGGTCTCCCTCAAGAGCTGATCTGAAAACAGCGATGTAGTCGACTCCAAAGCAGTATCCCATTTCTATGACACCTCCCTCCGTTCTGAAGATGGCCCCTGGTACCTCTGGCGCCTCACAGTAGGCTGTGTTGACTATAAAGAACAGTAGAAATTCCCTAACAGTGGTCATTCTGTTCTGTACTTTACTCCTTGTCCATGTGTTTGTCACACTCTGGGGATGTGCTCTCCAACTATGCCAACTCAGAGTAACCTTTTATGGGTTGTCAATGAGATCCTCCCCCTTAGCCCATATCTCAGCTGCATCTTCTCCCCCCCGCCCCCACCCTCCACACCCAGTCATGCACACACACACACACACACACACACACACACACACACACACACACACACACACAGTAGATATTGTGAGAATACTACCCAAGTGATCAAGTTGTGCAAATATGCAAACATGATGTATTAGCAACATATTCATGAACAATACCATGAGACTAAAAACCTCCATGTCTGTCCATGTGTCTCTGTAGGATCATCGAGCTAAACGGAGGCCAGTCCCCTCTCACCTACAAGCGTTTCCAGGCGCTCATCAGTCACATGGATGCCGTGGAATCACCCGCTGAGATCATCACTGCTGAGGTCATGAGGAAGTGTGCCACGCCCATCAGTGATGACCATGACGACAAGTTTGTCGTGCCCTCCCTGGATGCATGGATGCATGCATACATACATACATACATACTGTGACGTAGAAGTCCGTCACTGGCCGCGGGCAGCATTTGGTTCTTTAACGCACACACATATTCATCACTCCTCCCTGCGCCATTATACCATAAGTTAACAATGTGGGTCGACACACAATTTAACTTCTGTCTTGGTGCATGCATTTCACACTTGTCAATGTTCATATTTGAGAGATACAATAATTATTATACTTATCCATGTTGTGGATGAGCGCATTGTTTGTTTGTTCTGTTCCTCTCTCTCCATCTCTGTAGCTTCTGGGTATGCTGGAAAAGGACCCGAGCTAAGGGAATTGGGTTGGCTTTATAGTGCCTGTCCCAAATGGCTCATTAATGCATATGGGCATATTGAAAGATATTGTCAGTAATGATGTAATGTTGTAAATGTTATGTTGTGATATTGTTTAAAACCGTGTTGCAATGTATATCCTTTAGTATGTTTAGTTCATGGAAAATGTAGGTTTGTATTGTTAATTGATTAATTAATTAGGGTTAATTGTTCTGAGGGGAGGGGCTAGCCCTACAAAAGGAGCCTCTCTCCAGTCTCTAGAGGGGATTTTTGGATTGAGCTGTGGATGGGGCAGCATTGTTGTTAAGCTGTCCCATAAGGTAGACGTTGATGGCAGTACTGTTGTTTTCTGTTCCGGAATCACTTGTAAATAAACACCTTTGCACAGAAGAACTTTTGCGGTTCCGCCATCTTTTTATTTTTATAGAGGTTAGGTTATCCAGGTTAGCCATCTGGCCTACTCTACGTGACACATACATACATACATACATACATACATACATACATACATACATACATACATACATACATACATACATACATACATACATACATACATACATACATACATACATACATACATACATACATACATACATACATACATACATACATACATACATACATACATACATACATACATACATACATACATACATACATACATACATACATACATACATACATACATACATATGTATACACATACAAACACTTACACTTTCTCTTTCATTATTTTAGCTAGGGTGGACCTGAGTATGGAAAAAGTGTCAGGTCTAGGTGGAATGTCATCAGAGTCATTCTTCTTTCATTCTCACTCTGTAAAGAGCGCTAAGGAGACAGCAATAATTTTGTGGTAAGAAATATTAATTAAGTATTAATTAAGTAATGTTCCCTGGTGTCACTTTGTAGTGTCTATGCATGGTTGGATTGGTTTGACTCAGTCATGAGTGCAGTTTATCACCATGCCAAGGGCCTCTGAGGGTGGATGCAAGTGTGTGTGTGTGTCTCCTTGCATGCGTGCAGGCATGAGTGCATGTATGCACGTGCATATGTGCATTGTTATGTTCCTCGCCATTGTGCAACGAGCTTGAAGTTGCAACTTGCTCTGTAGTTGGTACGATTTGATCAATTTGTTGTTTGATGATAGTCATTTAGTGTGCATGGTGTAATACAACCAACGCCAAATCCAAAGCCAAAATACTTTGGTAGGTTATGGATGGGCAGAATAGCATGCAGAAACATCATTCTGCTGCACCACATTCTACATGTGGCTACATTGTACAGTGTGGCTTTGATTTTAGGTAACAGTTTAATTTCACACCGGGCACATTGCAAGTTGCTATTTTGTCATTTCTTCACACAAGGCATTTTTTCAAATCTAATTTTCATCGTTTTAGTCGTGACAGGACGGCAGGAAGCTTGGCCCCAGTGATGTACTGTGCCGTACGCACTACCCTCTGTAGTGCCTTGCGGTCGTAGGCCGAGCAGTTGCCATACCAGACAGTGATGCAACCAGTCAGGATGTTCTTGATGGTGAAACCGTAGGACTTTTTCAGGATCTGAGGACTCATGCCAAATCTTTTCAGTCTCCTGGGTGGGAATAGGCTTTGTCGTGCCCTCTTCACGACTGTCTTGGTGTGTTTGGACCATGATAATTTGTTGGTGATGTGGACACCAAGGAACTTGAAGCTCTCATCCTGCTCCACTACAGCCCCATCGATGAGAATGTGGGCATGCTCGGTCCTCCATTTCCTGTAGTCCACAATCATCTCCTTTGTCTTGAGGGAGAGGTTGTTATCCTGGCACTACACGGCCAGGTCTCTGACCTCCTCCCTATAGGCTGTCTCATTGTTGTTGGTGATCACTGTTGTGTTGTCGGCAAACTTAATGATGCTGTTGGAGTCTTGCCTGGCCATGCAGTCATGGGTGAATAGGGAGTACAGTAGGGGACTGAGCACGCACCCCTAAGGGTACACCATGTTTAGGATCAATGTGGCAGATGTGTTGTTACCCACCCTTACCACCCGGGGGCAGCCCACCAGGAAGTCCAGGATCCAGTTGCAGTGGGAGGTGTTTAGTCCCAGGGTACTTAGCTTAGTGATGAGCTTTGAGGGCACTATGCTGTTGAACGCTGAACTGTAGTCAATGACCATCCTGTTGGGCATCTTGTTGGGCTGTATCACCGCCTGGTATGACACCTGCACCACTCCCACAACCGCAGGGCTCTCCAGAGGGTGGTGCGGTCTGCACAACGCATCACCGCGGCCAAACTACCTGCCCTCCAGGACACCTACAGCACCCGATGTCACAGGAAGACCAAAAAGATCATCAAGGACAACAACCACCCAAGCAACTACCTATTACCATCCAGAAGGCGAGATCAGTAGGCGAGGTCAGTACATCAAAATCCTGGACCTAGAGACTGAAAAACAGCTTCTATCTCAAGGCCATCAGACTATTAAACAGCAATCACAAACTCAGAGAGGCTGCTGCCTACTCACAGACTTGAAATCATTGGCCACGTTAATAAATGGAACACTAGTCACTAATTATGTCACTTTAATAATGTTTACATATCTTGCATTACTCATCTCATATATACTGTATTCTATACTATCTACTGCATATTGCCTATGCCGCTCTGTCATTGCTCATCCATATATATATATATATATGTATATATTCTTATTCCATTCCGTTCCTTATTCCATTAGGTATGTGTTGTGGATTTGTTAGATATTACTTGTTAGATATTGCTGAATTGTCGGAACTGGAAACACAAGCATTTTGCTACACTCGCAATCTGCTAGCCATGTGTATGTCACCAATAAAAATAACTTGGCCTCGTCGAGTGTCTGAAGTAAATCCTTTGCGTCCGACTTTTTAAAGGAAAAATCTTTGTCCAGTACGAGGTGAGTAATCTCTGTCCTGATATCCAGAAGCTTTTTTCGGTCATGATATTATCTAAAGTAACGTAATAGTAAACATAGCTACTAGAACTCATGCATTAGTAAACCCGCTACAATCATGCAGTAACGTTAAAGTGTACCTTCAGTAAGCAGTTTAGCACTTATACCGGCAGGCCCCGGTGGCAATAGATGAGTAAAACCAAAAGTTTACCTTGACTTGGAAGAGTTCCAGTGTTGTGTTGGATAGTCATAGCCAGCTAGCTAACATAGCATCCCTCTTTTTGAGCAGGGTGTTTGAGTAAGCTAAATTAGCTAGCTGCATTTGCTAGCTATGTAGGTCAAACTGAAAGTGAATAAAAATGAAGATATCTCTCTCTCTTGCTTCTCCTTCATTTTGGAAGAAATTAATTTACTACTCACAACATTTTATGCACTGCAGTGCTAGCTAGCTGTAGCTTATGCTTTCAGTACCACATTCATTCTCTGATCAGCTGGGCTAGACAATCTGGACCCTCTCTTCCTAAAATTCCTAAAAATCTGCTGCCATTGTTTCAACCCCTATTACTAGTCTGTTCAACCTCTCTTTCGTATAATCTGAGATTCCTAAAGATTGGACAGCGGCCGTGGTCATCTCCCTCTTCTAAGGGGGAGACACTCTCGAACAAAACGGTTACAGACCTATATCCATCCTGCCCTGCCTCTCTAAAGTTTTCGAAAGCCAAGTGAACAAACAGATCACCGGCCATTTCAAATCCCACCGTACCTTCTCCGCTATGCAATCTGGTTTCCGAGCTGGTCACGGGTACACCTCAGCCACTCTCAAGGTCCTAAATGATATCATAACCGCCATCGATAAAAAACAAGACTGTGCAGCTGTCTTCATCGACCTGGCCAAGGCTTTCAACTCTGTCAATCACCGTATTCTTATCGGCAGACTCAACAGCCTTGGTTTCTCTAATGACTGCCTCGTCTGTTTCATTAACTACTTCTTAGATAGAGTTCAGTGAGTCAAATCGGAGGGCCTGTTGTCTGGACCTCTGGCAGTCTCTATGGGGGTGCAACAGGGTTCAATTCTCGGGCTGACGCTTTTCTCTATATATATATCAATGATGTGGCTCTTACTGCGTGTGATTCTTTGATCCACCTCTACGCAGATGACACCATTCTGTATACATCTGGCCCTTCTTTGGACACTGTGCTAACAAATCTCCAAATGAGCTTCAACGCCATACAACACTCCTTCCGTGGCCTCCAACTGCTCTTAAATGCTAGTAAAACTTAATGCACGCTCTTCAACCGATGGCTGCCCGCACCTGCCCGCCTGACTAGCATCACGACTCTGAACGGTTCTGACTTAGAATATGTGGACAACTATAAACACCTAGGTGTCTGGCTAGACTGTAAACTCTCCTTCCAGACTCACATTAAGCATTTCCAATCCAAAATGAAATCAAGAATCGGCTTCCTATTTCGCAACAAAGCCTCCTTCACTCATGCTTCCAAACATACCCTCATACCCTCAAACATACTGACTATCCTACCGATCCTTGACTTCGGGGATGTAATTTACAAAATAGCCTCCAACACTCCACTCAGCAAATTGGATGCAGTCTATAACAGTGCCAACCGTTTTGTCACCAAAGCCCCATATACTACCCACCACTGCGACCTGTATGCTCTCGTTGGCTGGTCCTCGCTACATATTCGTCACCAAACCCACTGGCTCCAGGTCATCTATAAGTCTTTGCTAGGTAAAGCTCTGCCTTATCTTAGCTCACTGGTCACCATAGCAACACCCACCCGTAGCATTCGCTCCAGCAGGTATATTTCACTGGTCATCCCCAAAGCCAAAACCTTATTGGCCGCCTTTTCTTCCAGTTCTCTGCTGCCAATGACTGGAACGAATTGCAAAAATCACTGAAGTTGGGGACTTATATCTCCCACACCAACCTTAAGCGTCAGCTGTCAGAGCAGCTTACCGATCGCTGCAGCTGTACACAGCCCATCTGTAAATAGCCCATCCAACCAACTACCTACCTCATCCCCATATTTGTTTTTGTTTTTCTGCTCTTTTGCACACCAGTATTTGCACTTGCACATCCATATCTGCACATATATCACTCCAGTGTAAATTGTTCTCAATCAGGGACCACGATTGACAGCTGCCTCTGATTGAGAACCATACCAGGCCAAACACTGAAAAACCAATTCATAGAAAAAAGAACATAGACTGCCCACCCAACTCATGCCCTGATCATACTAAAACAAATACATCACAAAAGGACTAAGGTCAGAACGTGACAGTACCCCCACCTCCAAAGGTGCGGACTCCGGCCACAAAACCTGAACCTATAGGGGAGGGTCTGGGTGGGTGTCTGTCCGCCGTGGCAGCTCTGGCGCGGGACGTGGACCCCACTCCATCATAGTCTCGGCCCACTTAAGTGGCGCCTTGAGAGCGGCGACCCTCGCCGCCGACCTCGGACTGGGGACCCTTGCCTCAGGTCCCGAATAGACGGGAGATTCCGGCAGTACCGGACAGGCGGGAGACTCCCGCAGCTCCGGAGTGAAAGGCAATTCCGGCAGCTCCGGAGTGAAGGGCGATACCAGCAGCACCAGAGTAATGGACGGCTCTGGCAGCTCCTGACTGACTGGCGGCTCTTGCAGCTCCTGACTGACCGGTGGCTCTGGCAGCTCATGACAGGCGGGCGGCTCTGGCAGCTCAGGACAGACGGGCGACTCTGGCAGTTCAGGACAGACGGACGACTCTGGCAGCTCAGGACAGACAGGCGACTCTGGCAGCTTTTGACAGACGGGCGACTCTGGCAGCTCAGGACAGACGGACGACTCTGTGTTGTTGTTTTTGTCACACTGCTTTGCTTTATCTTGACCAGGTCGCAGTTGTAAACTTGTACTCAACTGGCCTACCTGGTTAAATAAAGGTGAAATAATATATATGTTTTAATCATTTGATTGGGTGGACAACATGTCAGTTCATGCTGCAAGAGCTCTGATAGGTTGGAGTCCGGAAGTTGTCATAATTACTGTGTAAGTCTATGGAAGGGGTTGAGAACTATGAGCCTCCTAGGTTTTGTATTGACGTCAATGTAGGACGGAAGCTAGCTGTACTTCGGCTACACCATGATGCTACCCTACAGAGCACTGTTGAGGCTACTGTAGACCTTCATTGCAAAACAGTGTATTTTAATCAATTATTTGGTGACGTTACTGTAGTTTTTTCTAAAAAGGATAACTTTTTTATGTTTTACAAGGCCCTATGTAGTAAATCTATATTCCATATAATATTACAATAATTTGCTAGCGTGTCTTCATTCCATCACCGTACTGTTTCTTGCAACACGTAGACATTTTTGTTTCACCTTTGATAGGCTTATGATACATTTTCATTTAGCCTACCATTCTTTTCCCTGCTCTGAGTGGGCGCGATGTTTATAGTGCATATGAACGTTCATAAGACTCATGAGGTAGAAGATCTGTTTATTTAATTTAAAGTATGGCTTCCTTCGTTCATATTTCTCGGGTTATGTCGGAGTTCCCTGTGTCTGTCCTATAGTCTCTGTCATTATGGTTGTGCATAATAGGAGCGCAAGTCTCAGTGTGCATAGAAATATGTTTTGTGGCATGCGCTCCACGCTTTGGAGTCGGAACGTTGAATAAGAGAAAATTATTGTTCGCTCCATGTATGTATGCATGGGGTTGAAATATCATGAATAATCATCAAGTCTGATTGAGACAAATGTACCAATGGATGTGGAAATTACCTTTTACATTATAGAACCAGTTTATTAGTTGTAATTGCCAATTGGTCCTGGGGGCCAAGTGCTTGTATTATGTAGGCCTACCTGTTTGAGCTTCTGTTAGACAGATTCGATTTGGTTTCTCAAGGGGAGGCGCTCTACTTGTGTCCGTTCAGATAGGACATGTTAAGCCTGATAAAGAGGCTATTTATTTTGGGCTATTGCCCGTGTATATTTGGTAAATCTGCTTGTATATTTTGTACGATATTGCGCTTTCATCATTGGATCACCAACACCTGTAAATAAATCTACACTCTGAGCACGTCAACCTGCCTTGCTTCCTGCTGATTTCACGCCCTTACGACTGCTACAAATGCCCTATTTTACAATTACATAGACTAGTCAAAATGTGTTGTAGACAAAACATTTTTTTACTTGACTTGAAAACTTGTGACTCTACTCGATTTGACTTGCTCTTAGAATGTACAACTTTTCACCCGATCTACTTGGGACTCAACTTGAGACATGGACCTTGTGACGTGAGACTTGCTTGTGCTCGAATAATAATGACTTGGTCCTACCTCTGTTAGATACATTATAACCCATGTCCTTTATCAGTGGGCCACATAGTGATATTGTATAAGTATTGGTTGGGTTTTAAAGTTCAGACAAATGTGTAATGCCCAAAGAAAATTGTATTCTCTACAGCATAAAGATGAAGTTCACACAACTTCCTCTCTGTGAATCACACATCATGTACAAACTACATATCGCTAAGGACTCTTCACTCAAACAGCCATGAGCAGACAGAAAAGGAGATAAGGAGGTTGTCAATAACTGGAGTTATTTTGCTTTAAGCACCTGCTGTCAGAGCAGCTCACAGATCACTGCACCTGTACATAGTCCATCTGTAAATAACCCATCCAACTACCTCATCCCCATACTCTGTTTATGTATTTATCTTGCTCCTTTGCACCCCAGTATCTCTACTTGCACATTCATCTTTTGCACATCTACCATTCCAGTGTTTAATTGCTATGTTGTAATTACTTCACCACCATGGCCTATGTATTGCCTTACCTCCCTTATCCTACCTCATTTGCACACACTGTATATAGACTTTTTCTACTGTATTTTTGACTATGTTTGTTAATTCCACGTGTAACTCTGTGTTGTTGTATGTGTCGAACTGCTTTGCTTTATCTTGACCAGGTCGCAGTTGTAGATGAGAACTTGTTCTCAACTAGCCTACCTGGTAAAATAAAGGTGAAATAAAGACATTTAAAAAACGTAATAACTAGTTTCTTACATTAATTATTCTATTCTCTTTAAGCATTTGGACTGTACTACAAGTTATGCAGCTAATTGAAGGGATTTTTTACAATAATGTCAGTTGCTGTGTCCCCAAAAATTGTCCAACCTCAGTCTTACTCCCTGGCCTTTACAAAAAGTAAGGGGTGCTGATTACATGAGCTACATACAATAGTATTGCTGATTAGGTAGATCAGATCTAATTTTGCCATAGTACCTGCCTGGCTGCCTGCATTCAAGCCATTATCCCCAGGTGCCTTTAAACATTATGCAGACTTACAATAATGAGCTCCAATTTCCTCTCAGTCACCAGATTGGGAAGCTACATACATTTCCTGAACTGGGCTGGAAGAACAGCCTGTGGAGCTGGTGATCAAGCAGTGTGATTAAGCCCAAACTGTGAGAAACTTTCCCTCTCTGTTCACTCCAGTTTAGCTCTGTGCTGATTACAGTGATCAGTGTCTGTCCCATATGTTGCTGCTTCTGAGATGCATCGACTGCTATTTGATTTGAAATATACATTTGCCAAAATACCCTAATTACTGGAAGTGTATGGTGCAAGACCAGAGCTCTGACGGAGGAATGTAAAGATAAGAAGATAAGAGAAGTATACCGGGGTTGTTACTGCTCTGCTTCCTACAAGCAAGTTTAGTCAGAAGCAGAAGAAAAGCATTGCTACATTACATCTCTTCTGTGATCTATATGATCTATGTAAACTTAGTTTAGTATCCATTTTAAGCTGGAATAGTTTTAGTCTGCCTTTCAGCGGCTGGAGAGATGAGTTTAGATTTTTGCATAGTGTCAGCTGTGCATTACCGTTCTTGTACACTTAGTTGCGCTGTGGTGTATCTGCAGCTAGTACCACACAGCCATAAACCAAAGAAGCAAAGTTCAGTTTCATAACGAAACGTCACATCCGCTGAACGCTGCTAACAAACTCAGGTACTGTGATGTACTTCTCTTTTGTTTCTGTTTGGAAAGTACAAGGGAAATGAATGAACATGCATTTTAATTGAATCAGTTGTAAGTTTGCAAAAGTTTTGTCTTCCCAGCATCGTCGTGTGTCATCACAATTGATCCTGCTTGCCTTTAGCAACCTATCATAGCTGTCAAGGCAGCTAGCTAATTTAGCTAACCTTAGCTAGATGACTAACTCAGACAGTGACAGACCAATGTTATGACCATATGACTGATGTGATATTTGTACAATTCTTCATTATTACTAATTTGTTAAGTGCTGAGTTTATGTTCCCTTTGTTTTGATTCACAAAAATGATATGTTTTGTATTTTTTAATAGTCGAGTCTGTAGCAAGCTATCTAGAAAAGGAAAGGTCATATTACTATTTTTGTTACATCACCCCTAGGTCAGACCTGCATGGCCTGTGACTGTGCACCCATGTTGCGATTAGTCACAACGTTGCTATGCCGCCACTGTCAGTGGATTCGACGTCTCCCCCCTCTCAGGGCCTTCTCAAACCCGGGAGGCACAGCAGAGAACCAGGTGACCGTGGAAGCCCTCTATGACCTTTCTGTGGACATCCAGAAGATCCGCCAGCTCAAGGGCTGGGTCCTGCATCAGAGCCCTGCCTATGTGAGTGAGACGGCCAGCCTGCTGCGGGACATGGGAGCAGAGGGGCCCATGATTGCCCGGGTCCTGGAGCTCTACCCCGAGGCGGTCCTCTGCAGCCCGGAGCAGCAGCAGGCCCAGAGGGAGCTGTGGAGGTCCATCTGCCCCAGAGAGAGAGACCTAGTGGGCATCATTGAGAAGTTTCCCGCCTCCTTCTTTACCTCCAGTCACCACGCCAACCAGAGGGCCAACATCGACTTTTTCCAGAGTTTACACCTAAACAAGCGCATTGTCACCAAGCTGATGGCCAGCGCCCCCCAGAGTTTCAGCTGCCCTGTGGGGCAGAACAAGGAGATGGTCTGCACCCTGCAGCAGGCCTATCTGGAGCTTGGGGGTGACGCAGCTAACATGAAGATCTGGCTACAGAAGCTGCTCAGTCAGAACCCCTTTGTCCTCCTCAAGCCCCCGGAGGTGCTGAGGGACAACCTGCTGTTCCTCAGAGACCGGGGTTTCACCACCTCAGAGCTCCTCCGCCTCCTCTCCAAACTCAGGGGGTATGTTGTCGAGCTCAACCCGGACAGCATGCGCCACACCCTGGCCTACTCTCAGGAGACCCTGGGCTGCTCAGAGGCTGAGCTCCGGGACATGGTCCTCAACTGCCCAGCCTTGCTTTACTACCCTGAGGTCATCCTGGCTGAACGCTTCGAGGGCCTGCTCAGAGCTGGAGTCACTATGGCTCAGATTACACAGACTCCGACCGTTCTGGAGCTGACCACACAGATTGTAAGTTACCGGATCCAAACACTGCGGTCATATGGCTATGATGTACGGACAGGCAGCCTACAAGCCCTCAACGGCACTAAGAAGGACTTTGAGATGAGTTCTGGTAAACTGCAACTGCGACGGGAAAGACCACTCTTCAACCCTGTTGCCCCGTTAAAGGTTGATGATTGACCTTGATTTCATGGTCTAAAATGTAGAACATTCTTATATCACCATAGGGAGAACTTGAATCAGGATTTTCTTTCAGCTGAATGGTATTACTGAGTTTAGGAGACGAGCTTGCCTTGAAAGTAGTCTTGCACAACAGACAATTCCTCCCCAAAGGCATTTAGCCTGGGGATAAGGTTACCTTGAAAGAGGCAACGCATCATTTTATCTGTGCAATATTTAAATACTATTAGGATAACAATAATATTTGGATATTATGATGCAATGTCGAATACCTGTTAAACAGATGTTTTGCTGTGTGTTGGGAATTGCCTGTGTATTGAAGCCAATATGTGTCAAAATAACCCCCTCAAAACATCCTAATAAAACAATTTGATTGATTATTCATGGTTTTGTGTATGAAAGGTATCATTGAGGGTTCACTTTTATAAACAGTAATGAGCCATAAACTTGTTTGCTCTACAGCCAGTGTCATTGTGGATAACATCATCTCAGTGTCTTGATGGCAGCATCACTTTTGTCCCCTTAAGCAAGTGTTTTTTACAGGGTTTTGTTTTATTGGCTGATAAGATGACTCTATTAGTCTTTGAAGTGCTGAAATCAAATACCAGGTCATTTCTGCCTGACTGGAAAAGCAAAATATGATTTCTTTGGTTGGATTTGCAAGAACTTTATTACCTGTGTGTATAGGTTTAACACACACTGTCATGTCTGATTTGTCATGGGTATAGAACTGATATTGATCTTTCAAATGTATCTACCAACTTGGCTTGTATTGAGAACTGAAGTGGAGTTGCATTCAATATGTGCAGAAACTAATTTGGTCAGCTTTTCACCTGCCTTACACCTGCCGTGGTTTTAGATTAGTGCGCACATGTTAATTCAGGGTAAAAATCACTATGCGGCCTTGCTGAGCATATAGGCCTACCCCAAATACTGTACTGTAAGCTTATTTTAAAGGCCTTGCTGAGCCTGCTGGAGCCCTTGAAACATGCTCAGAGTGCTTTTTAATGGGGAATGAGCAGCACAGCTAACAAAGTCATGACTTTATGCTTCAAAGTTTCCAGCTCACTGCCAACCAACAAACTTTGGCAGCATCTGAACCAGCACCCTATTGCCTATAGAGAACTACTTTTTAGGGTGCCATTTCAGATGCTTCTATAGTCTGACCAGAGCCCTAGTGAATAGGGAGCCATTTCAGATGCTTCTATAGTCTGACCAGAGCCCTAGTGAATAGGGAGCCATATCAGATGCTTCTATAGTCTGACCAGAGCCCTAGTGAATAGGGAGCCATTTCAGATTATTCTATAGTCTGACCAGAGCTCTAGTGAATAGGGTGCCATTTCAGATGCTTCTATAGTCTGACCAGAGCCCTAGTGAATAGGGAGCCATTTCAGATGCTTCCATTGTCTGACCAGAGCCCTAGTGAATAGGGTGTCATTTCAGATGCTTCTATAGTCTGACCAGAGCCCTAGTGAATAGGGTGCCATTTCAGATGCTTCTATAGTCTGACCAGAGCCCTAGTGAATAGGGAGCCATTTCAGATTATTCTATAGTCTGACCAGAGCTCTAGTGAATAGGGTGCAATTTCAGACGCTTCTATAGTCTGACCAGAGGGGGGAAGAGATCCAGCTTAACAAGACTGCTGTAATCATGGCAATAACAAATTGATATGTACATGTTAATGAATTTGGGTTCTCCAAAGGGTAATTTTATATGATTTGGTCTAGTTCCGAGTCATGTACAATTTCAGAACCAGAACCAAGGATATGTTTGGGGACATATTGCAGTCCCAAAAGTTCACCTCTATTTTCTGTCAGTGACTTCTCCCTCATACGTTGTCACACTGAGTTATATTCAGTAACCTTCAAATTGGTGCCATCTTTTTAAACAGAGTACTACCCACTGACCTCTTTTGGTACAACCTGAACTTGTTTTATGAGCTCAAATACAGTATGTTTTCTGTTAAAAGGTTTGCTTCCATTTGAGTGTAATGAGCAAGAACATGCGAAGTGTATAAATGCAAATTCCGTTTTCACTTTTTTCTCCCTCTCTCTTCCGTGTTCGCTCTCAATGATGATCCACTGTCACCACGTCCTGTCTGCTGCCCTACGGCGACAATGTCAGTCTGAATGATCTCTTAAAGCAGGAGAGGTTAATAAGAGGCAGTATAAATGGTTATTTTTCATTTCAAATGTGACACCCGGTATTATTAGCCAGGGTTACACATTGTTTTTATGGGGCATAAATCAGGGTAAATATGAAAATAGATGACACCTGCAATTAAAATGTATGATTTTTCAGCTGCAGCGATAGCATTGTAGAGTATTAAGGTGGTAAATATTCAATGTCTGAGGTCAGTAGGTCTTGGAGAATGAATGTGTGCTCAGAGACCATGGCTAAGCATCTTTCTCCTCAGCTGTTATAATACCAAGATATCCCATAATGTGCTCCCAAATGACACTCTATTCCCTATGTAGTGCACTACTTTTGACCAGGGCACATTTGGGACATATCGAAAATGTCCCTCAGTAAAGGTGACCCTTCTGGGATACATTTGCATATAGTAATTTCCGTTGTGTTGTGGTATACACAAGTTGTCTGAGTGGATGTGGACAAGAAGTTATTTGATACACAATTATATAGAGGACATAAGGTCCTAATCTGTCTGACAGTAATCAGTCAGTTTAAGTAAAGTTCTAAGAAACTGGTTCACATACCACATCCTATCCACATCCATGACATTGGATAAATGTTGTAATAAGAGGGAGGGAAAACGGAAATTGGTTTCAGGGGCCGTACCCACTCTTTTCTCTATGTCCTGTCTTGTGTCTCCATCTAGAGGATCACTTACTCAAACACTGTATACTGAAAGATGGAGTTGAATGAATTATTACTGATGACAAGTATTCAATTAGCCATGATGACAAATACAATATCACGGCAAGTTGAAGAATTTAAAGGAACCGTATTTGAGTATCATTACAACTTACATCACTATATTGCAGACATTCTTCAATAGTAAACATTTGCAAGAAATCTAATGGCTTTCCAACACCTTTCAAGAAACATCATTCGGAATAAACGTTCAATAATATATATTTCCTGTATCATTTAAAGCACCAGTTGACATGAAACACTTTTGAAATCATCATAATTACAAGTATTAAAACCATTCCAGCCTTTGGGTGGTGATTCCATACCGTAAATTGCCATATGATATGAAATCTTCAGTCATAAATCGTCATAAATATCAGAGCATACGTTAGAGCAAGAGTGGCATGGGGTGAGTCATAGCAACGTGGGCACTTCCAGAACAACCCCCCTCCCCACACACACACACACACAACCCTTGTGCCCAAGTTGCTATGACTCACCCCAGGCCACTCTTGCTCTGAAGTAGGCTCTGACTCAGAGAGAGCCATTGGTTTGGACGTTGAAGAATATTACTGATGAGGGGAGAGGATAACAGGGGATTGATTATGCATCAGACAAGGAAGGCCACTATATGGGACAGCAGTGGCTCAATCGTCTGGGGCAAACATGAAAATCTGTCTGTATTTGACAACACATGACATGACTAACAGTAACAAATCTGACTGGGATGGACATGTTGACTAATTTGATTCATGAGTGTTATGGAACTGTGCTGATGCAGTCACAGACACATGAGATGAGAGGCAGAGTGAGGCATTTGTAATATACAAGTGGATAATGATTTTTTTATTAGAATTGCACTGGACAACAGAGGTTCCGATAGGATACCCTTCTTATTGTATGTGGTGTAGTAAACATTGTTTAGTGCATTCATACAGTTCTTCACTACATTATATGTTAGTTTCACGAGTAGATCTGAATAAACATGATCAAAATAAAACGGGATATACATGGGTAGAAACCGACATCAACTTAACATCTCAATCCACAATGCCAGTTAAAAAAGGCACTGAAGGTCTGACAAAGAATAGTCAAGAGCGTTTGTATTTATTCAGCTCCACAGATCTCCCTCTTGAAAACTTCAAATTGAAATGTAACCCCATTCTCCTCTTGAATCTCATTTGGTACTCCAGGAAACCTAGTTTGAGGTTAAGGGAAACAAAGGGACAATTTAGACAGATTGATGATGCTTTCTAACACTTGGCGTGACGTGTGTGGAGTGGACCTGGTCAGTCTGAACAGAGAATATATCCACTTATCAAAAGAGTCCAAAGTGTAAGGAAACAGTGCTGCACTGCTTAGAGCCAAGAGAGCAGAGAATTAAATATGCTTCCTCACCTCTCTTGTTTTCTAAAAATGCTTTGGTCAAACTGCGGGAAGAAGACATCACAGTGGAAGTCAGCCATGATGTCAGTGAGGTAGACAAGGTGACACCAGGGATGCATCAGGGCGTTCTGATTACAAGGGAAAGGTAATGACCTAATTTAGTGGATGGACTGTCCTAGTATAATGAACAACTTAATCCATTTTGATCCACTCAAAATTCCTAACCCATATATTGGATTTAAAGTCCTGGGCCCATTTTAGTGGAAGAATGTGCAAAGTAGAAATAAAAATAATGGGGTGCAAAGGAGCTAAATAAATAAATAAATTAAATACAGTAGGGAAAGAGGTAGTTGTTTGGGCTAAATTATAGGTGGGCTATGTACAGGTGCAGTAATCTGTGAGCTGCTCTGACAGTTGATGCTTAAAGCTAGTTAGGGAGATAAGTGTTTCCAGTTTCAGAGATTTTTGAAGTTCGTTCCAGTCATTGGCAGCAGAGAACTGGAAGGAGAGGCGGCCAAATAAATAATTGGTTTTGGGGGTGACTAGAGAGATATACCTGCTGGAGCATGTGCTACAGGTGGGAGATGCTATGGTGACCAGCGAGCTGAGATAAGGGGGGACTTTACCTAGCAGGGTCTTGTAGATGACATGGAGCCAGTTGGTGTGGCGACGAGTATGAAGCGAGGGCCAGCCAACGAGAGCATACAGGTCGCAATGGTGGGTAGTATATGGGGCTTTGGTGACAAAACGGATTGTACTGTGATAGACTGCATCCAATTAGTTGAGTAGGGTATTGGGGGCTATTTTATAAATGACATCGCCGAAGTCGAGGATTGGCAGGATGGTCAGTTTTACAAGGGTATGTTTGGCAGCATGAGTGAAGGATGCTTTGTTGCGAAATAGGAAGCCACTTCTAGATTTAACTTTGAATTGGAGATGTTTGATATGGGTCTGGAAGGAGAGTTTACAGTCTAACCAGACACCTAAGTATTTGTAGTTGTCGACGTGTTCTAAGTCAGAGCTGTCTAGAGTAGTGTTGTTGGACAGGAGGGCAGGAGCAGGTAGCGATCGGTTGAAGAGCATGCATTTAGTTTTAATTGTATTTAAGAGCAATCGGAGGCCATGGAAGGAGAGTTGTATGGCATTGAAGCTTGCCTAGAGGGTTGTTAACACAGTGTCCAAAGAAGGGCCAGAAGTATACAGAATGGTGTCGTCTGCGTAGAGGTGGATCAGAGACTCACCAGCAGCAAGAGCGACCTCATTGATGTATACAGAGAAGAGAGTCAGTCCAAGAATTGAACCCTGTGGCACCCCCATAGACACTGCCAAAGGTCCGGACAGCAGACCCTCCGATTTGACACACTGAACTCTATCAGAGAAGTTGTTGGTGAACCAGGCGAGGCAATCATTTGAGAAACCAAGGCTGTCGAGTCTGCCGATGAGGATATGGTGATGGACAGAGTCGAAAGCCTTGGCCAGATCAATGAATACGGCTGCACAGTAATGTTTCTTATCGATGGCGGTTAAGATATCGTTTAGGACCTTGAACGTGGCTGAGGTGCACCCATGACCAGCTCTGAAACCAGATTGCATAGCAGAGAAGGTATGGTGAGATTCGAAATGGTCGGTAATCTGTTTGTCTGTGCTCTACTATTTCATCATACAGTTGGCACACTGTAACCTAAAAGCCATGGATTCATATTGGAAATCAATCAAAATTACCTGGTTGGGAGACATTTGTGGTAGTGTCCAAAAATAATTTGAATTCTGTCCTGTGAAAGCAATATGTTATACATTCATTACCATTGGACCAATATCCTTTCACAATGCTCCTGTCTATGGACTCAAAGCAGTGAAATACAACTTGAAATGTTTTATTTATATTGAAATACATGTGGGGTGAATTCGGAAAGAGTGGGACATCATATAAACTGGGACAGCTTAATCCTGACGCATTCATTTACTGGTCTGACAATAGAATATCTAAATAATTTTTACTAAAACCTTGCAGAGAAATGACATGATCAAAATCAGACCACTTCATTGGTGTGACATAGAGCGGGGGCAGAGCAAGCTTCAAACAGGAAGCTCACCCCATAAAGCACATCATAAAATTGTGATGTAAATGTTCATAGGCCTATATGTACTGGTGCATCAAAACACATAGAAAAGTTTCCAATATAATATTTACATTTTGTAATTCAGCCTTTTTTTTGTCCCACGTTACCAACCATATCTAACTAAAGTGGGACAGTTTTAAAGTATTTTCCAATGGAAGAAAGAGATACATTAGCGACCCCCTGTACTTAGGTTAGAAAGGGCTCCACTTCTTGTAGTACTATATCCTGTAACTGTTCTTGTAGTGTTATTTGAGTGAATTCAGAAAAAGTGGGACACTTTTTGCATTTCAGTCATCTGTCTGTCACCTCTTCAGACGTCTATCCAAGATATTAGCCAAACACATGATACATTTCTGAAATCCTCAGATGTTTCCTAATTACACAACATTTACTTAATTGTAATTGAGGTACAATTAGGACTATAATTATGGTGCCCCAGTTCATCTAACCTGCTGTCCCAGTCTACCAAACTTGAACTGAAAATATGGTTGACTCAGAGTACAGAAATGGTTGTGTCATGTCTCCTGTGAATATGATATCAACATTTGTTTATGTGACTAGGAAACATCTTGAGTATTTCAGAAAATATATAATGTGTTGGGCTAATATGTTGGATAGATGTCGAAAGATGTTACAGACGACTGAAATGCAAAAGTGTCCCATTTATTCAAAAACTAGATCCATTGCTACAGTGCTATTAAGTGTTATCAAGTTACTAAGTGTACAATATCTTAATAAGCATAATGGAATCCGACTTCAATCACAACTGGCCAACATTAAATGCGTAAGCTAATTATGCATTTAGGACACAAATGTAGAATGCGCATCAATTAATGATCCAAGTATACATGTTAATGAGTTTCAAGGAGTCTATTTTCTATGAATAATACATTATCACATTGTTATCATTGAATAATGCAAACAATCACGCAATTGTGTAATTTGTAATGCTGGGTTTTAAATAGCTTAAATTTGAAACCGTTACATTATATAACATCGCCTAATACAGAATCCACAAGGGAAAAGGAATAATGAGTTTTCTCACGGTAAATGCCATGGCATGCCATGTCCATTTTGTCCTATTCCCATGTTGTTGCACGCAGCGGCGATGAGCGGCAGAGGTTTCCTCTGTACTTTGTCCGCACACGCCGATACAATTGAAGGTATAACTGTCTGGTTTACAGACAGTTGCAACGTGGTCTCAGAGCATTTCGTATTATTCAGTAAGTAAATCTGAGAACTATAGTATAATATGTTACATTTCGTATAGTATGTATGAATTTGTGGATATCCATCAATCATTTCGTATGATATGTTACGAGTTACATGTTACGAATTGCATTAAGTACAAATGGCTAGGGTTAGGGGAAGGGTTTTAAGGTTAGGATTAGGGTAAGGGTTAGCTAACATGCTAAGTAGTTGCAAAGTAACTAAAAAGGAGTAAGTAGTTGCAAAGTTGCTAATTAGCTCAAATACAAAAGTTCTCCATGAGATTCGAACACACAACCTTTACTCAATTTGGTTGCTGGACGTATGCTTATATGCCTAACCAACCACACGAACCATCCATGTTTTAGTTATTGCCTGTTTTGCCTGTAACCTGTTATGTAACCATTCCAAACTTAACATAACATAATAATTTGAATGTTCCAGATTTGAGTTTACTATCTTACGTCTAGTCTATGAGACCAGTCTGCAAAATTACAAGTGTTTATATAATACACTGATATGCAGGCAAGTTTAAGAGGATCATTTAATTGCATAATGACAAAAATCACTGATTTGGTCTTCCGGGTATGACAAAAACAACTGTGGACATCAATGGAGGCTGCTGATGGGAGAACAGATTATAATATGGCTGGAATGGAGCAAATGGAATTGGAGCAAATGGAATGGCATTCCATTCCCTCCATTACAGCCATTGTGTTTGATATCTTCAGGATTGTCTGATGACCCAGTTGGACATGACAGGTCCACCAGGAGGGATCAGCCAATGAAGTTGGAAGTCCCACCCAGTTGACTTAATTTTTATGGTGGAAGCCCTCAGTGGCGCTGCCCATGCTAATGTAACAGTATAACTTTAGACCTTCCCCATACCCGGGCGCGAACCAGGGACCCTCTGCACACATCGACAACAGTCATCCACGAAGCATCGTTACCCATAGCTCCACAAAGGCCGCGGCCCTTGCAGGGCAAGGGGAACCACTACTTCAAGGTCTCAGAGCAAGTGACGTCACCGATTGAAACACTATTTAGCGCGCACCACCGCTAACTAGCTAGCCGTTTCACATCTGTTACACTCACCCCCCTTTTGACCTCCTCCTTTTCCGCAGCAACCAGTGATCCGGGTCACGGCACCAATGTAACAGTATAACTTTAGACCGTTCCCTCGCCCATACCCGGGCGCGAACCAGGTACCCTCTGCACACATCAACAACAGTCACCCACGAAGCAACGTTACCCATCGCTCCACAAAAGCCGCGGCCCTTGCAGAGCAAGGGGAACCACTACTTCAAGGTCTCAGTCCCCTCGCACCTACAAGCGTTTTCAATCGGTGATGTCACCGATTGAAACGCTATTTAGCGCGCACCACTACTAACTAGCTAGCCGTTTCACATCCGTTACACTAATAGTCTTTTGCGCACACATCTGGAACGGCTTTTTCTGGATGCAACGTGACCAAAGTGGCTGTCCATGTTTACCACTGTTTACAGCATAGATACATTGCAGCAATTGGAATCTTTAAGTTTTGATTCATTTTACTTTGCATCATTTTCACTTTGCATTCCTCATTGAGCTTTACAACAAACAATATTTGCATACCCATGACATAAAACAAACCATTAGCCTACAATAAATATTACTTTGAGCCAGTGTTACACTTTGCACCTTTTATTACAGCACTATACAGAACAGTCAGTCTTTATACAAAAATAACAATTGGTTTACAACTTCACCAGAAAAAAGAATAAAACAAAAAAAACATGCAATATACCATTTTTACTGTACATTTTGAGTAGAATTACTCACACGCTTATACAGAAACGTTTACATCATTCCCTTAAAAAGGTTTTTACAGAGGTTATGCTGCCTTAAAAATGCTTATTGGAAACTAATTTCTGAACTTCTGACAGCATTATACCCCATAGAATAATAAGTGTTTCCTGACCATTTGACCTGACGATTCCAAGTTGGGTCATCAGTCATCCTCAGCTTGAGGCTGATGCCATTCTCCATGCCTAGGACTGCACATAACATGCCCTCAGGATCAAACAGTCACCACCCAGTGTTCTTTCAGCAAATATAACGTGTGCCTCCATGTTCTATACATACATATATCCCCAAAGGGACCACATATTTTTTCCATAGACATTTTGGGGAAAGAGGACAAACGTGTGTATATCATCTTTTATGATAAATGGAACTGAGGCTTGTATTCCCAGCACCACAAAAAAAGACAGTTTGGTGGCGTGCATGTTAAAGACTATTGGGAGTCATCTCGCGAAAGGGCTTCTGTCCTGCCACCATCACCTCTATCTAGTAACACTGGGAACAGTGCGACTGTGCGTTTGCGATTCTCCACAGAGGTTGAATGTCACAGACCGCGATGCTGCGATCAGTTCTTTGGGGATCATGTGATTTGATGTTCCCCATAGTTCAATGTGGGATGTTAGCAGCCTCCTTTCCTCTCCTCTGCTCCATCTCTTCCTACTGCTGCTCACACCACTGAGGTAGATGTGCTCCTGTAGAGTTGAAGAGTCAGGGGAGGAGGATGCAGTGCTTCAAGTGCTGGTGGAGCCTACTGGAGATCAACAGGGTAGCTGGTACCCCCTCTCCTCTACCCTTCCAAATCAGGGACTAGTTGCTGGTCTGCCTCTGTGCCTTGTTGCTACCCCCCGGTGTGAGGTCCTCACTGCTACGCTTCACAGCAGCATGTCCTCTGCCTGAATAAAAAAAACACATGATATTGTTCCCTATTAAATTGGTTATGGGTATCTGCTTTGACTCTTCTAACTTCCACCCACGACCCACATATCTGAGATGGATGAATTCACAGTTCAATCTTGATGTAGATGAGATGGGCAGATAACATGCAGGTTAAAGGACAAGTTCAATTTGGTTAAAAAAAAAGACATGTCCTAACATGTCCTTTAACCCTACTCTTTGGAAAATGCAGGTTTTGCTGTGGTAAGGACAGCCAAGGAACCGAGGAGGATGGAGAGGGTCTTTACCTGCTTGAGCGACTGCCTCATGCTGGATTTCTTCAGGGGAGGTCCCCACACCATTTCCACCATTGTTAGGATTAGCAGGCACTGTCGCGAGCAGCCCTGTGAAGTGGGGACAAAAGAAGAGTTGTGCAGTCAGTCTACCACACCCCCATAGAGAACAATTGATAATGATAATATAAAAGACAACAAAGTCACTGTATCGGCAAAGAATCTCAGAATAGGCGTACTGATCTACGATCAGGTCCTTCCCCCCCCTAATTATGATTTAAAAAGGCTAAACTGATCCTAGATCAGTATGCCTATTCTGAGACACTTTGAATAGCTGAATAGCTTATCATTGAAATAATTTGAGTAAGTACCAGAAAATGGCTGATTCTAAGCGGATTTTCAGGCTATTAGCTGTAGTTTCAGCAGGTTGTGCTCGGTGCTCACCCAGACCGCGGTAGCAGGAGAGCTGTTGGTAGATCTGCGTCATCCTCTGGATGTTGAGGCGGCTAGCCTCGGTGTGGTGCACCATGGGCTTGGGGTAATGCATGCCGATCACGCACTTGGCTGCCTTCTGCACGCTCTCGGGCGCGTTCCAGGGGTCGAAGATGTACTTGGCTGGGAAGGCCTTCAGTATGGGCAGATAGCGCCTGGAAGAACCAAACAGAGAAATTACATTGTTTAAAAAAAAAGAACCACGGTGACACACTTCTTCTGCAATGAACAATCGAGAAACAAATGTACATTTCTAGTGGGTACAGCATGGACATTTAACCAAGACTCTATGAAGTGTTTTGATGTGACATCGTGGTCTAGCAGTTTGTCATGGTATTCTGCATGTCCTACATGTCACAAGCATGGTGAAATAAAGCACTGAGGTCTATTACTATGAGAGTACTTCAAAAGGAAAATAACTTGTGTACCACACTGGCTAAATATAGTGGAGGGGTGGACAACTGGGTGTAGGGAGGGTCTTCTCACCTTATGTAGTCTCCGTTTGGGTCCGTCCTCCTGCCGAAGCCCACAGGGCAGTAGCAGTGGAAAAACTGCTGGAAGAAGGAGCTGCACGAGAGCCACATCCAGCTGCCTGCGTTCACACTCCAGTCTGCATCCAGGAGCAGCTCCTCAAATACCTGACAGGTAAATAAACACACACACGGTCAGATATCACAGTCATACATTTTCTATCTACTTGTCACTTCGTCTCCCCGCTCCCTCTAACATCCCCTTCCCTCAGTATCTACCTTCATGCCCTCCTCCCAACTGATCCACAGGTCTCCTCTAGTAAGAAAGCAGGCAACAGCATGTCTTGCCAGGTGGTGGATCCAGCCCTCCTGTCTCAGCTGGGTCATGATGGCGTCAATCCAGGGGAACCCTGTCCTCCCCTCGGCCCACTTGGCCAGCGCTTCCGGGTTGCGGTCCCAGGGGATCTGCACACACACCGGATTGCCCTCCATTTTGTCGAAGCGGGGGTTGTTAGTGGCTGTGGTGTAGAAGAACTCGCGCCACAACAGCTGGCCATAGAGTGAGAGGGGCGGTGAGCTGTTTTTCTTCACCTTCCTGTAGAGGTCAGTGAGTTTGAAGTAAAAGAGGCGACAGGAGAGGCAGCCGAAGCGGAGGTAGGGGCTGAGGCCTGTGGGGCTGGCCAGCAGGGAGTTGGCGTTCATCCTGGGACGCTCAAAGTTGGCCACCCATGCCTGGAACACAGAAGGTTAGTGTTTGGGTCACAGTGCAACACACTGACAAGGAGTTCAGAAAATAAAGTCAACAGGGTAGTTTTTTTTGGAGGGGGGTTGAATTGACTGAATTGAAATGGAATTGACCCCAACCCTAGTACTGTGTGTCCACCACACTGGCTCAGTAGTGCTGGGATATAAAGAAGGGACTACTCCTCACCTTTCTCTCCAGGTGCCTCTCCAGGCGAGTGAGGGCCTCCGTCTCTCCCCCTGGCCATACTGCTGTAGCCAGGCCTTCGGTCTCAAAGCCAAGCTCCTCCAGGGAGGGCACGGCAAACTTGTCGTCATGGTCATCACTGATGGGCGTGGCACACTTCCTCATGACCTCAGCAGTGATGATCTCAGCGGGTGATTCCACGGCATCCATGTGACTGATGAGCGCCTGGAAACGCTTGTAGGTGAGAGGGGACTGGCCTCCATTTAGCTCGATGATCCTACAGAGACACATGGACAGACATGGAGGTATTTAGTGCATCACGTAACACTAGTATCGTGGTATTGTTCATGAATATGTTGCTAATACATCACGTTTGCGTATTTGTACAACTTGATCACTTGGGTTGTATTCTCACAATATCTACTGTGTGTGTGTGTGTGTACGCGTGTTTAACTATTCTTGTGGGGACCAGAAGAATAGTCAATGAACAAAAACTTGACCAACTGGGGACATTTTGTTAGTCCCCACGAGGTCAAATGCTATTTCTAGGGGGTTTAGGGTTAAGGTTAGGAGTAGTGTTAGAACTACGTTAATGGTTGGTTTTAGGGTTAGGAGCTAGAGTTATGTTTAGGGTTAGGTTTTTGGGTTAAGGTAAGAGTACAGGATGGGGTTCTGGAAAATACCATTTTGAATGGGACTGAATTGTGTGTCCCCACAAGATTAGCTGTACAAGACTGTGTATGTGTCACTCACTTGTCCAGGTCGTAGAGAGTGTGGGAGACTTTGACAGTAACCTCCACACCGGCCTCGCTGGCCAGCTTCTGGATGGCGGCGTCACGTTCCTTGCCGAAGGGCTCAGAGTCGTACTCATAAGACAGCTGGCTGGTCTGCCATTCCTGGGAAGCAGAGAGAGAGGGGAACAAGGTCACTCAACATGATAAATAGGGGACCTTTACCGTTGTAAATAGAGATAGTGCATGTCACAGAAAGGCCCTCATAGAAAATAACATGGATTCCAATGGAATTCAAATACTTTCACATATACACTGAATATGAAAAATATTAATAATCACCTTCCTAATATTGAGTTGTGACCCCCCCCCTCCCACTCACTGTATCAGCATATCTGATAAAGTGGATTTACGGTACAGTTACTGTGACAGTGCTTCTATGGGGCATACTGTATTTCAGTATGGGGCATACTGTATGTGACATAGCCTAATGTATTTCTATGAGTTATAGGCTACATGAACAGTACCGTAAGTGTATGTATGGTACAGTGGTGTAATGGGTTTACTACAGTAAAGTAAGTATGACTGTTGACTATACCTGGAACAGCCTAGGGAAGACATCAGTAGGCTGGCCCCGGATGACAAACAGACGGGAGTTGAGCTTGCGGAGGCTGGTGTCTAGGTCCTCTAGACATTGTAGTAAGAACCTGGAATCAAACAGAGGGGATGATCAATCAAGTGATTGTATATCAGAGAGGAAATAGTTTTAGGCATTGATTTAGTTAAATACAGTAAATTAATGGGTACTGCAGTGCATTGGGTATTTGTCCTCAGGAAAACAACAAGTCATGGTATTTCAGTTGAATGATGATCCAAAAGCCACATTAGTGACTGAACAAATGATCCATGTTTCATATGATCCATCATGTGAGGCATGTTGTATCATAGGTCTTCATGTCAAAGGCCTTGGCTTCTTCAAAATGATAATAGCTTGAACTGGAAAGATCAGAGGGCTGGTGGAGAGGAAGCACAAACATGCGATGCTACTTCTCTCAGTTCGTCACATTATACAGAATGATTTAGCCTATCGAACAATGTCCTCCTGAACAACAAGTCAATCAGTTAGGCTAGAAGATGTTAGATGAATATTCCCTCAATCAGTTTCCCTCATAATCACTCAAACAAACAGATGACAATATAGGCTAGGCTAAGGATGAAAGAAAACATTTCACCACCAAAATGATTCATGCCCTCGCAGTTAACCTACATACATAGGCCTACTCCTCTGTCTGCTGGTATAAAACTGGCCTAATTGGCATACCATTTAAAACACCAAGTGGAAACATCCAGTGGACAATCATGACCGAATGGAACTTACATTCCATTACCTTAACAATAAGGTCACTAACATCCCAGCCTTGTAGTACACTTCAGCTCACAGCAAAGTAGTTCAACAAAATGACAGCTGCTTGCCTCCCTCAACAGGAAAATCACAGCTAGTGCAACAAGGCCTCATAAGAATGGGAGTATACATTCCTGAGTAAGCAAACACAAAGTCTGTATCAACATTTAAAGAACATCTCTGGCTAATAGTAGTTCTCCGCCGAGGTAAACTAGCATACTTTGTGATAAGCCTGGGCCCCTGGGGCAGGATTTCTGGACTGACCCTCTACAACAGTCCTCGGCTCGACCTTCCCCATTCTGCTGTGATATTGTCCTCAAACTACATAGGCAGTGTTGATAACAACACAGTGGTCCTCTATAGCTCAGTTGGTAGAGAATGGCACTTGCAATGCAAAGATAGTGGGTTTGATTCCCAGGACAACCCATTTGTAAAATGGATGCACGCATGACTAAGTTGCTTTGGTTAAAAGTGTCTGCTAAATGGCATATATTAGTGTCATCATTGTGTTATGCGGCCAATAAATTTGCCTACTGTTTGATATGACAACATGGATATCAACCAAGTTAAGAGAGGGCGACTGACATCCTGTTCTGTGTTAGGTGACTAACTTCCCCTAGAGTGGCATCCCATCACCCGGCCTATACCCTCAACTGAGAATGGTGTCCTCCTGTTGTGCTTTTCAATTCACACTTCAGTAAATGCTGTCTGGGGCTTGTCACCAGCTGTACTCTACTTGGAACTCTTATGAAACATGTCGGGTGGTTAGCAGCAGCACTGCAGGGAGGTTTTAAAATGTGATATCTGAAAGAGTAGTGTAGCCTATGACAACTAGTGGCCCTACAAGAAATATCATCTTCATGCATACACTTGAACAGTGGGATAATGCAAGGTGACCACAAAGCGAACATAACACAATATTGAAAGGTTGGAAACTGCATTTGATTTCTATAGGCAGGCCTGTTTTTTCCACGGGACCTCCTGTGTGAAATGGGTGTTCTAATAAAGACCATAGGCAACTCGTGAGTTTCAAGTTTGAGGAAGCTTACAATTTATCCTACCAATCTACGTGGCAGTTGTGATAATTTTTTATATGCGCATTTTCGTGGGAAACAGTTTCATTTTAATAATAACGTTTTAGTTTCTCAAAATAATTGTCACATGGTTAATCATAAAAATGCAAGATCACCAGCCTTTGCCATATGGACACATTGGTACACCGTGATCCATGGGTGGCTAAAGAAATGAGCACATGGAAGTCAGAGATAGCCTATAGGCCAATGCAGCAGTAGGCCTATAACTTCCCTCGTCAACTAAGTAAAAAACATAGGCCTAAAGCCGACAAATACATTAAAAAAAATATATATTTTAAATATCCTGATGGAAATTCAGGTTCTTTCAATCGCATGAATCACTACTCCGCCTGTCTGCCTCCCTTTCTATCTGACTTGACTTGACATATCATATCATTAGTGAAGTGCAACATTGTATCAACTCAGAAGGTTGGCAAGCTGTTCCCTCAACCTTAACAGGACAGAGAAACCACATAGATGCTCAATGTTCACATGGAGCATTACAAACAAAATATGATTTTATTTTACAAAACTCCTAAATGGTGACATAAATATGACATAAACCAAAACTTGTTTGACACAAGAGTAGCAGGTTGTGAACTCCACTCCGAGAATGAGAACGATAAGTGACTAATACAGAAATTAATGTAACCAAATGACAGGAATTTACTGTACATTTTCTAGGCCTAATGGTTACTAGGTCTAATGGGGAATTGATAAAAAAATAAACAATCAAAGGGCAAACAATTCACACACAAAGAAACAATGAATGTGCAAGAATTGGCAGGAAACATAGGAGCACATTCTGGAGAGCTGAGTACATGCATTCTGGAGAGCTGAGTGCATGCAATCTGGAGAGCTGAGTACATGCATTCTGGAGAGCTGAGTGCATGCAATCTGGAGAGCTGAGTGCATGCAATCTGGAGAGCTGAGTACATGCATTCTGGAGAGCTGAGTGCATGCATTCTGGAGAGCTGAGTGCATGCATTCTGGAGAGCTGAGTGCATGCATTCTGGAGAGCTGAGTGCATGCATTCTGGAGAGCTGAGTGCATGCAATCTGGAGATCTGAGGGCATGCAATCTGGAGAGCTGAGTGCATGCAATCTGGAGAGCTGAGTGCATGCAATCTGGAGAGCTGAGTGCATGCATTCTGGAGAGCTGAGTGCATGCATTCTGGAGAGCTGAGTACATGCATTCTGGAGAAAGACGCCCATATCTTTGACACACACCCCACCCATTCTTGTCTCAACCTTTTAAATTATACTCAAGTCATTATCTTCACACATTTTAGATGCGTTTCACTGACAGCCTCAACTCAATAATCAGTTAGGCCTATTGCCACACGCTCTGCACAAATTGCTGGCTTCCCAAATAGGCATAAGTACTTGTGATTTGAAACAATCCACAGCAACAAAAAAATGTAAGAAGCTAATGATCCTCTGTGGCTAAGCCAAGCTTTATGGTAAAGTATTTTGAATGATTTTATTTAGACTGGAGTAATTATATAATTTTGGCAAAACATCAATTTACTTTAGGGGAAGCCAGCATTCGAACAGTGCCCCTGCCAACTTACCATTCTAATTCACAATTGGCTGAAACCAGAGTTCTGTACACAATGACGAGATGCTCATGTCTCTTTTTAACAATGTGAGTCATTGTCCCAATGGCGGGAATACAGGTGACAAGCTTAGGTCTGCATATTATGACCATAGAAACACATTGGGCTAATTCAGGATAGATTTTGGAGCTTCGCCTCTTCCTCTGCTGAAACTAGCGAGCGAAACAGTGTCACTTGGTCTTACTACAAGCATTTCACCACACCTGCAATAACATCTGCTAAATATGTGTATGCAACCAATACAATTTGATTTTACTATATGTATCCCATGTATCTGATGCTGTCTGGACAGAAAAACGTATGACATGCCATACTCTTTTTGTCCAGACAGCATCAGATACATGGTCTACACCTACGGCGACAGAGGGGCGTTGTTTCGTTCGCTCTGATGATTTATCTGAGATTGATGGATCTCTTTCTGTCGGTGCACATCTAGGTCAAAGAAAAAAAGCCAGGTTGATGATGACGTTGTTTCGAGTCACCGAGAATGAGTAGACGCTCGAGCAGGGACGATGACTACTACTTTACTAGTTAATAATGAGTTATTAGCCCAGGTATAGATAATGTGTAGTCAGCAATGTGGGAGTGGTTGCTTTCTGAAGAAACCTGAAAAAAGCTGTGCAGCAACGCTCTCCATCCAACCTGACAGAGCTTGAGAGGATCTGCAGAGAAGAATTGGAGAAACTCCCCAACTACCGGTCTGCCAAGCTTGTAGCGTCATACCCATGAAGACTCGAGGGTGTAATCACTGCCAAGGTATATCAACAATGTACTAAGTAAAGGGTCTGAATAGTTGTGATATTTGCGTTAATTTTTTAAATAAATGAGTTAAAACTTGTAGAAACCTGTTTTTGCTTTGTCATTATGGTGTATTGTGCGTAGATTTATTTTCACTATTTATCTAGCACTCTTGGTGCTTCTAATGATGTTTAGGCTACTGATGTTGTTTTCATCATTTAACCACGCATCTTGCTGACCGTGCATCTTGGAGGTTGGGGTATTATTCTTTTTTTGTCATTATAAAAAGAAGCTCTTTCCGCGTTCCGTCACATAATATCCTTTCTGTTTCATAGTTGTAAAAAAGGCATTCCACATATTTTTTATTGAACACTGGATGTGTTTTTACATGCATCTTACAGTTACAGAAATTGATTCATGCTTTTGTATTATTATTTGAAGAAAATATTTTTCTAATATTACCCAAGTTATTCATAAACACAACCAAATTATTATTTTTGCAATACCATATATGAAATGTATTAATTACATTGTTAGAATGTTTTAGTCAGAATAACTGGTCATTAGTTCGAGGTCCAGCGATTCTAATTTAAACATGTTTTACTGTGTAGCGCATGCACACATAGGAGGTCCCATGAATAAACACGTACCCCCTTATGGAAATCAAATCCCGTCCAAGTGATTCATTCTGGAGGCGGCCCTGATGATCAGATGAAGCAAACCATTCAGAAAAATATATAGTAACAGAAACAATGTCTATGACTAAAACGTGCATACATTTTAATGAATATTTCTGGCGTTGTTACAATTGTCTAATGGTAACGGTTTATGTCCTCTGGACAGCGCACTCCGACTGCAGGTCAAACAAACGCTCTCCAGATGAAGCCTCTAAAGGGCTGGCTAGGCTAACTCCTGTCTAAGCTTCAGTTGTTCCATTGACCTGGAGCAGATTACACACACACACACACAGAACTTTACATTGGCTAGGCCTATTTATAAACTGGGTGGTTCAAGCGCTTAATAATGATTGGCTGACAGACGTGGTATATCGAAACGTATACCACGGGTATGACAAAACATATATTTTTACTGCTCCAATTAAGTTGGTAATCAGTTTATATATGGCCAATATGCCACAGCTAAGGGGTGTTTCCAGGCACTCCGTGTTGCGTCGTGCATAAGAATATCCCTTAGCTGTGGCATATTGGCCATATAGCACACCCTTTGGGCCTTATTGCTTAAATATACACTATATACAGTACCAGTCAAAGGTTTGGGCACATCTACTCATTCAAGGGTTTTTCTTAATTGTTTACTATTTTCTACATTGTAGAATAATAGTGAAGACATCAAAACTATGAAATAACACATATGGAATTATGCATTAACCACAAGTGTTAAACAAATCAAAAAAGTTTTTATATTTGAGATTCTTCAACGTAGCCACCCTTTTCCTTGATGACAGCTTTGCACACTCTTGGCATTCTCTCAACCAGCTTCATGAGGTAGTCCACTACCTGTAATGCATTTCAATAAACAGGTGTGCCTTGTTAAAAGTTAATTTGTGGAATTTCTTTCCTTCTTAATGCATTTGAGCCAATCAGTTGTGTTGTTACAAGGTAGGGGTGGTATACAGATGATAGCCCTATTTGGTAAAAGACCAAGTCCATATTATGGCAAGAACAGCTCAAATAAGCAAAGAGAAACAACAGTCCATCATTACTTTAAGACATGAAGGTCAGTCAACGTGGAAAATGTCATCAAGTTCATTCAAGTGCAGTCGCAAAAACCATCAAGCTCTTTGATGAAACTGGGTCTCATGAGGACCGCCACTGGAAAGGAAGACCCTGAGTTACCTCTGCTGCAGAGGATAAGTTCATTAGAGTCAACAGCCTCAGAAAATGCAGCCCAGATAAATGCTTCAGAGTTCAAGTAACAGACACATCTCAACATCAACTGAGGAGACTGCGTGAATCAGGCCTTCATGGTCAAATTGCTGCAAAGAAACCACTACTAAAGGACACCAAGAAGAAGAGACTTGCTTGGGCCAACAAACACGTGCATTGGACATTAGACCGGTGGAAATCTGTCCTTTGGTCTGATGAGAGTAGGTGAACGGATGATCTCTGCATGTGTGGTTCCCACTGTGAAGCACGGAGGAGGTGTGATGGTGCTTTACTGATGACACGGTCTGTGATTTATTTAGAATTCAAGGCACACTTAACCAGCATGGCTACCACAGTATTCTGTAGCGATATGCCATCCCATTAGATTTGCGCTTAGTTGGCCTATCATTTGCTTTTCAACAGGACAATGACCCAACACACCTTCAGGCTGTGTAAGGGCTATTTGACCAAGAAGGAGAGAGATGGAGTGTTGCATCAGATGACCTGGCCTCCACAAGCACCTGACCTCAACCCAAGTGAGATGATTTGGGATGAGTTGGACCACAGAGTGAAGGAAAAGCAGCCAACAAGTGCTCAGCATATGTGGGAACTCCTTCAAGACTGTTGGAAAAGCATTCCAGGTGAAGCTGGTTGAGAGAATGCCAATAGTGTGCAAAGCTGTCATCAAGGCAAAGGGTGGCTACTTTGAAGAATCTCAAATATAAAGTATTTTTTTATTTTACACTTTTTTGGTTACTACATGATTCCATGTGTTATTTCATAATTTTGATAGCTTCACTATTATTCTACAATGTAGAAAATAGTAAAAAATAAAGAAAAACACTTGAATGAGTAGGTGTGTCCAAACTTTTGACTGGTACTGTATGTCACAGCTGCATAGGTCAGAGCTGCGAGGAGAGCAGAGTGCCATAACCACCCTAATGACACAGTGCCCCCTTTCCCCTACTAAGCCCTGCCTTCCAGGGTAACTTACATCATTGTTACTGCTACACATGTTCTCAAACCTGCAGAAATGTACTCTCCTGAACGCATGTTTCAATGAAGAACACATCACAACGCTCACCATTGTTATGGTCCTAGAAACGGAGTTTCCCACATACAGGGTATGTTTTCTACATGTCATTCTCCCTTTCGCTTCTTTAAACCGAGTATGCTATTCTCCCCTTCTCTTTATGCTTTAAATTAAAGTTGTCATAAGTGTCCAAACTAAAGCAACATAGTATCTGGGCTAAATGAAAGGGAATTCAAGGTCATGCAGTTATTGCTACAGTTTGGTCCCCTGGAATGCCATCGCTTCCATTTTTGCACATAGTTGTTTAACTCAATTTACTGTAGGCTAATATATTTCTCAGTATTTTTTTGTAATAACTTAGTCATTTGCAGTCAATGTACTATAATTGTGTACATAAGTGTGGTGCTTTTAGGGATGCCCTTCTTTCTTGCCTAGGGGCACACACACTGATGTCATTCATAACCACTAGGCCCTACTTTTAAAATGTACTATAACTGTTTGCATGCACTGCATAACAATATCCTATTCTGTGTGGTGCTTCTAGGGATGCCCTACTTTACTGCCTAGGTGGCACACCAAACACACTCATGTCATTCATAACTAAATATTTCTGAATGCAGGATGTGTGACCTACATCTGTGCTACACACATCTGTGTTTGGTGTGAGTGCAACACAATGTGAGGTGGCAAAACAAAGAAAACGTCCTTGCCTCCACCTGCTGATGCCCACGTTGGAGGACCCTGCAAACCAGGGGTCTAGGATGTAAACACATCGAAGGGTGTCAGCTCCCCGGATAGACTCCTTCAGCGAGGGGTTGTCGTGGAGCCGCAGGCCCTTCCTGAACCAGTGGATCGTGTTGCCGACCATTTCACTTGCAGGCCCTTCTTGTTATGTACACGAGTCTTCTTTGATCCCGCAGCGTTGACAACAAAACGCTCACGAATTAAAACAATATCCCTCGCCTGCCCAAAATGTGTGTTTCGTTTCTGTCGCCTTGCTGGTTTTATAATGTAGAGCTACTAAAGTTATCTAACCTTGTTCCATCAATTTATCCATTGTGATGAGTTCTCTGTTGCCGCATTGATTTGGTGGCCTCTGATAAATACAGTGTACGGACAGGTCTCGATCGCATCAACTTTGTATAGAGCGCATTAAATGTAAGACATTGTTAATATTTGATAATTATTTTCAACACGAAAGTTAAAATAAAACTTAAAATGATGTTCGACCTGCTATCTTGCTTGTTTCCCTATAGCAGTTCGAAAAAAATGAATCCTTGCGTTGAGTCGTAGCGAGGGAACTAAAATAGGCCGATAGCAATATCTTGCTAGAAAGTTTTGATCAGAAATTTGTGTTCCAATATCATTCGAATGTATGCCAATAAGCAATTGTAATATTCTTCGTTTTCAGACGGCATTGTCAACCACAAAAAAATAAATATTATTTGCCAACATCTCCACCCACAGAGGTACGAGGATGGAGATGGACGAATCTGATTGGTCAATGTCACCAGTTATGTAAGGTTCGCTCGCTCAGGTTTCTGTGGTGTGCTTACATTGGCTCACTTCTGGCTATTTTGTGTTTTTTCCACAAAGGCATCATTTATAGTTACTATCCTAGCAACGCAATGTGTTATGTTATTTATTTATTTACGCAATGTGTTATGTTATTTACAGCCTACTTTAAACACCATAGTTTGAATATTGAGTTTATTTTGTAGGTTGTTTGCAAAAGTGTTTGCTGTCTGCCCGCGTCATGATTAGTTGCGCAGGACCCGGATAAGCACGTGTACTAAGGCAAGGCAAACAAATATGACACAATGTGTTGGTAGACCTAGTGGGCAGTCCATCACAATCACAAGCCTACGCATGTGATGCATCGCATATAGTCTAATCTTTATTACGTGTTGTCGTGAGACTATGTATGTACCTATATGTATTTACGTTAAAATGCTATCATTTCAAAATTGATTTCAACCAAATAACACCTACACCAACGCCTAGATATTAGCTCTACCAATGCAGGATTTCAGATTGTGATCAAATTTCAATCAAAAACCTCTGCAAGGATCATAAGGTAAACACCATCTCTGAGATTAATCTAATAACCAAACCCTATTGTATTATGGCCTACAATTTAATTACATTGTCCTGAAGCATGCGGTAAGGGGAACATCATATTTTGGGTGATGGTGACCGTGATACTGTAGTTGGTAGTTAGTATTCATGAGACAAGGGATGGGTGGGTAGTTGGGTGAGGAAACATGCAGTTTGAATATCTAGACACTAGATGGCAACATGCAATCACTATTTAGGTATAGTATAGTGGATGATATAGGCTACGTTTATCAAGGAAAGGTTCAGAGACATGACTGTGTGACCTTTGCATATGTAAAACAAATATGTAAAACTAGTTTTGATATAGTAGCCTTCCTTATCTGGAAATGTATTGTTGGGGATAGATCTTTGACACAGTGATTGAGATTTGTAAACTGAGCACCAGGGTGCAGTGTTGCTTCAATGATAAGCAGCCTACAACTACAGTCAAATGTACCAACAATACTCTCCCTCAATCCCACAGATATCAACAGTGCCCCATATCGGGATGATTTACAGTTAAATTAGAAATATTCTATGTCCCAATTATCTCTCCTTCCTCCCAAAGTGTGTGATAGTTTACTTCCCTTTACTGACTAATATGGTGGGACATCCCACTAGCCCAAGCCTCCACCAATCCAATGCTTTTAAATTTGTCTGAAGTAACCTAGTGAACAAGTGTACACTTTAGGAGAAAGGCAATATTATTGGGATGCAGCCATGGCTATCTATGGCATAGGGCTATCAATCAGGTTAGGGACATTTTCTGTTGTTGCACATACATGTTGACAATATGGTATGTACATGTCTCTCTCTTTCTCTATCCCCCTCTCTCTACTCCTCTATCTATATGTCTATCTCCCTCTCAAACACATTCCGTTTTTGTGTGCCTGTTACACTTTTCAGCCTGTCGGAGGCTCAATCCACCCACAAACATCTCTCTCGCTCTCTCTGATTGTGATCAAGCCTTGGTCAATAAAATGATGCATCTTTAATAGTCAATGATGCAGTATAATGTCTGACCTTGGCAAGGAAATCAGATGTCTACTTTTCAATGAGCTCTAGCTATCTCGTTGTAAGGGACCACAGAGAGAGATACATTATGCATGTCATCCATTATTGCTGGCCTTGAGTCATGTTACCATTATTGCTGTCAGAACAAATGCCTAAGGGACTTTTCTATCCATAGCATGACACATTATGTGGATAATCACATTATCCAGTTTATCCAATCCATTACAGTCAGATCATTAGCCTTGAATTTTGAAATTGTGTTCAAGTTACAGCATGTGAAAGGACTGCTTCATTTATGAAGGTATAGTTTTAAATGGTAAGTTTTAAAAAAAAGAAAGGAAATTAGATGAATTTGAAGAGAAAATAATTATATAGATATTTCATATCCACTCCCCATTTGGGCTATACATTGAATTGAGTAGCCTAGTGTAAATTAAATTGTATGATGAGGTGGTCCTAATTCAAAATTTCTCTCACTGCTCGAGTTATGCCGAGTGTATTGGCCGTTTGAAGAACATAGCCCCGCCTCCATCTACCAGGATCTTACTGCGTAAAACACAGACCACTGTAGTTGATCTGTGATGTAGTTGATGTGCTATGATGGAAACACTTCGAAGTTTTAGTTCGGATTGAGAAATATCAACTTGATTCGTTTCCACTGAAGGCAACGGGATAAAATATTGACACGTCAAAATACATCGCAGTCGGGCTTTGATTGCGTTCATTTAATTGCATTGGGCGACGTTGTGAGACATTTTGAGCCATTCATTCCAAAGTCCTCTTTACAGTATGAGGTGCAGTTATGGCAAGCAGTAGTAAGAAGTCAGTGGCGAGGACCCTGGAGGATCTGACGCTTGATTCGGGTTATGGTGGAGCAGCAGACTCCTTTAGGTCTTCCAGTGCTTCACTGTGCTGTTCCGAGGCACATATACCTCATGCGCATGGGGGGAATTTTTGGCATTTAACCGACTCCATGCACAGTCGCCACAACAGCCTGGACACGGTCAATACAGTCTTGGTCGAAGACTCCGATATCCTGGATTGCTCCGGCCAGTGCGCTAAACTACCCGAGCTCGAGGACGTGCCATGGAGCCTCGGGGAAGTAGAGAGCGCACTGAACAAGGACGAAGAGTTGAGGCTGGGGGTCGTGTCACAGGAGATCCTGGCTAGGCTCTCGGTCCTCATAAGCCGCGCACTCGTGAGGGTCGCCAAGGAAGCGCAGCGCCTGAGTTTGCGCTATGCCAAATGCACCAAATACGAGATTCAAAGTGCCATAAAGGTTGTCATGTCTTGGACAGTCTCGGTGAACTGCATCACCGCCGCACTCAGTGCCTTGTCTATGTACAACATGAGCACCGAGGACAAGTTCAGCCGCGGAAAGTCACTCAGATGCGGACTCATTTTCAACGTGGGGAAGTTCTTCAGGTGGATGGTGGACAGCCGAGTTGCGGTGAGGATCCACGAGCACGCTGCCATCTACCTGACAGCGTGCATGGAGAGTCTTTTCCGAGAGGTGTACACACGCGCACTGCGCAGCGCACTTGTGGAGAAAGATAATGGGATCCCTAAGTTCACTGTTGAGTCCCTCGAACAGGCCATCAACAATGATTCGGAGTTATGGGGGTTCCTGCAGCAGTATCAATACCTCATTTGTGGGAAGAATGCAAGTGGTAAGTTGTGTGTACATGACTAGTTCTGTGACGCATCTACTCAGTGCGTAATTCTAACGAATTCTTCATAATTGTACCCAAAACATGGTGAAGTGATTTCTTATCACCATCTGTAGTAATGTCATTATCAAGTTAGGAGTTCACTTTCTCATACTACAACATTTCTCGATGGACAGGGAGAAATAAGCATGACTTCACACATCCCATCTGAATTAGACCATGTATTTTTTCCTGTCTGACATGGCAGGATCATCCTGGGTCCTGGGTATTCAATATGTTGATGTATGAGCACAGAGAATGGCCCCTTCTGCCACTGCCATCAATGGGCATGGTTTATTTATGATAATGGAAGAGAGTGGGGAGAGGGTGCACCTAACCCCTCTTGGCTATGATCTATTAAATAGATGACATTCTCAAGAGTTCTTCTTCAGTGTTGTGGTACTGTGAATGCATGATACATTGAAGCAGGCTGTAATTCATCGGGGGAATATCTTGTGGATTTTTGTTCATGTCTTTAGCTTCTCATGCTTATTAGGGAATTTATCTCATTGCTGTGCAATACAGCTTTCAAACCTAAAAAAGGGCATTTTAAATGTAAGCTCTTACCTTCAGACTTCTTCATTGCTCATCCATACAGCAATACATTTAATCAGTTATAACCTAATAACCTAATGTAATAATAAGGTCATGTAATAAGCGGACTGTATTACCTCTGTGGTAGATGCATTTAAAGTGCTGCTGTGGCTCCATACTCCAACAGGTTTATGTAATACAGAGCCCCAGGACACATAAGTGTTATCATGCGTTATTTTGAGTGATGTGAATGGGACTGAGTTGAAAACACTGAGGAGAAGTCCCTACTGATGCTGTGTTAAAGATAGCTAAGGGGCAGGAGAAAGAGGACATGTCAAATGGCTCACACAATGGTCAGAAGGTTGTGGCTCCTAAAGCCAAACCATTTTTACATTGCACATTGTCACACCTATTACAATGGCGACAAGAGAAGGCCTTAACTGTGGCCTAACTGTAGAAGGTCATGACTTTCACAGCATTCTCATTTCTAATCTGTAACGATTGATCAATTATCTCAGTGCTGGTTGGCCTTTTCACCCCATCCCAACCTCAACCCCTTTATATCGTTCCAGCCATTCTTTCTCTGCCAAGTAGGAGTAGGCTAATTGAGGTGATTATTCAGTATTATGGTCATGTCCGCTCCTCTCTCAGACTCAAGCGTTCCATATCTTTATAGCATCTCTGTTGCAACCAGAGCTATTTTCTTTCACTGGTGCTTTTCATAAATATAACTCCAAATTCATTGAGGTGTTTAAATCTCCCTGTATGACTCCTCCTCCCGCTCCCCTCTTCATCCATCCTCTCCTCCCTGAAGCCCTGGAGTAGCCCCCTTTGCTGGCAGCGTGGGCTACTTGGCCAGAGAGAGTGTATTTGTCCTACAAGTTGGAGGTCAGAACACCTATTTTGCAAGTGTAATAGTTATAGGGTCCAGAGTTTCTCCTGACCATGTGATCTGACCAGGGAAAACTCTGGGCCTTATAGGCTAAGGTCCCAGAGGTCCTCGTCAGGTCATGTGGTTAGTAAATACTACTGGAACCTAGTTTAAGTTAACGCCTTACTTTTCAAATGTCAAAGACCAAGAGAGCAGCATGTTATATCTAAAGAAAACAAACTATCATTCATTGGAAAGAGCTGTTATTATACAATCCTCTACATTCCCCACTTTCCGGTGTGAAGTAAAGGCGTATTAATGTACTGTATGTGGTGAGCATTTCAAGTTATGGAAACCATTGGAACACAACAGGGTCCATTACCTCGACCACACACTGCTTCTGCTTAGACAACACTCTTCCTCCTATTCCTTCCCCCTATTCTCACGTACACTGTAGCTACTAGCGGTTCTCCGTTGGCACATCAGGCATATGGTAACCCTGGCTCACCCCTCCCACACACCCGGGGGTTCATTTTAGTAGCTACTGCCTCAGTATTCTGCTAAGGTGTTGGGTTCCCCTCTCTGCCTTTGGTATCCTGTCAAGACAGGAAGCTTGTTCGGTGGTGGAATTGCAGTGGCAGCCCCCGCAAGCTCAAGGCAGGGGTTGCTTGTAATTTCCCTTTGTGCATGTCACAAAAAATGTATCGAGAAACAGGACACTGATGCCCAGGGGTTTCTACCACCTGAGGATGACTCATAATCACACCTTGGCTGTGAGATGTCATGACTTTAGTGATGCACCTTTTCAAGTCTGGGCAGATGTTATGGAGATAGATGGTAGCTGGGAGGAGGGTCTCACCTCGTGTGGTAGAACCCTCTCCCATGGCATTTGACCCTTCACACATCTCCCACTCCATCAAACGGTGACGTCAAGTACAGAAATGCTTCGCAGAGTACATAGCTCTTAGAGATGCAGAAAAATACAGCACTAGAATGAATAGCCTTCTGGGAATGGCAATCAAAAATGGACATTTAAGCAGCAAAAATCGAAATATATTTTCCTCCATAATTGTATTTTTATTTTGCTGCATGCAGCGCAACTTAGACACCTGAGGCTTACTTCATTTAGGCTTAAGTTAATATGATGTTTTATGTCAGTATGATATGCTGTGTCTGAGTGTGTGTCTCTAGAGTCTATGCAGACTGCAGCTGTGAGGGAATGTGTAGGTTGAAGTTCTATTCAGGGGGTTCCATTCAGGCCAGGGCTCCTTTGTGCCTCATCCAGTGTTTCCCTGTGAGGTCGGTGCCTGGCGGCTGGTGCCCACAGTATGACATGTGCTGTGGTAAGCATTGTGGTCCACCAGGAATGACAGCGGTCTGCTGTGGTACCAGCCTGTACCAGACCCTGTAATGTCTGGGGCTGGGATATCTGTGGCAGATAAAAACACACACATACACAAATTCATACACGCACACGCATAAAGTATACACACACACACACACACACACAGTCACACACACGTTATGTTATTCTATCCTCATGGGGACCTAAAATAAATTTCCATTCAAAATCCTATTTTCCCTAACCCCTAAACCTAACCTTAACCCATAACCCAAACCCTAAACCTAACTCCTAACCCTAAACCTAACCCCTTACCCTAATTGTAACCCTAACCCTAAACCTAACCCCTAAGCTTAAAATAGCATTTGTCCTCATGTTTTACTATCCCTGTGGGGACTTTTGTGGATTCTAGTTCCCCACGAGGGTAGAATAACCAACACACACACACACACACACACACACACACACACACACACACACACACACACACACACACACACACACACACACACACACACACACACACACACACACACACACACACACACATACACAAGCCCCTTGCAATTACAGAGCAGAACTGGGTTTAATAATGAGGAGCTAGGGCAGGCAATGTTAATGTTAGATGGTGTGTGGCAGTGATTTCACAGACATTTGAGGCGAGGAGGGATTCTTGCCAACTTTACCTCATATGATCAAGCACTACGACGTGATCAAAACCAGGCAACTCCCCACCCAGGACCCAAGGTGGAGATTGATTGTGTTTCTAAAGTTTATCTTCAACATTAGGCCTTAGAGGCCTAAGAGGATTTCTGAAAAACATTTAGCTGTCTTCCTTTCTCATCCACTGCTGCACATGATGACACATGTAGCTGGCAGACTGGCACTAAGTACTGTCACTTTGCACCAGAAAGACAGAAACTGAGCATCAGCACCATTGTATCCAAGAAGAGCTTGGAAATATAATCCTATGAAAAACCTGCAGTCTGCAGTACTGTACCAGCAAGCAAGTGCATGCAATAGGGAGACCACAATAGTTATCCGCCAGGGATCTGAGACATCGGGGTGAATCCTAACTTCCAAATGTATGTAGCCTCCCATTGATACCACTTAAATCAAGTAAACATTTGATTTAAGTGGAAGTTAGGATTCAACCCATAGTGAATGGCTCATGGTGTGTGGAAAATCTGGAATTTTTGTAAAGAGGCTTTGGCATGAGGAAGTTAACAACAGATCAGTACTTCTGAATTTAGCTGGAAGAAGACAGTCTACAAGTTTCAACATGTGGATTAGTCAGACAAAACTGTGTGTCACACAATCATTCTCTATAGCCTTGCTAGTAGTGATTACTTCTCTTACTCTAGCTTGGAGGCACAATCTATTTCAGCATGCAGTATTTGGGTTGAACATTTGTTCTGGATGAAAATGTATTAAATCAACTAGCATTAGTTTATATATTATTTTGTTTTTCATTATGTATTTGCATAATTCAAAATGAATATAGCCAACAATAGAATTTGATTTGTAAATGGTTGTAATTTACTACAATGCTGCAAAAGGCTTATTGTCAGTGACAATGTGTATTTCACCTTGCTGCTGCCTATGGGAAGGAGAATAGCTCAAATTGACTCAGACAGTGTGGCATGTCGGGGCAAGACATGATAGGTGAACTATGAACAATGGTCTCTCTGTCTTTCTCTGTCTTTCTCTCTCTCTCTCTTCCCATTGTCTTTTCTCTGCTATGTTTATGTTTCCCTCAGCCGACACCAGATTTAGTCAAATAAAGCCTCTAATCTGGTCAAAGATCAACATCAGGGTCTTTCTATAAATAAAGGGGCCAATGTGTGACTTCAGGGTAAAAAGAAAATGGTTTGATATACATTTAAATAGACATTTTCTTGCAGCTTCACATGTGTAGTTACAGGATTAAAAGTCTAGATAGGCACAATGAGACCGTAACTCTTAGCAACAACAAAACATCTACATCATTCAAAATGTCACATGAAATATGGACATGGAATGTTTCTTTGTCATGCCTAGTTGCCAGGTCTGAACTTCTCTATCATTTATAGCCATGCTAATCCTTCCAGAAGAATGAAGAAGATAAACAACAGCATTTCTATATTTTTTTAATAGTTGAAATAATCATTTAATACAATAATATAATGCAATGGGTTCTGTCAACAAAGTCACTGACAATAATAATAACCAAGAATTAAATCATTATAATCAGTCAACTCTTCAAGCAGTGTGTGTGTGTGTGTGTGTGTGTGTGTGTGTGTGTGTGTGTGTGTGTGTGTGTGTGTGAAACTAGACATCACATTCTTGCTTCCTATGTCCTTGTTTCCTCCACTCCTTGCCTCTCCTTGAAAGTGCATTGGAGACAGTGGGGAGGAACCTTCCATCCTCTCCCTCATTGTGCTTTGAGAGGGAGGTGAGGGATGGAGGAAACAAAGGGAGAATCTCAATTGCATTTCCTTCATTTCCTTCTCATCCAATGGGTTTTGAGAATGAGACGAGGAGAGAGGACGCAGCAAATCAAGAAATGCTATTGAGGACAGAGGAAGCAAGTATTTGACAGCTATTAACCATTTTTGACAGTGCCAGACTGACTGACTTACAAACTGAGCTACCATAAAACCCATTGCGTGTCCAGAAACATCCCCTAGCCCCTACTGCCCAGAGTCTAGACACTTGTGGAGATCTGAGCAGGATTGATAGGTAGTGACATGGTGAGAGCTCCACCTTACCCTCTGAAAGTCTTTGTGCAATTTTGGCAGTATTGCTTACACCTGTCCAGTTTTCTCAGATCTCCACAAGTGTCTGTTGGTAGGACTAGGGGTTGTTTCTGGACAGGACCCCACAACCATTCAGGTGTGTGGTGGACCTACAGCACGACACTTGAGGTATTGGTTGGATGTTTCATTCCATTGCTGTACACACACAGATTTGCACAGGTGTAAGCTGGACACACCCACAACACCCCATAAGGCTGATCAGACAGGTTTGAGTAGCTGGAGACCTGCTGCAAACAGTAATAGGATATATTTACATGTCTACTATTCACACCTGTGCTTCATTCCAGCTAGTTAGATCTGCAACCACTGACTAACTATAGTTAAAGCATATCTCTAGTCTAGCAATAGATACGGTTGTTTTGACTGTATAGCATCATTTAATAAGAATTTTAATTTGTTTATTTAGCCTTTATTTAACTAGGCAAGTCAGTTAAGAACAAATTCTTAATTACAATGATGGCCTAGGAACAGTGAGTTAACTGCCTTGTCAGCTCAGGGATTTGATCTAGCAACCTTTCAGTTACTGGCCCAACGCTCTAACCACTAGGCTACCTGCCGCCACTGCCTCCCCAGATTACCAATGGTTAGCTAGGTAGCTAGGATTTATCAGTCAGCTAACCATTTACAGTAACAGCAGTTCAGCAGTAATAGCAGTTCATTAAGTTAATACACAGTAAATCTTATGCAGAAATGTAGAAATCTTACCTTATCTTGGAACTGTGGCATGGTACGAACAGAAATGAATGAATAGATTTATAGAATGGAGTTGGAAGGGTGACCTCCTACTTTGAAAGGACAGGAAGAGTTGGCTGTGCACTTGACCAGGCATTCCACATTTAACCCCAACCACATTTGAACATCAAAATATCAAGTAGTTTTTTTGTTTTATATGCAAAAACAAAAAAACAAGCAATTTTTGGGGGGATTTCTATTCAAAAAGGAAACAACAGGCAGTTTTCATGTTCCCGATTGCTCAGTTTTAACTTGGAAAACAAAAGACCAAAACATACACAGACCGTAATCTTATCTTAAGAATCTTGATTTAATGTTGTCCGGGAAGTAGGCTAATTATCTTGAGCGTCATAACATCAGACACCAAAATGCTCTGTCAATCCTCCAGATCAACATTCATTCCAGCCCTTTGACTGTTAAACAGCGTGCAGTATCACACTCTTTAACACTCGACTGTCATTCAGAAAATCCTTTCCTGAATCAGCTGATGTTGCCTGATAATGTCCCGTGAAACTAAACAGCTAGACATCAAACGCGCATCAAACAACTATAATGTGTAATTATTGGAAAAAAAACGTTAATGACAGTATCGATTTTTGTTTTATTACTCATATTAAAGTTACTCTTTCTGTTTGAAGCATTGTATTTTGCAATCACATACATTATTTTGGATCAATGTGTAATTCAATTGATAAATGCTTAGTAAATTATATAAGAAGAAGAACATGTATCATAAATGAAAGGAAAGAAAGGTAGTGTTTAAAGTCACCTGATTTTTGTCAAATCTGTGAAGACTCCAAGCGTGAGAAACATTTCTCATTTTTGTACTGGTCCCCCGTAGGAATCAAACCCACAACCCTGGCGTTGCAGCTGAGCCACACAGGATTATAATACACTGCTCAAAAAAATAAAGGGAACACTTAAACAACACAATGTAACTCCAAGTCAATCACACTTCTGTGAAATCAAACTGTCCACTTAGGAAGCAACATTGATTGACAATACATTTCACATGCTGTTGTGCAAATGGAATAGACAACAGGTGGAAATTATAGGCAATTAGCAAGACACCCCCAATAAAGGAGTGGTTCTGCAGGTGGTGACCACAGACCACTTCTCAGTTCCTATGCATCCTGGCTGATGTTTTGGTCACTTTTGAATGCTGGCGGTGCTTTCACTCTAGTGGTAGCATGAGACGGAGTCTACAACCCACACAAGTGGCTCAAGTAGTGCAGCTCATCCAGGATGGCACATCAATGCGAGCTGTGGCAAGAAGGTTTGCTGTGTCTGTCAGCGTAGTGTCCAGAGCATGGAGGCGCTACCAGGAGACAGGCCAGTACATCAGGAGACGTGGAGGAGGACTGTAGGAGGGCAACAACCCAGCAGCAGGACCGCTACCTCCGCCTTTATGCAAGGAGGAGCAGGAGGAGCACTGCCAGAGCCCTGCAAAATGACCTCCAGCAGGCCACAAATGTGCATGTGTCTGCTCAAACGATCAGAAACAGACTCCATGAGGGTGGTATGAGGGCCCGACATCCACAGGTGGGGGTTGTGCTTACAGCCCAACACCGTGCAGGACGTTTGGCATTTGCCAGAGAACACCAAGATTGGCAAATTCGCCACTGGCGCCCTGTGCTCTTCACAGATGAAAGCAGGTTCACACTGAGCACGTGACAAACGTGACAGAGTCTGGAGAGGCCGTGGAGAACGTTCTGCTGCCTGCAACATCCTCCAGCATGACCGGTCTGGCGGTGGGTCAGTCATGGTGTGGGGTGGCATTTCTTTGGGGGGTCGCACAGCCCTCCATGTGCTCGCCAGAGGTAGCCTGACTGCCATTAGGTACCGAGATGAGATCCTCAGACCCCTTGTGAGACCATATGCTGGTGCGGTTGGCCCTGGGTTCCTCCTAATGCAAGACAATGCTAGACCTCATATGACTGTAGTGTGTCAGCAGTTCCTGCAAGAGGAAGGCATTGATGTTGTGGACTGGCCGCCCGTTCCCCAGACCTGAATCCAATTGAGCACATCTGGGACATCATGTCTCGCTCCATCCACCAACGCCACGTTGCACCACAGGCTGTCCAGGAGTTGGCGGATGCCTTAGTCCAGGTCTGGGAGGGGATCCCTCAGGAGACCATCCGCCACCTCATCAGGAGCATGCCCAGGCGTTGTAGGGAGATCATACAGGCACATGGAGGCCACACACACTACTGAGCCTAATTTTTACTTGTTTTAAGGACATTACATCAAAGTTGGATCAGCCTGTAGTGTGGTTTTCCACTTTAATTTTGAGTGTCACTCCAAATCCAGACCTCCATGGGTTGATAAATTTGATTTCCATTGATCATTTTTGTGTGATTTTGTTGTCAGCACATTCAACTATGTAAAGAAAAAAGTATTTAATAAGAATATTTCATTCATTCAGATCTAGGATGTGTTATTTTAGTGTTCCCTTTACTTTTTTTGAGCAGTGTATATTTTGCTGCATTCTGAGGTGTTCTTAACCTTTAACAGCCGTTTGCTGGTATGAAATGCCAATGGGAACACTATAATATACTATTCCCACTAATCCTCAATTATGGCAATGGGGCTCTGTCTTGTAGCTTTGTGAGATTAAGGTATAGGGACACTATTATTCTAGCCTTGTGTAAACCACTTTGTGTGCTTCCCCTACAGAGGGGAAATAAATGACTATCAGCTGTACAAACACAGAGCCTGATGTAGTTCATATAGAAGATATAAACATCTTCGCTCCATGCATGTCACTGTCTCAGAGAAATAAACATGTACCTATTCCCATGTGATTTCTCATTTGTAGTGTTATTAAAGGTAAAGACGGTTCAGGGCACGGGGAACAACATTAAGACAATTTATTCAACATACCGATGATGTCACCGCAGACATGCTCTGTGTGTGTGTGTGTTTGTGTGTGTGTGTATGTTTGAGAAAGAGAACAGCAATCACATAATTATACTTTTTTTGCTGGGTCACTTCCTAGAGCCCAGTGGAACTGCTGATGGAATACTGATTCTGCTCCGAAGTACCGCTATCCCATTACCTCCCATGTGAGATCAGAATGGTCACCTCAGGAGTGTGTGTTTGTGTGTCTGCACTTCCTCCCTTTGCCCCTAACAGCTCTCACAGCCTTGGCCCTTGCTTTAGTCAGAAAACCCTCTAACCCTAGTCGGATGGATTCAATAAGATTACTCCTGAAAAGAGAGGATATCTCTATTCTCTCTCTTCTCTGAGTCTCCTTTCTCAGTGCATTCATAATGAGGCACCTTTCTGTCATGGCTTTTATTCAGAGTAAGAGAGAGGTCGTATTCACTACAGTTCTATTTAATTGAAGTAGGCAACAAATGGAAGAAAATGGACTGAAACAGGGAGAAACTACCTGAACTTGTCCAATAAGAAAAAAAATTGCTACGGCGTTCAGAACCATGAGTTTGGGTGACCTTGTCCTTTCCTGGCTGTCTGGCAGGGGTCTAATAGTGCTGTCAGTCCAGACATTGAGGGCCCTACTGGGAACCCATTCCTCCCTTCAGCCCTGCCTACTACAAACTGAGAGACAGACACATGTGCCTGGGCCTTCACAGATATCCCCTATCCAGCTTCCTTCTCTAGTTTCAACATGTGTGTGTCTGTGATGGGTGGAGGTGGGTAGATGGGTATGTGTGTGTGTGGGTACATGTGTGTGGGTCTGTGGAAGTGTGTGTGAGTCTGTATAAAGTGAAAGCCTGTCAGAAACCACATTTGTACAGGCAGCTCTCTCTCTTCCCCCCCTAACTCTTAGACATTGACTGAGTAGCTCCGCTCAGCCTTGTCTAGTACCCACGACATATGGTACGCATTACTCCTCAAAATGCATTACTCCTCAAAATGCATTACTCCTAAAAACATTACTATTCGAAAGGTATTACTTGTTGAAACGCAGTACTCCTAAAAACACATTACTCCTCGAAATGCATTACTCCTAAAAAACATTACTCCTCGAAACACATTACTCCTTGAAACACATTACTCCTCGAAACACATTACTCCTCGAAACGCATTACTCCTAAAAAAAATACTCCTCAATGCATTACTGCTAAAAAAAACATTACTCCTCGAAACGCATTACTGCTAAAAACAGTACTCCTCGAAACGCATTACTCCTAAAAAAACAATACTCCGCAAAATGCATTACTCCTCGAAACGCATTACTCCTAAAAGCATTGCTCCTTGAAACGCATTACTCCTAAAAAAACATTACTCCTCGAAATGCATTATTCCTCGAAACGCATTACTCCTAAAAACATTACTCCTCGAAATGCATTACTCCTGAAAGGTATATCTATTTTTGTTTCATTACATTTTTTATTGCAAACAGATGGTGGTTTCTGTGTGACTCTTATTTCATCCTAACTGAGGATCAGTGACACACAGAATAACAGGCTTGTTGTGACAAAACAGATGGAGTGTAGGTAAAGCATGGCCCTTCATTTTGGCACCTTATTCCCTACATAGTACCCTACATGTGTTGGGGGAGAGGGAAGGACACTTAAGATTAGATTTATATTTGTCTTAAATAACTGAAATAAGGAAGCTCAGATGGTTTCTCTATCGAGGGAGCATTTTGTAGTTTTACTTAAAGCTAACTGTTTGTTTTGCTAAATGTATTTGCTTTATGGCTTAGTAACATTGACTAATGAAGACCACTTCAAAATCTCAGTGCTTTACAGGGTAATGTTCTATAAGGGAAATATTGATAGTGCAGTTGTATCTGGTAACTTGATCTATTCAGCAGAGTCCAGAAATTACAATAATTGGACTCAAGAGAGATTAAAGGGGTACACACAGAGGGAGAGAAAGAGAGAGAGAGGTGATAGCACTTGCAACAGTTTGAGATTTCATCAGCTCTAACTCCAGAAGGCTACCACTATTTCACTGTTGTGTGTTGTTCTGTACTAGATGTGTTCAAAGTTAGTTCATCCTAGTGATTTCTGATTAATGGCCAGTCACCACTGTGTGGTAGATAAGTAGATGATGTGGTCGTTGTCTTTATTTTCTCAGTATCAGTCATCAGACAGACACTGAAACTAAATGTACAGTGATTCACAGGGACTGGCAGAGTAGGTGACAGGTTAGGTTGTGACAGGTGTGTCAGGCCTTGTCTCAGCATGTCGCCCTTTGTGAGCCAGACAGGTGTGTGTGAGAGAGTCTGGCACACTTCCTGCACTGTGGAAGTCTCCCGTTCAAAGGAGCCACAGATCAAGTAAGGACGTTCACTAAGAACAAGTTACCAACAGGTTTGTATAGCTAGAGACCAGGCTGGAGTTAGAGTGGTGATATGGTATAGAAGTATTCTTGAGAGGCAAAAATCTAATTCGGAAACCAGTGAAATAAGTGTAGTCAGTGACTGTGTCGTTTGCTACCGTGGAGTTGTCAGCCATAACAAGCCTAGGCAGTGCAGTTGTTTATATTATCAAAGGAATAATTAGACACACAAACTCCTACATTAAAGCCTTTCTAACTCACATCCCCCAAATGAATGAACACCTTCATCAGATTTCCTGTTCCTGTGTCTGTCTGTGGGCCCATGCAAGTGAAGCTCAGTCACAGAGAAGAAAGCTCTCAGGTCACATGATTCAAGTAATGAAGCTCTCTCTCATTAAGTTCCTGACTGTGGGCCGTGGAGCTGAGTGCTGTGTCTGGTTGGCTCGTCTGTGATCACAGAGACATAAGACAGTGTGTTTGATGAATTTAAACAGCGGCAAGCTAATTACGGTGATGAATGCTAACAAATGTGTCTCTTCCTATCTGGGGTTGTAAGGAAGGAGGTTAGCTAGTCCAGTAGAATTCCAGTGGTTCTGGAACGTTCCTCCTAATGTTTTATTGTAATATTATTACACTCAGGATGGCAAGGGGCCCAGGGACGAGGGACTGTGTTGAAATGGCAAAACCGCCATATTTTTCTCCCATAGCTTTTTAGTAAATGTCACATTCAGATCTGAAGGCACCGGTTCAATACTCATCTATATTGAAGTTCCCTTTTGGAAAAATAAAGTTATTCTATTCCATTCCATTCTACTTTATTGCTCCCCAGAAGACTATGATAGATGTTAAAACAGTATTCTCTGCCCCTATAACCTTCTGCCAACCTGCAGACCTGATCACCTCCTAGTTGGTAATCTCATTCACAGCTGCAGTCAGTGAGAGACAGACTTTGACTGGTTGGTGCACATCGTATTGCTACCAGATCCAGAGCTGAGCGATAGAGAGATAAATAAGGAGGCACAGAGAGGGAGAGAAAGAAAGAGATAAACAGAGACAGCGAGAGGGGGGAGTGAAGGAGAGAAAGAGAGACAGAGAGAGAAAAAAGAGCACTAAGCCCTGCACCCTGCAGTGAACTCCTGGGGCTGTCTGCAGCGTGCTGGCAGGGGGAATCTGAATCCATCCAATTTGGTCTATTTGCTCTGCTAACGGTGTCTAAAAGTAGGCCAGCCTGTGCCTAAAAGCAGAGCTGCCAAAATGACTGCACAAGCACAGGCCTGCACTTGACAAGGAGGATGACAAGAGGTCTGGCAGGAAGGGCAGGACACAGGGCTGCGATTGAGAAGAGGAAGTCCTTAAATAAAAGTCAAAAGGAGACCTAGACAGCCATACTATTATTACTACAACCAACCAGCCCACATTGTTAAACAAAGCCAAGCTGTGTGGTATGGTGCTTTATGCTTGTGGTAGCTAGTAAACTGGTTGTGTTCTACTACAGTACACTGTCCTTCTCTCAGTACATCCAAGCTGCAGGCTAAGGTTAAATCTAGACTTGGTTCCCTCTATCCTAATTGCTCCTCTTTCACCCCAGCTGCCAAACTAACACTGATTCAGATTACCATCCTAGATTACGGAGACGTAATTTACAATTTATAGATCGGCAGGTAAGGGTGCTGTCGAGTGGCTAGATGTTCTTTACCATTTGGCCATCATATTTGCCACCAATGTTCCTTATAGGAGGCCTCCCTCCCCACTATCTGAGATATCTACTGCAGCCCTCATCCTCCACATACAACACCCGTTCTGCCAGTCACATTCTGTTAAAGGTCCCCAAAGCCCACACATCCCTGGGTCGCTCGTCTTTTCAGTTTGCTGCAGCTAGCGACTGGAACGAGCTGCAAAAAACACTCAAACTGGACAGTTTTATCTCTATCTCTACATTCAAAGACTCAATCATAGACACTTACTGACACTTGTGGCTGCTTCGCGTGATGCATTGTTGTCTCTACCTTTTTGCCCTTCGTGCTGTACCATGTTTGTGCTGCTGCCATGTTGTGTTGCTACAGTGTTGTTGTCATGTTGTGTTGCTACCATGCTGTGTTGTCATGTGTTGATACCATGCTGTGTTGTCTTTGGTCTCTCTTTATGTAGTGTTGTGGTGTCTCTCTTGTCGTGATGTGTGTTTTGTTCTACTTTTTTTTTATCCCAGCCATCGTCCTCGCAGGAGACCTTTTGTCTTTTGGTAGGCCGTCATTGCAAATATGAATTTGTTCTTAAATGACTTGCCTACTTAAATAAAGGTTAAATGAAAAAAAAAAAGAAAGACCAACGGAAATGTATGGCTATAGGCTAATACTAGCACCATTTGGTCTTATGCTTATTTTGTTATGCAATCTTTTCATCACATTGTGCTATAGGCTGCAGATGGATGGTGATGCATTGTGACACCCTGTACAGGGATGTACACAGTCATAGCCACAGGGCAGTGTCCTGTGATAATGGGGTGTAAGGGCATTCTGATAGACCCTTGGCCCCCTCTGCTCTCTCTATCTCTCAGCACCTCCAGCTGTGTGATAACCAAAACAGAGGCAGAGGGTTGTCAGGGCGGACGATTGATGCTGACCCCTGTGCTCTCTACTCTCCCTGGGGGTCCCGAGTTGTACATGTACCTCAATACACCCGCAGAGGCTACCACAGGCTATGGGTGGGGTGTTGAGGAACCTGCCGTGTGCCCCCAGGAAGTGAACAGATCCATACTTGATTAAACGATTTAACATTCCACAGCATCAGATTCAGATAACTCTCTTTTGTTGTTCTGTAACCCCCTCCCACCCCTCAGAATAGAATGGTCCAATGCAAAGCATTGATTTTCAGACCAGTTTCTGCTCTAATGGATAGAACGATGGGCTTCATTTTGCTGTGATGGGAGCCTGTCAAGCCCTCTGGCCATAGTCGATAGTGATGGGCCAACAATCAGCAGCAACGCTAGAGACTAGAGAAAACTAGAGAAAGACAAACGGATAAAGAGAGACAGCTCTTATTGCCCAGAGGGATAGGCTAAGGTGGCTGTGAAGCCAATATTCCAACTGACCCACCTCACCCAGCCACAGGGGAGGGCAAATCTGTCATGCTGTTTATAGCAAGATGTTCTTTGCTTCTCATCCTATAGGAATCATAGTGAGAGAGCCAGATAGTGTTTTCTTGAGTAATAAGGGAAGAGAAAGGGACATGGGATATCTAGTCAGTTGCACAACTGAATTCCTTCAACCGAAATGTGTCTTCCGCATTTAAACTAAGCCCCCTGAATCAGAGAGGTGCGGAGGGCTGCCTTAAATCGACGTCCACGTCATCGGCGCCCGGGGAGCATTTGTTGTTGAGGTTAACTGCCTTGCTCAAGGGCAGAATGGCAGATTTTTCCACCTTGTACATTGTAACATACATTGTACATTGTAACGATCAGTAGCATGCTTCCTATACCCAAGAGGAATTAAATAGATGTATCTGATGTTGCTGTAACATGTTTTTTTAAAGGACCAGGGGATAGTGGTTGCAATTCAACGCATGATAAAATCCTTCGCATGTCAGTGCTGGCAGGCTGAAGAAATATGAAAGCTGTCCTGTCTGTTTTCACAATGTGTATATACAGTTGAAGTCGGAAGTTTACATACACCTTAGCCAAAAACATTTAAACTCAGTTTTTCACAATTCCTGACATTTAATCCTAGTAAAAATTCCCTGTCTTAGGTCAGTTAGGATCACCATTTTATTTTAAGAATGTGAAATGTCAGAAAGCTTTTATTTCTTTCATCACATTCCCAGTGGGTCAGGAGTTCACATATACTCAATTAGGCCCAGTCCTCCTGACAGAGCTGGTGTAACTGAGTCAGGTTTGTAGGCCTCCTTGCTCACACACGCTTTTTTCAGTTCTGCCCACAAATCTTCTATAGGATTGAGGTCAGGGCTTTGTGATGGCCACTCCAATACCTTGACTTTGTTGTCCTTAAGCCATTTTGCCACAAATTTGGAAGTATGCTTGAGGTCATTGTCCATTTGGAAGACCCATTTGCGACCAAGCTTTAACTTCCTGACTGATGTCTTGAGATGTTGCTTCAATATATTCACATAATTTTCTTGTCTCATGATGCTATCTATTTTGTGAAGTGCACCAGTCCCTCCTGCAGAAAAGCACCCCCACAATATGATGCTACCACCCCCATGCTTCACGGTTGGGATGGTGTTCTTTGGCTTGCCAGCTTCCCCCTTTTTCCTCCAAACATAACTATGGTCATTATGGCCAAACAGTTCTATTTTTGTTTCATCAGACCAGAGGACATTTCTCTAAAAAGTGAGATCTTTGTCCCCATGTGCAGTTGCAAACCGTAGTCTGGCTTTTTTATGCCATTTTTGGAGCTGTGGCTTCTTCCTTGCTGATCTGCCTTTCAGGTTATGTCGATATAGGACTTGTTTTACTGTGGATATAGATACTTTTGTACCTGTTTCCTCCAGCATCTTCACAAGGTCCTTTGCTGTTCTTCTGGGATCGATTTGCACTTTTTGCACCAAAATATGTTCATCTCTAGGAGACAGAACACGTCTCCTTCCTGAGCGATATGACGGATGCGTGGTTCCATGGTGTTTATTCTTGCGTACTATTGTTTGTACAGATGAATGTGGTACCTTCAGGCGTTTGGAATTGCTTCCAAGGATGAACCAGACTTGTGGAGGTCTACAATTTATCTTGGCTGATTTCTTTTGATTTGCCCATGATGTCAAGCAAAGATGTACTGAGTTTGAAGGTAGGCCTTGAAACACATCCACAGATACACCTCCTATTAACTCAAATTATGTCAATTAGCTGATCAGAAGCTTCTAAAGCCATGACATCATTTTCTGGAATTTTCCAAGCTGTTTAAAAGCACAGTCAACTTAGTGTATGTAAACTTCTGACCCACTGGAATTGTGACACAGTGAGTTATAAGTTAAATAATCTGTCTTTAAAAAATTGTTAGAAAAATTGCTTGTGTCATGCACAAAGTAGATGTCCTAACCGACTTGCCAAAACTATAGTTCGTTAACAAGAAATTTGTGAAGTGGTTGAAAAATGAGTTTTAATGACTCCAACCTAAGTGTATGTAAACTTCCGACTTCAACTGTATATTGGATTCTTGATGTGAGGGATAACTGAATTGCCTGTGCTCCAGACATTGTTTAGGGCAGCCATGAAGGTTAAGAGTATGATTGTGTAGGGAGATTTATATGTTATCATAGAAGGTTATTGTGTATATAATCTAACTGCGTAGACCATGAGCTGTGCAAATTGTGTTAGGATTTGAATCATTTCCTCTGGTTCGGTTTCAGACTCCCACAAATAAATCACTTCTTATCACAGGAGCTTTGCCTCTCAAGGCCCGATTGTCAATGGAGAAAAATGAGAAAGTAGCGGGGGATGATTTTGATCTGTTCAGGGACCTCATACAAATAAATCACGTTACATCAGTCACTCCAGCTAGCAAAGTCACATTCACCATCCATTCTCATCAGAAATAGTGACAGTTGAAAAGCATCTCAGACAGGAACTACAAAAATGTGAAGTTAATGCATTACATAGTGGGTTCAGAAGTCCAAGTGGTAGGGTTACACTTGCAACGCTACTTATGTATGCATTCATAAAGCCTTCATAAGAGCTACGTAAGACCTAACATTCATCATAGGCAGGCATAAACATGAACAATGGCATAAGATAGCAGTCGGGCTTTCTAAGTAATTCGTTTCTTTCTGGGTGTGATAATGAGATATTGTCAACTAATGTGGTAGTTATTAGATATTTCTTCTGGCATCTCAGAATCCCATGAATACATTTGATGGCTGGAGGCCTGTATTAAACCCTCCCCAGCCTAGCCATCCCGTCCTAGATGATAGGGTTTGATGAAGTGAAAGTCAGTCAGAGTGACAGGGACCGTGTCCTGGGATGCTCGGCCAAGCTTCGTTCACTTCTGGTGCACTCACCCATCACTATTGCTCAACCGTGCCTAGTCAGAGAAAAACCTCACAAGCTAAAAGTTTATTCAGTGGTACGTAGGTATGTACAAACGTACAATCTCTGCAACACTGCTGCTCAGTGTTCTACTGTTAATCCTGTCATGGTTCTGAACATGGAATAATCTCTTTCTTGGAAACATTGTAGAGAACATGAGAAATATGAGACTACAGTAATTTTTTATTGCCATCCATTATGTTGTTTCTTCTGTGCATTACATTGATCTTTATTTCCCTGCCCGGTCCTGTCTTTCTCCATCCAAGAATAAACCACTCATACGTCTTTAATGCCTTAAGAGGCAAGGGGTTTACCTACATTACATTTTGAATGACGATGAATGCATACGAGCATTGACTGTATAGGATATCTCTCTGAAATCATGTCTCATATGGGCTGCTCTCTTTGATCAGAAATTGTATCTCCTCACCCAAGTGGAAGGCATCATAAGGCATCATGGGAAAATGACTCTATGCTCAGTAGGACCATTAAGCTCTTTACTTTCCACTGAATTCCCTCTGTGCCACTGGCTGATCCTCAATGGCGTTCAAGCGCCATTAAGTAGCCATTAAGTTATGCTTTATTTGAAAATTAAATCTACTTAATTTGCCTTGGGAGGGAAAATAAGTGCTTTGCCTTATTTTAGTTAGTGCCGCGGTTACCGACAAAGCTAATGACATTATGTGAAGCTAGCTATTAGGAATGCTATGCAGTTCCTTGAAATAATTGTGTTTGGTGACAGTCTCATAAGTAGTTCAACAGCAAGGGTATATTGCCATATGGAATATGCCCCAGTCAGTCACCTTCTAGGCTGTGAACACTAGTAACACCAAACCCATGCTTTAAATACAGCACAGTCACTGGAAACTATCTCAGGAATCCCCTCAAACACCCAACAAAATGATATCATCACCCCTCGCCACATTCAAAACAAACACACTTGGGCAGCTCACTCCAAACCTCCCCACTGTGTTTTGCGTGCCTCGGGGTTTTGATTCATTGACATGTTTTTTTAAATCGTTGTTAGCCATACTCAGCAAATCAAAGGCTTTTGATTTTGAAGTGGATGGCTCCATTGCTTGTAATGATGGGTCTTTAAAAGAGTTTTATAGCCCATCTCTGGGATTGGGAAGACTGGGAAGACCCAAAACCACAGTGATGTCATCATGGAATGCCATCCAAGAGGGCGGGATATCTGGCATTCCCAGGAATGGTTGCTCCTTTATAATTCTGTCAGTGATGTAAAAGACTTAGATTGCTTGGTTACTAAACTCTTCCCCACACTTTTACTGTTCTGAAAAAGAGTAGTATTTCAAAGCATCAGTTATTTTATGTGTTCAGTGCTGCTAATGAGTACAGTGCTCTTAGGGTATGACTTTATGCATGATTTATTATTATTTTAATAATAATTTTTTTTAAATAATTTTTTTATTTTATTTTATCCTTTATTTAACTAGGCAAGTCAGTTAAGAACACATTCTATTTACAAAGACTGCCTAGGAACAGTGGGTTAACTGCCTTGTTCAGGGGCAGAACGACAGATTTTCACCTTGTCAGCTCAGGGATTTGATTTTGCAACCTTACGGTTAACTAGTCCAACGCCTCTGGACCTATTTGGGATCTGGGATGGGAGAGGGGACCAACATGTTTGTTGGCTTGGTTTGTGGGTTTGTTAGCATTGGGGGTTTTCAGGCCCTTGGTATAATGAGGGAAAGATGGCACTGAGCCTTATAAAGCAAAGGGCCATTATGAGAACAACATTCCTTTATCCACAAGCAAGAATCCCCCAAGAACATGCACTGTGTGGGATGACAGCAGTCAATTTTCTGATGCCAGGCTTATGCGCTGTAGCTCGATGTGAAACAACAGAGGTGTGTCTTTATTGAGTTTGATTGGATTTGTTGAAGTTGTGCTCTCGTAAATTGTTCACACACGGGTTAATATGGGGATTTTCATGTTCTTTATAGGTTCGGAATAATAAAAAGACTTGGGTTTCATGGCTGGTATTTAGACAGTCAAACAATAAATGCAAAAGTTTTGGAATAACACATTTGTTTACTGTTTGTGTATGATTATGTGACATTTTAGTGATTTGTTTTGTGTTTGCTCAGGATGTGTCAATAATATAGATTTAGGCTATACAGACAGAAACATATTTCATAATGACCTTTTATCACAAGGTCAATTTTAAGCTTGCAGAGATGGAACGAAAGATAGAGATAGAAAGTGAAAAATAGTGATGGATATAGTAGCGATGGATATATATATAAACTCCTGTCTTTCAAAGATAATTTGTAAAAATCCAAATAACTTCACAGGTCTTCCTTGTAAAGGGTTTAAACACTGTTTCCCATGCTTGTTCAATGAACCATACACAATGAATGAACATGCACCTGTGGAACAGTCGTTAAGACACTAACAGCTGACAGACGGTAGGCAATTAAGGTCACAGTTAAGAAAACGTAGGACACTAAAGAGGCCTTTCTACTGACTCTGAAAAACACCAAAAGAAATATGCCCAGGGCCTTGCTCATCAGGGTAAAGGTGCCTTAGGCATGGTGCAAGGAGGCATGAGGACTGCAGATGTGGCCAGGGCAATAAATTGCAATGTCCGTACTGTGAGACACCTAAGACAGCGCTACAGGGAGACAGGACGGACAGCTGATCGTCCTCATAGTGGCAGACCACGTGTAACAACACCTGCACAGGATCGGTACATCCAAACATCACACCTGCGGGACAGGTACAGGATGGCAACAATAACTGCCCTAGTTACACCAGGAACGCACAATCCCTCCATCAGTGCTCAGACTGTCCGCAATAGTTAGCTCTCACCAGGGGTGATGGCCGTATTCGCGTTTATCTTCGAAGGAATGAGCGTAACACTGAGGCCTGTAATCTGGAGCGGGATCGATTTGGAGGTGGAGGGTCCGTAATGGGCTGGGGCGGTGTGTCACAGCATCATCGATCTGAGCTTGTTGTCATTGCAGGCAATCTCAATGCTGTGCGTTACAGGGAAGACATCCTCCTCCCTCATATGGTACCCTTCCTGCAGGCTCATCCTGATGACCCTCCAGTATGACAATGCCACCAGCCATACTGCTCGTTCTGTGCGTGATTTCCTGCCAGACAGGAATGTCAGTGTTCTGCCATGGCCAGCGAAGAGCCCGGGTCTCAATCCCATTGAGCACGTTTGGGACCTGTTGGATCGGAGGGTGAGGGCTAGGGCCATTCCCCCCAGAAATGACCTGGAACTTTGGTTCCTTGGTGGAAGAGTGGGGTAACATCTCACAGCAAGAACAGGCCCATCTGGTGCAGTCCATGAGGAGGAGATGCACTGTAGTACTTAATGCAGCTGGTGGCCAAACCAGATACTGACTGTTACTTTTGATTTTGACCCCCCCTTTGTTCAGGGACACATTATTCAATTTCTGTTAGTCACATGTCTGTGGAACTTGTTCAGTTTATGTCTCAGTTGTTGAATCTTATGTTCATACAAATATTTACACGTTAAGTTTCCTGAAAATAAACACAGTTGACAGTGAGAGGACATTTCTTTTTGCTGAGTTTATATAGAGAGAGGGTTAGAGAGAGAATGTAAAGGAGAGAGAAAGAAAAACTCTTAGAAAAAAAGGTGCTATCTTGAACCAAAAAGTGTTCTACCTGAAACCAAAAAGGGTTCTCCATGGGGACAGACACAGAATCCTTTTGGAGTCCTTTTTTCTAAGAGTGTATCAGTCCCTGTGAAGAAGAGAGCCACCTCCTTCATATTCTCTCTCACCTGTAGCTTAATGTTCTCTGTGGAGTAGGAGATCAAATCAAAATCCAATCAAATTGTATTAGTCACATGTGCCGAATACAACAGGTGTTTCACCTTACAGTGAAATGCTTACTTACAAGCCCCTAACCAACAATGCAGTTAAAAAAAATACGGATAAGAATACGAAATAAAAGTAACAAGTAATTAAAGAGCAGCAGTAAAATAACAATAGCGAGACTATAAACAGGGGGGTACTTGTACAGAGTCAATGTGCAGGGACACCAGTTAGTTGAGGTAATATGTACATGTATGTAGAGTTAATAAAGTGACTATGCATAGATGATAACAACAGAGAGTAGCAGCGGCGTAAAAGAGGGGAGGGGGGCAAAGAAAATAGTCTGGGTAGCCATTTGATTAGGTGTTCAGGAGTCTTATGGCTTGGGGGTAGAAGCTGTTTAGAAGCCTCTTAGACCTAGACTTGGCGCTCCGGTACCGCTTGCCCTGCGGTAGCAGAGAGAACAGTCTATGACTAGAGTGCCTGGAGTTTACATTTACAAATCTTTTCAGTCCCCTGAGGAGGAATAGGTTTTGTTGTGCCCTCTTCACGACTGACTTGATGTGCTTGGACCATGGAACTTGAAGCTCTCAACCTGCTCCACTGCAGCCCCGTCGATGAGAATGGAGGCGTGCTCGGTCCTCTTTTTCCTGTAGTCCACAATCATCTCCTTTGTCTTGATCACGTTGAGGGAGAGGTTGTTGTCCTGGCACCACACGGCCAGGTCTTTGACCTCCTCCCTATAGGCTCTCGTTGTTGTCGGTGATCAAGCCTACCACTGTGTGTCATCGGTAAACTTAATGATGGTGTTGGGAGTCGTGCCTGGCCGTGCAGTCTTGAGTGAACCGGGAGTACAGGAGGGGACTGAGCACGTACCCCTGAGGGGCCCCTGTGTTGAGGATCAGCGTGACGGATGTGTTGTTCCCTAACCTTACCACCTGGGGGCGTCCCGTCAGGAAGTCCAGGATCCAGTTGCAGAGGGAGGTGTTTAGTCCCAGGGTCCTTAGCTTATTGATGAGCTTTGAGGGCACTTTGGTGTTGAATGTTGAGCTGTAGTCACTGAATATCATTCTCACATAGGTGTTTCTTTTGCCCAGGTGGGAAAGGGCAGTGTAGAGTGCAATAGAGATAGCATCTTCTGTGGATCTGTTGGGGCGGTATGCAAATTAAGGTGGGTTTAGGGTTTCTGGGATAATGGTGTTGATGTGAGCCATGATCCGATTTCAAAGCACCACATGGCTACAGATAGAGATGACACGGTATGAAAATTTCATATCACGGTTATGGTGAACAAAATTATCACGGTTTTCAGTATTATCGCGGTATTGTTAAAATGTGCTGGAAATGTTCAAAAAGTACTGATACACATACTGAAATCATTTCACCAAGTTTTATATGAAAACCAACAAACAACAAATAAAATTAGCAGCACTATGCACTTTGTGTGTGCATAAACATTAAAATAATAACATTAACATTAAAGATGGCACCATGTGGCGATGAAGTAAGCTTCCCTAGTGCAGGTTTAAATGAACACAATCTTAAGTAAGCAAATCAAATAAACAAACAACAAATAAAATTAGCAGCACTCACTTGTCGTGAGGCACGGCAACCTTCATCAGCCTCAGAAAGCCAAGCCTCTCAACAATTTGAAATGGCATCATGTCCTTTGCAATGTAATATGAAAGGGCTGCAGTGAGGTCTTGAGCATGTTTTGATGTGGGTGCATCAGCAGCCTGCCTTTTTAAATTCTTGCTCGAGTGTCTGTGTCACAACTGTAGATGAGGAGGGACTAGTAGCATCTGGGTTTGCCTGCTGCACGCCCACTCTGTAAACAAGGGAATAGCAAATGTATTATTATTATTATTATTGGTGGTGTTGTTACATTATATTTATTATTATTATTATTCTCTCACACACACACACACACACACACACACACACACACACACACACACACACACACACACACACACACACACACACACACACACACACACACACACACACTATCTTCTGTGTTGCATTTGTGTATATGCACTGACCCCATGCACAATTGACATAAATACAAATGAGTCTTAGGAAGACAGTGATAGTAATTGCAATGAGCCCAACACTTGACATAAATACAGGAGTCTATAGTGTTTCTCCTGTTGGAACACTTTTACAACCAAGTCAACGACTGCCAGATTTTAAATGACCAAAATATGTTGGTTGGGTGACTAAACTACATAACGTGTTATTGTGTGCAATGGGCGAATAGTCTGCAGACACATGACGCATACTGCAGCAGAACAACGTGTTATGTTTTTAGAGTAGGTAACACTGAAAGCTTCTGTTCACATTATTGACAAGCTATTAGCAAGTTACAGACAAACCATGACATGTTCCCCCATTCTGAAGTCCCCACATCATGCATTGAGCTAAAAGTTAACTTACCTTGCATTCGCTATAAAGTAGTAGATTGTGGTCACGAAGATGACTCAAGATATTTGAAGTGTTGCCCCCTTTCGCAGCTATTTTTTTGTGCATGTTCTGCATATCTCTCTCTTCATCACTCAATACCTAGGTTTACCTCCACTGTATTCACATCCTACCATACCTTTGTCTGTACATTATACCTTGATGCTATTTTATCGCCCCCAGAAACCTCCTTTTACTCTCTGTTCCAGACGTTCTAGACGACCAATTCTTATTGCTTTTAGCCGCACCCTTATTCTACTCCTCCTATGTTCCTCTGGCGATGTAGAGGTGAATCCAGGCCCTGCAATGCCTAGCTCCACTCCTATTCCCCAGGCGCTCTCTTTTGACGACTTCTGTAACCGTAATAGCCTTGGTTTCATGCATGTTAACATTAGCAGCCTCCTCCCTAAGTTTGTTCTATTCACTGCTTTAGCACACTCTGCCAACCCGGATGTTCTAGCTGTGTCTGAATCCTGGCTTAGGAAGACCACCAAAAATTCCGAAATTTTAATTCCAAACTACAACATTTTCAGACAAGATAGAACTGCCAAAGGGGGCGGTGTTGCAATCTACTGCAAAGATAGCCTGCAGAGTTCTGTCCTACTATCCAGGTCTGTACCCAAACAATTTGAACTTCTACTTTTAAAAATCCACCTCTAAAAACAAGTCTCTCACCGTTGCCGCCTGCTATAGACCACCCTCTGCCCCCAGCTGTGCTCTGGACACCATATGTGAACTGATTGCCCCCCATCTATCTTCAGAGCTCGTGCTGCTAGGCGACCTAAACTGGTACATGCTTAACACCCCAGCCATCCTACAATCTAAACTTGATGTCCTCAATCTCACACAAATTATCAATGAACCTACCAGGTACCTCCCCAAAGCCTTAAACACAGGCACCCTTATAGATATCATCCTAACCAACTTCCCCTCTAAATACACCTCTGCTGTCAACCAAGATCTCAGCGATCACTGCCTCATTGCCTGCATCCGTAATGGGTCAGCGGTCAAACAACCTCCACTCATCACTGTAAAACGCTCCCTGAAACACTTCAGCGAGCAGGCCTTTCTAATCGACCTGGTCGGGGTATCCTGGAAGGATATTGATCTCATCCCGTCAGTAGAGGATGCCTGGATATTTTTTTTAAATGCCTTCCTAACCATCTTAAATAAACATGCCCCATTCAAGAAATTTAGAACCAGGAACAGATATAGCCCTTGGTTCTCCCCAGACCTGACTGCCCTTAACCAACACAAAAACATCCTATGGCGTTCTGCATTAGCATCGAACAGCCCCCGTGATATGCAGCTGTTCAGGGAAGCTAGAAACCATTATACACAGGCAGTTAGAAAAGCCAAGGCTAGCTTTTTCAAGCAGAAATTTGCTTCCAGCAACACTAACTCAGAAAGGTTCTGGGACACTGTAAAGTCCATGGAGAATAAGAACACCTCCTCGCAGCTGCCCACTGCACTGAAGATAGGAAACACTGTCACCACTGATAAATCCACCATAATTGAGAATTTCAATAAGCATTTTTCTACGGCTGGCCATGCTTTCCACCTGGCTACTCCTACCCCGGTCAACAGCACTGCACCCCCAACAGCAACTCGCCCAAGCCTTCCCCATTTCTCCTTCTACCAAATCCATTCAGCTGATGTTCTGAAAGAGCTGCAAAATCTGGACCCCTACAAATCAGCCGGGCTAGACAATCTGGACCCTTTCTTTCTAAAATTATTTCCCGAAATTGTTGCCACCCCTATTACTAGCCTGTTCAACTTCTCTTTCGTGTCGTCTGAGATTCCCAAAGATTGGAAAGCAGCTGCGGTCATCCCCCTCTTCAAAGGGGGGGACACTCTTGACCCAAACTGCTACAGACCTATATCTATCCTACCATGCCTTTCTAAGGTCTTCGAAAGCCAAGTCAACAAACAGATTACCGACCATTTCGAATCTCACCATACCTTCTCTGCTATGCAATCTGGTTTCAGAGCTGGTCATGGGTGCACCTCAGCCACGTTCAAGGTCCTAAACGATATCTTAACCGCCATCGATAAGAAACATTACTGTGCAGCCGTATTCATTGATCTGGCCAAGGCTTTCGACTCTGTCAATCACCATATCCTCATCGGCAGACTCGACAGCCTTGGTTTCTCAAATGATTGCCTCGCCTGGTTCACCAACAACTTCTCTGATAGAGTTCAGTGTGTCAAATCGGAGGGTCTGCTGTCCGGACCTTTGGCAGTCTCTATGGGGGTGCCACAGGGTTCAATTCTTGGACCGACTCTCTTCTCTGTATACATCAATGAGGTCGCTCTTGCTGCTGGTGAGTCTCTGATCCACCTCTACGCAGACGACACCATTCTGTATACTTCCGGCCCTTCTTTGGACACTGTGTTAACAACCCTCCAGGCAAGCTTCAATGCCATACAACTCTCCTTCCGTGGCCTCCAATTGCTCTTAAATACAAGTAAAACTAAATGCATGCTCTTCAACCGATCGCTACCTGCACCTACCCGCCTGTCCAACATCACTACTCTGGACGGCTCTGACTTAGAATACGTGGACAACTACAAATACTTAGGTGTCTGGTTAGACTGTAAACTCTCCTTCCAGACCCATATCAAACATCTCCAATCCAAAGTTAATTCTAGAATTGGCTTCCTATTTCGCAACAAAGCATCCTTCACTCATGCTGCCAAACATACCCTTGTAAAACTGACCATCCTACCAATCCTCGACTTCGGCGATGTCATTTACAAAATAGCCTCCAATACCCTACTCAACAAATTGGATGCAGTCTATCACAGTGCAATCCGTTTTGTCACCAAAGCCCCATATACTACCCACCATTGCGACCTGTACGCTCTCGTTGGCTGGCCCTCGCTTCATACTCGTCGCCACACCCACTGGCTCTGTCATCTACAAGACCCTGCTAGGTAAAGTCCCCCCTTATCTCAGCTCGCTGGTCACCATAGCATCTCCCACCTGTAGCACACGCTCCAGCAGGTATATCTCTCTAGTCAACCCCAAAACCAATTCTTTCTTTGGCCGCCTCTCCTTCCAGTTCTCTGCTGCCAATGACTGGAACGAACTACAAAAATCTCTGAAACTGGAAACACTTATCTCCCTCACTAGCTTTAAGCACCAACTGTCAGAGCAGCTCACAGATTACTGCACCTGTACATAGCCCACCTATAATTTAGCCCAAACAACTACCTCTTTCCCAACTGTATTTAATTTATTTATTTATTTAGCTCCTTTGCACCCCATTATTTTTATTTCTACTTTGCACATTCTTCCATTGCAAAACTACCATTCCAGTGTTTTACTTGCTATATTGTATTTACTTTGCCACCATGGCCTTTTTTGCCTTTACCTCCCTTCTCACCTCATTTGCTCACATTGTATATAGACTTGTTTATACTGTATTATTGACTGTATGTTTGTTTTACTCCATGTGTAACTCTGTGTCGATGTATCTGTCGAACTGCTTTGCTTTATCTTGGCCAGATCGCAATTGTAAATGAGAACTTGTTCTCAACTTGCCTACCTGGTTAAATAAAGGTAAAATAAATAAATAAATAAAAGACAGAGTGACAATCTTCGATTAAGTTTCCCTCAGCACTCTTGTAAAACCCAAAATATGACCACAAAATCAGTGCTGTCACTGCCTTCCGCCATGTTTTCACACAAAACAAAACTCACGTTGCATGCTGTGCCTGTGTCAGACTGTTGCTAACTTTGGTTGATGCTGGACAGTAATTTTGTGAGTTTTTCAAGCCGTGTTTGATCAAACACGGTTTTAATGATAATTCAAATTCGAAATGGTAATAATAATCGTTGGGAATTTTACTGTGGTTTATCGTGAAACCGGTAACTGTTTCATCCCTAGCTACAGACGTGAGTGCTACGGGTCGGTAGTCATTTAGACTTGTTAACTTAGTGTTCTTGGGCACAGGCACTATGGTTGTCTGCTTAAAACATGTTGGTATTACAGACTCAGACAGAGAGAGGATAAAAATGTCAGAGAAGACACTTGCCAGTTGGTCAGTGCATGCTCGCAGTACATGTCCTGGTAATCCGTCTGGCCCTGCCGCCTTGTGAATGTTAACCTGTTTAAAGGTCTTACTCACATCGGCTGCGGAGAGTGTGATCACACAGTCGTCTGGAACAGCTGGTGCTCTCATGCATGTTTTACAATTATTTGCCTCGAAGCGAGCATAGAAGTAGTTTAGCTCGTCTGGTAGGCTTGTGTCACTGGGCAGCTCTCGGCTGTGCTTCCCTTTGTAGTCTGTAATAGTTTGCAAGCCCTGCCACATCCGACGAGCGTCAGAGCTGGTGTAGTATGATTCAATCTTAGTCCTTTATTGACGCTTTGCCTGTTTGATCAATGCGAGACGCTGCGTCTCTGATCCATAACCCCGTGCTCACTCATTCATTCATAAAGATGCATTCATTCATAAAGATACAGTATCTATCCCTATGGGTTTAGCAGTGTAGTCCTCACATCAATGGCCTGAACTAACATAGGACAGGACAACACACAACAGTGAAATAGTGGTAGCCTTCTGGAGTTGGAGCTGATAAAATCTCGAACTGTTGCAAGAGCTATCACCTCTCTCTCTCTCTCTGAGGGACTAATTTGACTGCGGCATCTGGGAGTAGTTTTAGTACAAATGTTGAATCAATAAAAAAAATGTAAGTTCATGCCTGAGAGACACTCTCCTTTGTGCAGTGGAATCAATCAGATCAGAGCCATGAGATCTATTGCTGGCTGGACACCACAACTGCCAGCTGGGTTAATAGCTCTCTGTGCCTTTCTTAATCTAAACATTTTTCACTTTAAACTCTCACACAGTCACAGCCAGGCCAACTACACTACATGGTGATCTTAGGCTTGTGTGCGTCTGTTTGGCCATGGAAACCCATTTCATAAAGCTCCTGACTAACAGTTATTGTGCTGATGTTGTTTCCAGAGGCAGTTTGGAACTTGGTAGTGAGTGCTGCAATCGAGGACAGTCGATTTTTACGAGCTGCAGCACTCGGCGGTCCTGTTCTGTGAGTTTGTGTGGGCTACCACTTCATGGCTGAGCCTTTGTTGCTCCTAGAGGTTTCCACTTCACAATAACAGCACTTACAGTTGACCGGGGCAGCTTTAGCAGGGCAGAAATCTGATGAACTGACTTGTTGGAAAGGTGGCATCCTATGACGGTGCTACTTTGAAAGTCACTGAGCTCTTCAGTAAAGCTATTCTACAGCCAATGTTTGTCTATGGAGATTGCATGGCTGTTTGCTCAATTTTATACACCTCTCACTAACAGGTGTGGCTAAAATAGCCTAATTCACTAATTTGAAGGGGTGTCCACATATGTTTATATATATATAGTATACATACCTCAAAAAACAAATAGAAAAGATTGATCCACTGGCAACAATTCAGCTTTTATTTGAAGGTCTTACCACTCAAATGGCTTATGTCCAAAGGGCAGTCCATGTGTATTGCAGTGGGGCTGATCAATGTAAGGTCACATGTGGGGACATGAGTGGTACAGGCAGTACAGTAACTAACTCTATCCTAGGGCAGTATGGGCATGGCCTAATATGGCATTGGTAGACAGTGGCAATTCAGCACTCTCTGTTCAGTACAATGGGACAGAGTGAGGTACAGAACAACAACAATAACAGAATCATGGCGACTACAATAGAGGATCCCAGCCCTCCCACAACTTCTACTGATGCAGTGGGTGAGCTACCATTACTCATTTCAATAAGAATAACAAGCTTCAGCATTTATGGTCCGCTCACACTGCCCCCCCAAAAAGCCAGAATAAGCCATTTCATTGGTTCTAGCCAGCAGAATATGGGGTGTGTCTGTGCAAGGTTGCGGTTCATTGGTTTACTTTCTGGCATCGATTTTTTACGCAAGTTGTTTTGAAGGGACCCTAATGTTAAAAAAAATGCATATTCATGTTTTTGAATGGAGTACTTTCTGGCAGTGAATGGAGTACTTTCTGTACCTTTGTACTTGTTTTTAATTTGACCAGATAAAAGTACTTACACTAATACTACTACAGAGCTGCCAACTCTCACACATTGGCTGTGACACACACTCTTCTCACGCACTCACGGCACACATCTTACATCTAACTCATTGAAAACTACTGCTTTTATTTTTCGCATTTGTACATCATTTTGAAATCAAAGCATCTGTGCCTGCAATTTAACATCACGAACAGAACTTTTATAATTGTCCTGTCTTGCCACAGCACTGTGAACTGGCACACTGAAGGATATGATTGGTCTAGTTATATGAGGGATCAAGGGGATTGGATGCATGTTTTAAAGAATCATGGAGCTGAATGGAGAGACAGAATGTTCTGCCCTGATTTTATAAAACTGTATGCTGAAATTGTGTTTTTTACATTGGATAAAAGTAGAGACTCAGAGCTAGAAAATGGTATATCATACACTGCAGTTGAGGGACAATGGGAAAGTAATTCTGCTTTGAAAGTTGATAAACTTGTAACCCCACTTTTGAGAAAATGGCCTTTGAATGTTTTCGTAAACCTACTGGATAGCTCTTCTTTGTCTACACCCAGTCAGCATCGTTCACACCCTCTTGAGCCCCACCCATCTCTTTAATGATTCACATGTGAGGCCATGTGCTAAACAGAGTGAGTACTGTAGTGTAATAAACAACCAAATATTTCAAAACTGAAGGCTGGTTTATACTACGTCTATCGACATGTCTGTATACAGTTGTCGCAGTGACATCATGAACATTCTATTATTGTCCGACATCAAACTTGTCGTTGCCGTTTATGTAAAAGTATAAACACAAAAACGGCAGGCTGCATGACATCATCAGCCTGGTAGTCCAAAATAGCATAACTGGTGTATTTTAACACCAATAAACCTATCAATTTAAAAATGTATTTAGTACATATCGATCTAGCAAACCAGGCAACTAAAATCAACTTTCTAAACAATGTTTTGGTTTGTTTCTAGCTTGTTAGCTAGCTAGCTAACCTTAAATTATCTGGCTAGCCAGTTCATATAATAACCATATCATATACTTGACAATGTCTTAACTTTAGCTAATTTGTATTCATTATTACAGGAAAAGAACCTCACAACAAGATCATTATTTACAAGTTAATGGCTAGCTAATTACAGAAAATAGCTTACGTTTGTGAGTGTGAAGAATTAAAAGCAGGGCATTCTACCGGAGAATTTTAGAACGTGGACACTGTCTCGTTGGCCTAACGTTATATCCTAATTTGACTTTGATGCAGGTCATGTTCTTCTTCACATTACCATCCCTCACTAAATCAAATAAAATCTAAGTTTATTTGTCACATGCACAGGATACAGAAGGTGTAAATGGTACCGTGAAATGGTTACTTGCCTAGTGGAGTCTTTTGTTTAGACATGTAGCTAGCTAAACAATTAACCATAATCCCAACTCATAACATTACTACCCTCATACCGTTACTACCCTGCAATGTTACTACCCTACAGGTAGCTAAAGCTAACCAACTAGGTTCAATGTTAGCTCGCTAGCTAACATTAGGATTTAACTAGCAATGCAAATGGCTCTGAGATACAAATAATATTTCTACACAGATCAAAATGTAACGTTAGCTAGCGAACCAGCCAGCTAATGTTAGCTAGCTAGCTAACAGTACACTTTAACTTGCAATGAAAACAACTTTCTGACAATATCTGAAACATATAATATCTAAAAATGTAGCTAGCTAGACTCTCTTACCCCTATACATGGATGAACACTTCTCCCTCTCTGTCACGGATGTCATGGTTGCCCTTAGTTTGAAGATGTAGTCCGGAGACAGGTGTTTTATACAACAGCCCTCTGTGTTCTCTTTTCAACTCCATCCGATTTGCAATCAAACGCCTGAATATTCTCTATCTCCTTAGCTATTATACTCAGCTTCCACCAGGCATTCCACTGATTTCAAAATTCGGTCCTCAAGAAAGTGGAGAGCCTTAACTCTTACAGTTCTTCACGATATCTTTTTTTTAAAGGCGCTTTAGAAAGGATTACCTACTCATACTGAGCAGCTCATGTTATAGACAGAAGTGTTCTACATGCAGACCAATCCAAACTCATCTCTCGGCATGTCCAGCCCATCTATTATCTCAGCCAATCATGGCTAGCGGGAAGGTTCCTGTTTTTTTCAGTGGCTTAACTAACTATGCTCGTAATTTAACAGTTTTATTTGTGTTTACAGATGTCATACAAGTTTGTTATGAAGGCACATGAAAGTTCATATGTTCCAGAAGGAATTTCTGCCCCAAAAACGTTAAAAAAACAATTTAAAAAATAGTTCTTACGTTCAAATGCCTCTCCTGTGAAGTAGTGACGCACGACATATGCCTAGTTTCCTGAAACAAGTCACAAAATGAGGTTGCTGTTTTTCCTGTCCTTATTGCAGAATGCAGCCTTTTAACAGCATGTATTAAGCCACACTTGTATTAGGCTGTGACAACAAAAGGCAGTGGACAGACCTACAGTATGTTTTAGCAGGGAAGTTTGATAGGGTGACCTGATTTGTAACTATGAAAATCATTTTATCAAACAGATTGTGAACCCAAAAGTTTAAGTTTGATTCTAGAGTGGGAAAAAATTGAAGAAGACTTTGGTTAGGGTTTAGGGGCAGATGTATGTCATCATTATCTATTTACTTTATTTTATAATCATTGGAACAATTATCATTCTTAACAATGGGCTAAAATATAGGGTAATTACTGTGCTTGTCAGCATGAACACTACTGTTATTCCCCAAATGTATTTTATTATTCCACTTCTTCCCAATTGCGCCTATTTGTATCTTTGAAAATGAATGTATTTCTGCAGCCATTCATAGACAGTTTTGAATAAGTCATCAAATAAGCATTGGATATTAAATGCTCCAGGAATCAAATATAATTTTTGACATTTTAGTATTGTGCACATGCTAGGCAGAGATGGTAGAGGGACTCACAACTCATAAAGGCATCATATTTTGTCTATGTAGAGGAAGATGATGGCAAAGATCTTCAACTAGTAGGCATAAACCACCTGAATATTGATATTCATTCAATTTTTCTTGAAGGTTGGGTGATTTTGAGAAGTTAATTGTTATAACAAGAACATTTTCAAACACCCAGCACTTGGGAAACATAGATCAAGGGTGGCCAACCTTCCTGGAGAGAAAGCAAGATTTTCTTTCAGAACTAATTTAAAGAGATAGTTCACCCAAATTTAAAAAACAAATGTGTCCTTACCTTGAAAGCAGTCTATGGACAAAGAGATTGCAATCTATGATGTGGTTACTTTCTGCCATCAAGCATTAATATAAAAACATTCCCTTTGCAGAGCCTTGTAACACTCCCCGGCACATGACGCATACATACAACAGGGATGAATCCCTGCTTCCAACCCTCCCACTGTTTCCCTATCTCATTTCAGTACTGTCTAAAGTAAGTGTCAAATCACCCATAAAAATATATTTTTTGCATTTTTTACATTTCAATTTTGAGTGATCATTTAATGTTCAAAGCATCCTGAATACATTTTATTTTCACCCTGGTCATAGGCCTAAGCCATGTCAAAATATGTAGATCTTCAGGAAATTAGCTTTAAAACAGTAACATTTTACCAGTCCCCCTTCTAAGGATTGTGACAGGGGGCAATGAAATTCTCGCTCAAAGCTTTCTTCAAAAGTTGGCAGCCCTGCTACTACCTCCCACCTGTGTTAACGACCTGCAGCAACCTACCTCATGCCCGTCTTTTATCAGACAGCCCTCCCCTCTTTCCCTCCTTCCCTTTTATGTGATTTATGCACCAAGTTGTGTTTTATGGAAATCCGTACACTTATACTAAGTGGACTAAAGAGTCGGTTTGTAGTAACCCTTTGAACTGCCATATTTTCCCTGGTGGTTTTTTTGGTGAGAATATCCTGGTGTTTTAGCTGGCTCAGTGTGAACACTGTTACTAGCCTAGACAGGTAGCTATAATGACCAGTCTCAAATATCATGTTCCATCCCTGGGACATTTGTCTCAGTACTCAGTTTCACAGTTGAGAATTAGAATTTGTCTGACAGGTCACCCATGAGCTGTAGTATTTTCTCTGCGTTTGCATGATTTGTCCTTCATTTATTCTAAGCTCAGAATGCTAAACCAAATTACACACTAGCTATCTTAAATTGAGATTGCTAGCTAAAAGTTTCTCATTACTCAGGAGATTAGATTTATTCCAAGATATTCTCAAATATATAGGCCTACAACTGAAACTCATCTGCTTTTTGAAAAATATGGAAATGACTGTCTGCATTGTAAGTGCAGACCGCAGAGATTCCTGTAATATATGGAGCCTGATTTTCCCATGAACTGATCAGAGAGCCTCCTACACCCCACAGTCTGCATGCTGTGCACATTAAATGATGTGTTGGTGAGGTTTCGGGCTTACGCTCTTGTGTCAGTCCAACATGTAGTTCTCAGATTGCTCTCTGCTCTGTCAGTTCCACGCCTTGTTGTTATGTCTATGGTTGGTCAAACAGTAGCCTGTCGGTCCCATATCGGTAGTTGCTTTAGCCAGCTATTCTGACAGAGTTGGCTAAACCACATACATATCTGAGACAAGGCTAGTTGGTGTGGTAGTGGCCTGTCAGTTTTGCGTTGAGGTTATCCCTTCAGTTTATCAAGGCGATGGTTGGAGCGGTGGAGAGTGATGGCTAGCTCTAAATGGACAGCTGTGGGCCAACCCTTGGGAAGGCCTCCAGCCAGTGAGGTCATAATGGCTTTAGTGGTGTCAACACCCTCAAGACATGTGCTCATCCATGTTATTTTGTAGCCATAATACAACTTTAGGCAGCTATTCAAGCCAAGCAGTTTCGAGGTCCACCCTTTTAGCGTTTTGGTCGTCCATGCTTATTATACTTTGTGCATGGACACCCTTCATTAAACAGAAGAGATGGAAGTTGAGGGACTCCAGAAAAGAGGGAGAAATATGTCACAGGGCTAGCTTGTTTCAAACTAACCAAAGCAAATGATCACCAACTCTGTGTTTGGCTAGCCCCAAAGAGTTGATGTTAGCTCCAGAGCAGGGGCAGCTAGCTATGCCCTAGGCTAGGTTTGGTGCTATCCTTTCAAATTTGTGTGAAACATTGCTAAGCCCTGAGCTTTAGAGCTCTCTTAGCTCTGGGCTAAGCAGAAAATGTGTAAATCCTTTTCCCCAAACTATCCCGCTGCATAATTTACTTCAATAAACTATGTTTATTGGGCCTATTTTAGAGTTGCGTGGCTGTAAAAGTGGCATGGAGCTGGGAGCTGACAAAGGTCTGCTTTATATTTCATATGCTCCTGCAACCAGACTCCAGGGACGGGCTATAAGGACACTCCTGACCTGCAA